>NC_138655.1:76110417-76672256 GCF_964273445.1 Streptopelia decaocto
TAAACTGTAGGAATTCCCTTTGCAGTGCTACAGACTGAGTCAAGAAACTGAGGTTCCTTGCAATCTCAGGGTGACCATCTGTGGTTCTCAATTATTCCCTTACCTTAAATTGAGTTTTCATAGGGGAGAGCAACTTGAGAGAAGGTATGAATCCAGGTTTCCAGGCCCCTAGCCTGGTCACAAGTCAGTGTCATTTAACCCTAAGGCTAATGACTCTGATGAGTGGAGGAGGATACAAAGAAAATATATTTTATTAGTTATCTGCACTTCTCCAGGTATCAGTCTTGCAGGAGTAATTTTTGGTTTAACCTTGAGACAGTGCCTTAATTCTGTGACGCATTTTCTCTGTTTTTTCATTTCTTTAAAGGGCACATAACCATTACAAACTATTTGTTGAACTATTTTCCTGGGCTTGATATTGAGAAGAGGAATGTGTTTGGATTCACAGCACTGATGAAATCTGCGATGCAGGGTCGAACTGAATGTGTGAAAGCCCTGATGTTGGCAGGTATGCAAAGTGCTTTGCTGCTTCTTTGTCATCTTCTACCTGTATATACTAGACAGTCACACAAAAACACCAAGAAGAAAATTGGCTTTTGGGGTGTTCACTCTGAGAGGTGTTGTGCAGCCTTCCCTGGAAATGGGTGCAGCTTTTAGATAAGTCGTAGACAAGGTGGTGAAGCCACATGTGAGAGGTGCAGAAGCACCCAGTTTGCCTATGGAAACTCAACTCGGATCTCTCCGAGAGCTCTCAGGGTAAGAGTCATTGTCTTGAGGAGAGTTCGGGGAGTGTGATCATCAAGATTTGTAGACAAGCAGTTAATGATGTTCATGACACAGCTGGGAAAGACACACAGGTCTCTTTCTGCCAGTTCTGTGGGTGTGATGGTGCAAGGGTGTGTGATGGTGGTAGGACCATAGCCAGACCTTCACCTCTACCTCCAGCTGTAGCAGATCCTGGGGCAGGGAATGGAGAGCTTTGGAGGCTCTGCCTTCTGTCAGGAGAGTTTGGTGTAGGGTTCATATCCCACAGGGGACAGTGGTGGGAGATTTGGCAGCATAGGGAATAACCTCTCTTTCTAACACCTCTACAGATCTGAGTTGGGTCTCCAGGCTTATGGGCAACAGGACACCAGTGGGTCTGTATCTCCTGCAAAGAGGGAGTCATAGCACAGGGAGTGGAAAGGTTTATCTCTGCCTCACTACCTCTCTTCATACTTGAGAAGAGGAAATATATTTCTTGCTGTTGGCTCTTGACTGTGGTTGAATTTCCAGCCATATGGATTGTGAGGTGAAGGGATTCTGGAGAGGAAACTCAAAAAGCAAAAGGCATTCAGGCAACAGTCTCTACAGGAACAGTCCCAGCATACAGCACCTTTTAGGCACAAAGTTGTTTGTTTTTATTGTGTTAAGTAATTCGTATATAAGGGAATCCCTTGACACAAATTAAATATTATAAAAATGATAACAGATTGCATGTGAATATTGCTACTGTCTAGACCAAAAATCTTACAGGTCCACTTCACTGAGAAAGATCTTGAATAAGTAGTTAATTTCAGTCATTTTGCTGTCACAGAAGTTTAACCCCTTGTAATATGAATATTTTAATTTGCAGGTATTTATCAAGCATAGTGCTATTACTTTCATTCATGTTCATAATATCAGGTTTCTAGATGTTGATAGGACACAGAAAATGTTTGGATGGTGAGGTAACTGGCATGTTATTTTCTGCAATGTTCTGTAGCTTCTTATACTGGAATCAAGTCTTTGGAATCAAATCACACATTTTGGAGTTAATTTTTTTTGAAACAGAATTATAAAATGACTGTCAGACCTACAGAGCTAGAGAACTTCCAGACACAGATGCACTGTCTGGATTAACACATACTTAGTGCAGATGCTAGTTCAGAATTTCCCAGTGCTTGTTATAAATTATCACTTAAAATGAAACTGCAAACCCAGGACCTTATGACTTGTCAAACTGACCTTACAGTATCATGACTTTCTATTATTATAATGGAGATTGTTCTTCTTTCTGTTTTGGTCACCAGATGGTGTTTCACAACCTTTCTGTCTTTATAGATAACTCAGTCTTTGTTATTCTACTTCTTGTACAAAATGTATCAAAATCAAAGTTCACTATGTAGTTGCTGCCTCTGGTATCTGAATAGCCACGCTCCCATTTACGTGATTCATAAGAAAACAGAATACTGGGGAGAACACATCTTCAGTCAGCCAGAAAATGGTTTTGTTAGCTTCCAAATTGAGTTTACCTACAGAAAGTTGTATTGACCTGTTTGTGCATCAGAGATCATGAGAATACTGAAAATCATTCATTGGCTAAAGAGGTGCAGAGTTAATATACTTTGAGTTTCTAAATTGCAGTTTATATACATTTTTTGGTGAGTATTTTGCAGGTCCTCACATTTTCAGTTCAAAATAGGGGCTGTAAAGCAAGTGTGTTAAATTGCCTGCACTCATTTTAATATCTGTTGATTTTTTAGCACTGTACAGTCTGGCAAAATGTAGGGAGGGAGCTGCTCATTCAGAATGGACTGAGAAGTAGTTTGGGGCTTACGAGATGCTGAGTGGCTGCTGAGAATAAAGTGCTAGTTTGCTGAAGAAGGTGAAAGAATTTGTTATTAAAAGATTCACTGAAAAATATCAATTTCACAGATTAACCAGCAAAATTTTATGTTAAAATGTAAGAATGCATGGAAATATAGGGGGGAAACACCCAAAATCAGCTGTGGGTCTACTTGCATAGTGACAAAGGAGGTATGTGTCTTTAGAAAAAGAGGAGAAGGTTTTTAAACCCAATATCTGTTTAGTGGCTTGGGTAAGATCTCTATTGACAGGCATCTACTTAAGGCAATGCAGCAGGTGAGTAAATGAAAATAACTCACCTCCCTGGCCACCTAAGCATGGTTTTAACACAGTCAGATAGGGAAGAGGTAACAGCAACATGTGACAGATGGTTAGAGATGGATTGTCGAAGTGACTGCTCTTTCAGAAGCTTCAGTTCCTGGAGGGTGGCCAAGGTCAATCACTACAAGATTAAGGCGCTCTGAGACACTTGGCCATAATGTTTGCTCTTTCAAAGTGAGTCTTTGGAACATGTAAATTTGCTATTTGTGAGTGCACAGTGAGTAAGGGGGGGATCCCAGTCGCTCATCAGCAGTTTGTCACAGGCGGCTGCGCTGCCAGGACCAGACTGCTGCCAGCATTCAGCAAGTGAGCCAGCCCAAGCCAGAGCACAGAAATTCCGGTTGTAATTCATGCGTCAAGCCCTGCTGTAATCTCCAGTTTAAACTCATTGCTGCTTTGGTAAAGTCATGGGAGTGGCTACAGATCTGGAGATTGGGCTTTAAATACTGTGTGAAAAACAGGTTGCTAACAGATGCCTGAGCTCTTTCACTCCCTGTTCTTAAACCCAGGATGTAAATTTTGCATCTAAAGGGACATCAAACCTTCTTAATCAAATACAATATTGATATCTCAAAGGGCCATGTGTATTCAAAGTAGTTGTGCTGAAAGTTATCTTCAGGGCAATTTCCTAGGAAAATCAGGCAAGTGTCAAATGCAGTTTTCCTAAAAGAACACTTGTAGCCTATACTTGCACTGAAATGACAATTAGTTTGATAAGACTGCTGTCACATTTAAAAAGGGACATGACTATTCATGTCTCTTCCAGACGAGGCATTCTGCTGAATGACCTTTGTTCAGAAACATCTCCTGATTCATGCAGAAAATCAATACCACTGTAGTAAATCACATCTTAGAAGAGATTTTGTGATAAAGGTACAAAGTCAGCATCGATTTCTGTTGAAAGATCAGGATTTCAACACTCTGTAGTACTGTTTTCTGAGATAAAGTTTCCGAAACGCACGGGGACGCATCTGTCAGCAGCAAGAGCAGGCTTCTCCTCAAAGGGAGGTGAGCCGAGGGTGACAGCAAGGCACACAGAGACACTAGCCTCATCAGCAAAGGTGCTCCTTGGAGAAATGGAGCAGGGATGGCGACAGTAATCAAGATCAGACAGTACTGCAGTGATTACCAGGCAAGTCCATAGAGACAAGGTAGGTCTGAGGTCAAAACTAGAAATTTAGTCTGTGGGTCAGGGTCCAAATCAGCAAGGCACATGGCTAGGCACAGGCATAGCTCAGGCTAGGATCAGAGCTGAGCATCTGAGCTTATATGCAGCCCCCAAGCAAAGGTGGGGTGTCCCCATGAGCACTTTCTCACACAGATCTTTTTACACAACTCTGATGCAAGGTCTCACAGCTGCACTGTAGCAGAGCTGGGATGTCTTTTTCTTGAAGATAGTACTAAACATCTGTCTGTACCTCTTCCTTGTTTACAAGCAGAGCATACTGTTTGTTCAAATTTATATGTGGAGAAAATTCCTTTAGCTACTGTTCTTCCTGTGGTAAATCCTTGCCTGTTACGTGTACAACAAGGAAACGACTCCCTGTTCGCAGTCAGCTCTAGTGGGAGGGCGTGCAGACCCAAGCAAGTGTTAAGAAGGGGACAGGACAAGAGACTCACCTGAGATGGGAGAGGTTCAGGGGTGTGAACTCTGGGTAGGATAGTTTAAAAATGGGCTAGTGTAGCAGGAGGACATTTCTTTGTATGTCTTTGTTCCTTGCCTCACTGATTTGTCTGTAGCTTTTGCAGTCATGAACTTCTTCAAACCCTGCTGCCCTTGAGAACTTGCAATCCTTTCTTCATTCCACAGCTAATGAACTCTTGATTAAATCTTCCTCCTTTTTCCCTCCTCTCTGCTTTCCAGTCTCAACCCCATGCTTGACTCCCTGCAGTGCCCCTGTACTTTCTCTCTGAGTAGTCCTTTCTGCAAATATCACTTAAATTGCATTTAAACTGAGATCAGCTCTTTTGATTAGGGTGTCTCCATCTACATTCACTCTTGGTCTGTGACTCTATCATCTGCTTTTTAGGGATTTTCTCAGAGATTTAGGAATCAACTTGTACTTAATAGAGTTGAAAATTAGCTTCTGATCACTTTCCCCATGCTCTCCTTTTTCCTCTTTTTTCTTGTAATGATGAAACACCCTTTGTGGGAAGGTTATACTGGACCCATTGCAAACTGGTTCCTGGTTACCATTCCTTACATCTAGTCTGTCTTATACTAGTCTGAAATGCTGTCACCAAGATAATCCACCCTGAAAAATATAATTTGTGATTATGTTTGTGTTGGCTGTTTGAAAATGGTGCTTCAGCAGATAGAGAAGCCCTTCAATAAGTCAGATGTTGTAGTCCATTCATATCCCAGCTTGGAACTCTTTCAAGGAACCCAGAAATTATCTACAGGACCAGTGATACATGTAAAACACAATCAAATGTTAAAGAGCTCAGTTATTTTGAAAGCACCTGGGCAAAGTGCCCATGCCTGTCCCAGGGAATGTGCTGCAGAGCTGCTGAACCAAGTCTACATTCTGGAGTGTGCAAAGCTCCCTCTGAGACCAGTCAAAGTTTAAAGGTAAAATATAAAACAAAGTATTTACAGCTTAAGAAAATGAATGCCTGAAAATGGGGAATATTCACTCATTCCCCTTTCTGTTTCATTAATTCACTAACACACCCATATACTCTAAAACAGTATGTTTGTGTGCCCAGCTGTATGTGTGTGCCTAGCTCTTATGTCCAGGATTACTTGGGTGCAATGCAGGGATATGGTGCTGGCTGTTAAGTCCTCAACACGTCTCTGAGATTCTTTTGATGGGCAACACCAAGCTAGTTTTTGGACAGATCTTTTTTACCCTTTAGCATTCACCAGATATAATGCGTTGGGCATTTGTAACAGTGTCTTGCTGACTTCAGCTTCCAAAACCATTTGTTGCTGCTCGTTGTTCTGCAGTAATTCTTCCAAAAGTGCACTGTGTATTGAGCTTCCTCTGTCCTTTACATAGGTGTTCTGTGTGAGCAGAACTAGGCACATGCCACCCTCAATGACAAATGCCCATGCTCCCACTCCAATACCGAACTGAGAGGACTTCCCTGCAATTTTCTGGTTGCCATGGAATGTGGCAGCATTGGATGAAGTATGACAGAAGTTGTAAAGGATACATCAGACCTGATTAGGATGCTTGCTCCTTCTTTTACTCTTGTATCCTCTCCTCAGGCAGCCGGGTGCCCTGCAGAAGAGTGTAACCCCACCTGAAAGCAGAGTGAAGAGCAAGGGTAGAAGCTCATGAAAAGGGCCTTATAGGAACATGGAGAGATCGAAAGGAAGGCAAGGATGGAAAAGGATGCAGGAACATCTGAGGAGAAAGAATGGTGATGGGGACAGATGTCAGAATTGGATGGATAAAGATCATAATTAGGGAATGGGGGAGGAGAGGCTGAAAGATAATAACCACTAGAATTCAATTCCTTCCAGGAACTAACACTGTACTTCAAATGTCTAATCCTCTGCTGTCTAGCATGTGTCCCAGTCATCTGTTTTGGTTGGTCCAACTACTACATTTCCTCAAGGGTGGTAATCTAAGGTAGATGGCACCAGCTGTTCTGGGCTGAAACTGAAGCTCCATCTCCCCTATTACCACTCTCTGACATGTATGGAAGCTTTCCTAATATTTGATCACCCTTGTCACCATCGTGTCAACTTTCTCAAATTCTGCAGTGTCCTTTCAGAGATAAGAGAACCTGATCTGTACGTGTCGCGTTGTCTCTATTTTTTCCTATTTTTTAATCTATTTTTCCCTATTTTTTGGGGGCAGAAATTAATTGTATTTTATTTGCTATTTTGGCCCCTAGTGAGCACTGAGCTGATATTCTCATGGAACTTGTGATCATTAGCCCAAGGTCTCTCTTCTAAGTGGCAGCAATGAGTGCAAAGGGAAGACAACATACAATGCAGTTGAAATTCATTATGTCATTCTTTGCATTGCTTTAAGTGAATTTCGTATATACAGCTTTAATTTCTTTTATTATTTTTTAAAATAAATCAGGAGTTCAGAAAGTCAGGAACCCTGATCTCTCTATTGAGTGTTCATTTTTACACAAATATTGTAGTACTTCATATGTGATGTTTTCTTGCAGGGATCTGCCTGATTCCACTCTGATCATAGCAACAGAAGCATGGGCAGTTTCATTAACTGATTGTTTTTCTTTTCTTTGAGGGGCAAATGTTCATGCGACTGACCCAAGCCGTGGACTGACTTCATGGGAATGGGCTTGTTACACAGGAAGATCAGAATCTGCCTTCATAATGCAAAAGCTGATGGACAGGCCATGCCCGGAACAGTTTTGTGATCAATACAAACCAGAATGGCCAAAGATGAAGGAACTTCTCGCCAAGGCTGCAGAGCCAAAAAGTTGTTTGCAGAGGATTTCTGAGTGCATGAGAGCAGCTATCTCATTCCGGACTTTCTATGGCCCAGAAGAAGACGGAGTCCTCGATCACATGGTGAAGGTGACAACAAGCTTGAGCAGTCCCTTCATTGCTCTGTCATGCCGGACGGTGTGCCCAGGCAGCCCGCCTTCCGTGGGGAAGCGCAGACTGGCTGTGCAGGAAATCCTTAGGAAGCAGAGAGCCGAGGAGATCCGATCTCAGGACAAAGACCACTTTAGCAGCTATGAGAAGCTATTTCAGAACTCCAAGGTCACGCTGATCCCCAAGAAGAAGGACCGTCGAGCCAGCCTGCAGCCCATCAGCCTTGCAGTCTCCCAAGTGAGCACCGTGGCCACAAGGAAAGCGAGCCTCTTGCCACTCCACCTGCTTAGACGGAGCAGCGTCCGGCCGGGATTTGTCATCCCCAAAGTCCGTATCAGCAAGGCTCCTCCACCCACCTTCCAGCCAGAAAAGGTGAGAAGGAGGAGCAGCGCAAAGGATGACCCCTATTTGCAGATTCCCAAATGGAGATACAAGGAGCTCAAAGAGGAGCGGAAGAAGGCAGAGGAACAGGAGAAGAAAAAAGCAGCAGATGCTCAAAAGCAGAGGCAGGTGTCTCCTGCCAGATACAGGACCTGATTTAAAGGCAGCTGCTTGGAAGGTTTTAGAGCCATTAGTCTTGCTGTCTGAGCAAGATGACAGACTGCATGCCTTTGTGCATGCCCAATGCTTATGGAGCTGGAATTCTGAATAATGGCCTTTCAAGTGGGGAAACAGGGCAAGGGCTAGGCCACAGTGTGTCTGATGGTGGAGCAGGAAGGCGTTTTGAGGTGGAAGACTTACTAAGTTTACCTGTCTGCTGTTGATAGGAAGTTTTAAGTGGTACAGTCCTCTGTGGTTTCATTTTTTTCCAGTTCCAGGTGAATGACTGAGAAACAGCTTGAGAAATGACATGTGTGCAAAAGGATTGTATTTTGTGTTTGTTCATTTTGTAATGGACAAAATTAAGGAGCTGTGCTTTTGACACTAGACATTCCTCCCTCTCCTTGCTTAGGTAGACACATTGCAAGGTTTTATAGTCATAAAGAAAAGTTTTAAATATACCACAGTTTTGGTGGGCAGTGAAAATCCAGGTCTGCAATTGTTTTGAATATAATAAGCACTTTATTTTAATTCCAGTAATCAAAATTTAAGACAGGATAGGTATTTAACTGTACAGCTCTATACAGTCTGTATGGTTTCAGTTCTTTATGCTATTGTTTGTTGTGTTGAATATAAAAAGGGCTGCATATGAAATATTTCTGTAGTTAAGATATTCACATCCTCTGCAGGTATAAATCAGGGGCAGGGACCAATTTCTCTGGAGCAACAGAGAAGCCGAGCTAATTTTTTAATGCCACCTTCACCTAAGATTTGTTTCCCCCATTAAGTTTCCCTGCATCGGCTATCTGTTGTCTCCTCTTTAGTCTCAGGGAATTTTTTGTCACTATGTTTAACTGTGAAATAGGGGAGATGGTGGGCTTTTTTGGGGGGGTTGGTATTTAGCTTCCTGTTAAAAGACCCCACCAGATTTATTGTGAACCTTTCCATCTTATAGCCAGGACAGGAAAATTATGCAGCTTCCAGAAGTTCAAGCAATTTTCCCAGGTATCAAGTCCAGCCATATGTTATGAACATCAAGTCAAGAGATGCAGGAACAGGCAGCTCACCCAGTAACTTTTGGACACTGTGACCAGATATCACTGTGAGCTTTGGTAGTACACCTCCGAGTGCCCAGAGAGGGCAGTACCTCATCCCTCTGCCTCAACACTGGGAGAAAACCTTCCCTAGTACATGAGGGCATCTCGAAGTGGCAATTCCCACAGGATGCTGGAGGTTCTTGGGGTCCACCTTAAGGCTTCATTTGGTTTTACCAGCAGTCAGTCTGAATGGCATGCCAAACCCTGGCAAACTCCAATAAGGAAGGGCTGTAAACCTGCTGCTTGCTAAAGAAAGACCATGTTCATGAAAGTAGAGGTCAAACGCAAACAGCAAGCCACACAGCACACACTCAGGCTATGGTGTTACTCAGGCTTTGCTCCCATTTGAAATGAAATGTGCTGTGGTGTGTTCTCCTAATGGTGTTGCTCTCCTGGAGCCCAGGCAGACCCCAGCTGCTGCTATCACCACCTTCTCACTTCAGTTAAACAGAGGGAAAACTTTACCATCCTTTACTTCCACAGGACAAAGACTATCTGGGGCCTCACTGAGCTTGTAATGAAACCATGTATGTCATGGGAGAAATAAATTCAGTTGATTGAAAGCTAATGCTTAGATTGGTATTGTTAACTAACGTCTGTGGGGCTGGGGCTCAGCAGAGGTTATCGCAGACGTGAAATAAGGATTTTCCATACAGCCACTTCTTTGTCCCTCTCACTGGGGTAGCTGTGCTGGCTAGACTGCATTGCCAAGTAGCCTCCCAGGTCAGAGTTGAGGCAATATGCACCCTGCTAATAAACCTCCCAAGCCCTGTGCATATAAGGAGGATTTTAGTCTGCAGGTGCATCAGCGCTGTGCAATGCATTGGCACCAGTTTTGTAATGGATTTGGTGTGACCAGAATATAAGCTGAACTCATTTCTTTGGAAAGTAGGAAGACAATCTTTTAGCTGTCTGTGGCAAAGATATTAGGATGGATTTTTAATTGGTACATTGGATTGAATGGTCTAACTGTTAATTTTTGTTTACTGCCAGCGCAGCATACTGAAGACTTAGCACTCAGATTCAGTATCTGAAAAGCAACCTGCACTGCAGGTGAACACTTTAATTTGCACTCTTGGTATCACTTGCAGGAGACATACAATTGACAGGTGCTCTCAGGGATTAATATACAGTGTGTTAGAATCAGGGGCTGACACTGAAGCCTGTTTTCTAACCCTTTGTACTTTACTGTGTATATGTGTATAAATATGTGATTTCCATTAAAAAAGGCACAAGCTCTTTAACTTTTTTGGTGATCTTATTCTTCAGAGCAGTTTGGGGATGCTGCTTTTTACTTTTCAGTAGACAAAAAAGCCCATCCACTTTCACCAATGGACTAATCAGCACCATCTGAAAACAGTCTGGTTTCCCTGGAAGGAGCTATTGTGGGTTTACTTCCACTCCATGTGAATTTTTCCCTACGAGTAGAAGAAAACCACTACCTGTGTCCTGACATTGGGCTTTGGCTGGCTGTCTCGGTGTGGAGTTGCTGTGATCCCTCACAGCCACAAGGCTCTGCTGCAAGCAGCCAGGATCCCCCAGCATCGTTACAGGCAGCATGGCTGCATTTTGTGCATCTGTGTAATCCTGGCACTTGTGAGGCTGGGAAATGCAGGCACAGGTCTCTATGTCCTCATTGTCTTCCTCCTCTGCTGCCCCAGTGCACACCCCTCCCCGCTGTCTTGCCCCCCTCTTCATCACTGTCCTGCTCTGGTTGGGGGATTGGACTAGATGATCTTTCGAGGTCCCTTCCAATCCCTGACATTCTGTGATTCTGTGATTCTGTGAAAGTGCTGGGCTTCTCACCTGCTTTTTTACTGTCGGTCTGAAGGCTGCAGTGAACAAAGCTCATGCAAAACGTGCTTCTGGAAACCTGTGGCAAATGGAGCGTGGCAGGGGAGGCAGCACTTCTGTGTCTCCTCCATTCATCTGTCCCCCTTGAGCTGCTGCCACCCAGGAGGATTTGATTTCTGTTGGATTTCAGCACAAATAGAGTGGCTTGCTTTGTGTTTTTTGGGTTTGTTTACTCTTTTTTTGTTTGTTTTTGTTTTTTTGTTCTCCCAAGAGACTTGTTACTCTGAAACGCCAAGCAAAACCGGCTGTAATTCATTTCGCTCCTGGCTGCTCAAGCAGGACAGTTTACCTCCTAAGAAACATGTGCTAACCCTTGGTAGCACCTCCCTGGCAGCTGGAGCCCCTGAAGGAACGAGGAGGTGCTGCTGGAGGAGGATGCTCACACAGAGGTGAAGGGGACACAAATTCCTGGGGCAGAGGAAGGTTTTCTATACACTTTTGATGCCAGGCTGCAGTCCAGCATATTAGTGGGAACGATGCTGCTGAGTATTGCGAGTGAGACTGGAGCATGGGCTATCTGCCTTCACGGCCATTGCTTGTCTTGGTACACTGGGAGTTTTGGCATGGTGGCCAGCCTCTCACCATCTGATGCTCCCTTGCAAAGAAGCACCCCAGCCCCATGGGCTGACTTACTTCTGGAGTAAGTAACAGGGTTTTAATATAGTGACATTGGAAATTAAAATCCCAAGTGCTTCCCAATGTACTCTGGAAACATACCATGCTCTTGTATCTGGAAACCAATGGTGTCACAAGGAGAAGACTACCAACCCTATGGAAGGTTTTCAGGCAGGAACAAAGAATTACATGTAATTGGCTCCTTGTGTTACTATGGTGAATTTGTTGTTGTTGGTGGTGGTGGTGCCTTTTTTTAATGCCATTGAAAACTGTTCCTTAAGCCTTGACAAAAATCCTCACTAGGCCTCCTCATTGAATGCCTTTTTCTGGTAATGTTCTTAGTAGTCCTGAGTGCTCATGCTGTCCTGTTAAAGGACACGTATTAGAGCAGCTGGTAAAAAAAAAAAACAGCTTGAGTAGAAAAATAGCATACAGATATGCAGCATTCTTTGAGGGCATTTCTTTTTAAACACCTACATTTCAGCAGGACCCTTCCAAAAACTGTGACTGAAATTAGGACCAAATAAGAAGGATATGCCAATTTGCAGATGGTCTGAACTGAAGCCTTTTCTTTTTTTCTGTAATGCATGTGATGCAGCTTGGTTTTGCTCATTGTGCCTCATGACTTAACACTACACAGTTTGGTTAGATACACAGAGGCCACAGGTGGGCAACAAGCAGGAAAGGGCAGTCGTATCCTTCTCTCCTGCCCATACCTTCCTGCTTGCCCCCAGCAAACCTGCCATTTTGCTGGATTAGTATTTTACTAATTTAATGAGCTAGACAAAATAGCTGGAGCCAGTGCAGGGGAGCAGGGAAGGGAAGGGGCAAGAGGGTTTTGTTCAGAGCCAGCGAGCTGTCAGGTGGCTCAGCCAGGGCTCCAGGCTGTGCCCAAAGTGGTGAGGAAGAGCTCCCTGGCACAGGTTAGGCAGCTCCAGAAATCATCTAACTGGGTGAAACACAGAGGTGACAGCCTCTTACAGGTATTTGTATCTCTTCTGAATCCCAAGGAAACGGACTTGGACTGGTTTGCAGATATTCAGGAAAATCACACAGCCCTCCTCCTGTCTCCTTAGAGCCCTCTTTGGAAAGATTAAATAAGCCTCAGCAACAGAGCTGCTCAGCAACTTCATCCATAAAGTAGGGCAGAAAGATTTGTAAGAAATGGGAATTATCCTCACATTTTTCTTCCTTTTAAATTATCACAGGTAGAATTACAAACCCATGCAGTCGCTTGGGTCATTTAAAGAGCTTCTTCATTACTTAGATAATTACTCACCCGGAGTGTGTATTCAGCAGAGAGCAGCCAGCCAGCCACCTTCTCGAGGCAAGCAAAAACTGGAATGACAGTTCTGCAGACTCTCCCTATAGTAAATTTTGCAACTCAGTCTTTGAATTCCAAGTCACTGAAAACTGCTGAACTAATGCTATCAGAGACAACAGCAGGCAGAGATAATCCCTGGAGGAGTGGACAAGAGCTAATGGAGGCAGTGAAGGGGAAAGAAAATACGTTGATGTCTATGGTGTGTCTCTGATTGAAAACAAGGTTGGTCTTTTGACCCAAATTTTTCTGACTATTATATAGACAAGAATTAAAAGCAGCCTTAAAAGTTTTCTCTGGTCTGCTAAGGAAAATATTATTTTAAAAGCAAAGATTCAATATAAACCCCCTTCAGTATTGCCTCCATTTTTGGAGACTGGCTTTCCTAGTCATTTTGAGCAAACATTTTCAATACCTTTGCACACCTTCCTGAACACAAGGTAACCTTGCAAATTTCTTACAAATAGTTCGTGAAAACAAATAGGAAAGCCAGTTTCTGAGCATTTTCTTTCTAAGCTTTTTACTCAACAATGACTTTGGACAGAGCTGTAAAATACTTGATTTGAGGTTGCTCCCAACAGCACCTCAAAAATAAGTAACTCAAATAAACCTGTAATCCAGCAGGTTGGCCACCAGGGACCCTCCCTAGACTGAGAGCATCCCATCTACCACAATGTTATGAGTTGAGATGAGCACAAAATCAAAATAACAGCCAATAACAAGGAACATTACTTCAGTCCTTCCCTGTGTACCTGTGCTAATAACGTTCAAGGTACCCAGGCCTGCCCTTTGGCAAAGTAATGCTGGCCAGAGGAGCTGGAGAACCAGAGGCAGCCTGCAGAGGGGTGGCAGGCTATCTGGAGGATACACACAGATCAAACAGCGAAAATCTGAAATCAGCTCATTCAGAATGGGAGACATCAAGCTATTATTTCAGTGCAGACGTATTCCTGAAGTGAGTCTAAAATTGCTCCTCTCTATTAATAAGAAAGCCAAGATGTCCTTTCTAGGGTGGTAAATACAAACCAAGGCTGCAGATATGCTGTGAGGAAAAGGCTTCTTCAGAAATAAACCTCTTCAGCTGCATAACTAATTCCCACGAGGATAGTCCTGTATCAGGTCAGTTCCACTGGAGCCCCCCCGAGGAGCTGTAAAAGTTGTCTATGATCCTGGGGACACTCTTTCTCTAGGATCTCCCCAACCCAAACAAAAAAAAGCCCCCAAAAAATAAAAATAGTGCTCATCATCCCCAGGTACTATTTCTTTAACAATACCATTTCTGCTTGCAGAAGGCCAAGAGGGGATTATTTCCAGGGAAAGTCAGTTTGTGAAGTTCACCAAAGAACAGGAGAGGGAAATTGTATTGAGATACATGCTGTTCAAAGTGTTTCTGACCACAGCTCTTGAGTCATCCAGGCAAGTAAAATATATATATATATATATATATATATATATATATATTCATATATACCTTCCAAGGTATTACAGGCTGTCACAGTATTACAAAGGCAGCCTATAGAATGCCACATGGCAAATGAGAAGTGCCAACTCATCTTGCTTTGGAGAACAGGAATTTTCTTCTGCCTGGAGAATTCCTATGTACAGCTAACTATAGCATTTAAGGAAAAACCTCATAAACTCTGAACCATTTTTGCTTTGTCTGTGGAGCTGCTGACCACTGAGAAGCATAATGTTGTCAGCCAGAGCCATGCTTAGACCAAGATGTGTTTTATAATATACACTGAATAAGGACATCCCAAACTTGGCAAACTGGCTGCCCCAAATCACTTCCCAACCTGTAAAATACCTGTATAACAGAGTTATATTAATTATTCACGATATTAACTTAAAACATATCTATAAAGCTACCAATTGATAACATAGTTATACATATGTCATTCATATATCAAATAATGAATGTTATATATATAACATCTATACAATCATATATATTTAGAAGTTTATAAAATATACACATATAAAAAGCCTCTCACCTCCCAGTGCTAATGTGAAGCACTGAGATATTTTAATGATGACTGTCTCTAAGAAAGCTAGTGTTAAATAATTGTTCTGTAAGAGGAACAAATCATTCAGGGTATAATATGGAAGCTACAAAGGAAAACAGGCCAGCTGCCTTTTCACTGAACACTATGGAACACTTGTATGGGAAGAGGCAGTGGATTCTGTGAAAAATAGTACTTCGTAGGCTAATTAAGGTTATTATGCATATTAATTTTGCCTAGTCAGATTTAAATTTGGCACTTCTCTAAGCACATTTGAATTTACAATGTTTGTAGCATTCTTTTATGGCTATAAAACCATGCAGAGCTTTGTGGATAATTAGTGGGCCAAATGCTGCAGTTTCAGTCCACTCTCAGGAAAACAGCAGAAAAATGAATTTAGATGGTTCCTTCTCCCCTTCCCATCATATTATAGCAGTTTCCCACATCAATGATGGTTTACCGCTTTGCCCAAGCCCTTCCGCCCAAACAAATACAAAATAGGCACAAACCCTCAAGAGGCAGATGTGTAAAATCTCTGCTTGCAGGCGCCATCCTAGATGCATTCAGTGATTTCTCACATAGCACTGCCTGAACAGTGAGCTCTTGCAAATGAGGATCAAGGAAGGGGCACAGGAACTGCTCAAACATCTCTGGTGTGTGTGTTCACATGTATGTGTATGGTATTTTTACTTTTGGTGCCGGAAACCTGCTCAGGGTAATGCTAACCACCAAAGGCACTTTCTGAGTATCTATACACAGCCTTCTGCTGACAAAGATAATAAAATATTTACTTTCCAACCACATCCGGCAATGGGACCTCAGGTTTCCTCATGCTTGCTGCCATTATACTGAAGCCAGCTTCTTGTAGAAGCCCATAGCATGGGGATATTCTGTATTATTGAGTGACAGCGTTAATATGACCCAAATCAATAAGTGATAACGTTAAGTAACAGCCCACTAAAAGTTCAGTTCCAAATCAAGGTGAAACAGCATTTCAAAAGAATAAACAAACACAGTTGTATTGAAAGTAGACATGTTGTGTTATCAGCTTGGCTGCTTTCCCAGGGAAGCGCAGTGGAACAGTCGTCACTCGCGATTTGCCCAGTTCCTGTGCATGGGATATGTGGTTTTGTAAGTAATCACTTTGACCACCTGGTATCCTTTTCCAAAAGCTGCAGTATCAGCCTCCTGAAGTGTGTTGTTAGGAGCAAAATAAAACTACACTGGTTTGGTGAACAGTAGAACTGAACAGACTAATCAAATTTATTTTCGTTTTGCTCTAGAAAATTTGTTTTGCAAACTTAAATTTGACTAATGTGCTCAGTTAAAAAAACACTGTGTGAATGTTTTACATGATCACTTTCTCACTTGTGGTTTGTGAAAACTGTTTTTTATTCTTCATATGATTGATTGTATTAACCTTTTTTTTTAATGTTCCTGAGCACAATGAGCAGTGTTTGCCTGTGGTTTCCCAGCCACTATGAGGCAGTTTTCTGCAAGAGCCATTTGGGCTTACACAGCGTTTCCCACATCAGCACTCCTGAGAGTCTGCACCTGTTCTTTGCTAGAAGAAATTCGGTCAGGCTACCACAGAACTACAGGAACTGGGCTTCACTGTCAGACACTGGTCATCTCAGTCATGGTGACTTACAGGAACTAGTTTTGGTTGTGCGCTCAGACTGGGTTATCCACATTCTTGGGTAATCACTTGCATGTGTGTGAATCTCAAATATGCTGAACTGTCTTAGGGTTTCCATGACTAAGCTACTGTGTTCCGAGAATGCCACGGATAAAGTGCTGGACTTAAACTGCATGTCAGCTGTCCAAAGGAAGAATAGCCAGGTATCATGCCAAGGCATTGTCTGTATTTAAACAAACAAACCAACCAACCTCCAGAAAACCACTGAACTGGTTTAAATGAAGAGTTTAGCTGAACAAATATTCACAGACTCTCTTGGGTTGGTTTTAATCAGGCTAATATTCACTTGACTTAATCAATCAGAAACACCTTGAGACTAAAGTGATATAAATCATTCATCCTGAAATCAGTTTCTGCCCTGAGAGCTGTGGCAACTTAACTAAATTGTTTCACTGGAGGGCACTGCCCTGCCACTGGGCAGGGGGCTGTACCCCTCACCTGGGGCAAGGCTCTGCCCTCAGCTCTGACCCGTTCTGGTTTCCTTGCAGCTTTCATTTCTCCAACAGGCTGGTAAGATGCTTCTTTCTCTTCTGCAACTTCTCATTATGAGCTAACTCATACACAGCAAAGTCAATGGCACCTCCTGGAGCAGTTCAGTGACACTTGCTTACCTTTGGCTAATTACCAGTCTCACTTTCATTAATGTGGCTCGCAACTGCCAGAGGCTCTTCCCCTCGCACCGTTCCCAGCACCACAGTGCAGCTTTGCTTTGTCATTTGGATTTGGGAAACTTTAAACCCCTGCACGTAGCACTGGGTAAGAACCACATCGTCACCATCCTCCGCAGAGAACTGCTCTCTTTCCACCAAGTAAAACACTGGCCTAATCTTTAATTCAAGGCTGTCTTTTGAGGATCACAGCCCCAGCTCAGGAACAAAGTGAGCCTGACAACAGTTGGAGACAGAAGATGAAATATTAATCCATGCTTTTGTGCCATCCAGGCTGGATTATAGTCATCCTTTGTCTGCAGGCCTTCCCAAGGCCACCTCCTACAAAACAGAGCTTGTATGGAAGCCAGCCATGGCACTTAACTGTGTACTGCAGACAGACAGCCCACTGCCCAGACACTCAGCTTGGGGCTTGCTTGGAGACCTGGATTCCTTCTCTGTCCCCAGGTCTGCTCTTCAATTGCCAGGTGTAGAGCACATCCTTACCTGTAGCTATTATTAATCACTAAAGATTCTCAGCTTCAGGATGTGTCTACCTGTACAAGAATGAATAAAAAGCAGAAAAATCTATAAACATCGTAGGCAAAAATCTACAGACATGGTAGGCAAGCTCTGTCTCTTTCCCTTTTAAGCCCATCATCACAGGACACAGGACGTGTACTATATCGGTCTCCCTTCTTATTTTAGGGGCATTTCCTCAGGGCAGGAAGTAGTTAAACTGAAAAAGCAACGAAATGAGGTTGTTGTGAAGAGCTGACCGTTTTATACCAGTCAGCTCAAATATGACCAAAGTAAAGAGAATTTGAGGTTGGATGAGAGAAAGGAAACCACCACCACAGGCAGATGTGGCTGAAGAAAATACCGAGGGAAGAAAACAGATTAAAGCAAACATCACCATCTGAGTATTTTCAGAAGCATCAAAGCTGCAGTTGTTGTTGTGTTGGCACACACTGGATCGAGTGCAGGGCTTTTTCCAGACAGGCTGGCTTCTCTCCTCTGTGCCTCTGTTTCCCCATTGATTCAACAGAAATATTTTCCTAAATCCCAAGCTGACTCTTAAGGGAAGCTCTTGGTTATGAGGTAATGAGGGAAAAGGATGGGTGAGAAAACCCACAGAAACAAAACCACATAATGAAAACTATGCCAATCAAGCAAACAGAGCACATGCTATCTATTGGCTTTGGAAAACTATGTAAAGTTCTTTACAGATGGTGGAAGCAGCTTGGATGGCAGGGGCCAGAGTGGAGCCTGGGGCGACCCAATTGTAATCTGCAGGTCTCAAATGATGGTGAGGCTGGACACATCCAGAACACAGATCATCTGCTGCTCACGGCTCAAGGATAGCTGAACCTGTGCAGCTTCTGAAGAGAAAGTGTGAGAGTGCTCATCCATTCCCTACAGTATAGATATATACCATTAAAGGTATCATCCTTCAAAATCTGTGAAAAAAAAAAAAAAAGTATTTTGCTTGGAGTAACAGGAAGCTGATAATATCTTTGTCCTGTTTTTCCCACCAAGGGCTTTCCCTAGGTAAGTATTTGCTGTATAGCAAAAATGATGCGGAAAGCTTTGCCTAGAAATGCAACACTAAAAAAGTTTTGCATTTCACATAACTATCACACCTTACTTTCCTGAAGAGCTCCATCTTTTGGAGATTCCAGTGGGCTATTTAACAGATTTATGAAGTTATAAAAGTGAAAGCCAGGTTCATGGAGTCTAAATGCCATTAAATTCCTGGTTTGCCATTTCCTATTAGCTGGGCTCTTCTGAAAGCCTTGTGCCAGCTGAGAAGACACATCAGGGAATAACACTTACAAGGAATTGAAATGAACCTGGGGCAGGAGAAGAGAGGAAGGAGGGGCAGTGGCAGCAACCCAGCAGCAGCAGCAGCAAGTCAAACAAAGCCAGGTTCTAATTTAACAGTGATAATCTTCTACCAGAGTTATTTAAAAATCCCATTAATGTATGGACATGAATCTTCTATGCAGTTGTGGGTTTGCACCCACCCAAAAATAGCCTTCAGATTTCTAGGCCTGGGGAACAGCAAGAAAGCAGCATTTCCTTTGCTAGTGGCCCAAAGGTCTCTCCCCTTGCCAGAGCTGGCATGCCTGTCGTATCACAGTTATGAAAACCAACCTGGCTGATAATAAAGCTTATGAAATGAGTACAAGATGCTTTGAGCATGCATAGGAGAAGAGCAGATATTTCACTGCTTCTAGTCTGGGAAAGATTGCTTTTTTCAATTAGGCTGTGCAGTGTTCAAGCGCCAGCATGTTTCGGTTGTTTTGAATTTGTCCAGGAACATAGCTGAGGCACATGATGTTTGGGTAGGACTGTAAAAGGTTCCTAGGCACCAAGAGTGTCATGAGTGAGGATGAAGCAGAACGTGGTAAACTAGGTCCTGGGGACCTCACAGGCAGTTCAGCCCCAACCCTGTTACAGGCTGGAGGAAACACAGCAATTTCTCATCTGATTTATACAGTTATTGAACTAAATATAGTAATAAATACTACAGTCAGCACAGTTGTCAGACATCTTATTTTGATATGAGCTTGAGCATGTTTTACCCCACCTTCAGCTTCAGTTCTAAAGATGCTGCTAATCGTCAACTTTGGCTTCCAGAACAATTCCATTAAGAGACATGAAGAGTACGTTTTTTCATGAGATCATTTCAGGCAGCTTGCAAACCCTTAAATCAATGCACCAGTTATGCTGCTCACATTTTCAAGATAGCACTAAGAAAACCATAGTGGTGGGAAGGAGGAGAAGCAGGAATTCTTGACTACCAAGGTGCACCCAAACTTCTGCAGCAAGGCCTGCACTTTGGGAGCCACTCATACCTCTTCTAGGATTCATTGCAAAGTGTTTCTCTTAATTTCAATTATGTCAGCGACTTTCCTTTGAGAAAATATCTGGCAGGGTATGTAGCTATTTAAAGGCTTTTTCACATCTGTTTTCACAGGCGAACCCTGTTAGCTCGTAACAATAACCGCATGCATTTTACTGGAAAGCAATCAGTTTCCATGAAAGATAACAAAAGCTTTCACTAAAATGGGCCAGAAATCCAGATCCCTTAAAATCTGTGTCCATATTCTAAACACCATGCTCTAGGCATTGCTGCAAACACTGCTCATTGAGGTCCAAAATGTGTGCTTTATGAGGTTACTAGTGATCATCAACAGCAGACGCAGTCACACGTGGTGTGTAACCCCACACTTTTTACGTCTCACGCAAACTCAAAACATATCCTGTCATCCAGAACAAAACACTCTTGTTCCCTTCTCTCCCATCAGCTGCTCACCAGCAACAAGCCATCACAGACTCTCCTAAAGACTGGTGTCTGATGGCTGGATGCCACTGGTCACCAGAAATGCCCCAGGTGCTTGAGCTCTCTGAGCTGCCTGAGCCCTGAAGACCATGCAAGGCAGTGTCATGAGAAGTGTCCCTGGCAGTGGCCCTCCAGGCTCCTACATCAATAACATCTGGGTGTAAACTTCAGAGACCCTCACCAAGGAAGGGTACAAAGATTGTATTCTGGTCTCTGGCTAAGACCAAAAGCTGTCCACTGCATCATCCATAGAAGTTACTGGGACAGAACAACACAGGGAAACTCACCGCTAATACAAAAGGCTGTCAAGAACACTCAAAAGCACTTCCTGATATTTCATAACTTCTTTTAGGCTTTGTTGGTGCTCAAAGGCAGCCTTGAAGGCCTTTTCTTTGAGTAACTATTTGTCTTCTTCCTCAATGTACAAATCTCTGTCATGCTCGGACTCTGCCAACTCAGCTGACTCCAAGGGAAATTTCTGAGTAAGTCAAAGGCACCTTTTTGACATTACCGTTTCTCTCCTCGCCGACAGGCTCCCATCTGGGATGTCAGCAGGGATGGCGCACAGCCAGGACAGTGCCCAGCTCCCTCCAGGAGCACAGCTCCGGTGGTGATAAGTCTCAGGGCAGTGGAACAGGGGAGTTTGAGACAAGAGTCACCAGAAGACCATGCAAGACAGTGTGGCTACCTCTACCATAAGAGCTAAAGGTAAGGGTGAAGAAGATGGGATCTGTGCTTACAGAAATGATGGAGCCAAGAAAGTGATAGCTGCAGTGCATGCATGTGTGTATTTCTCCCTGTCACCGTTTTCGCATCCACAGAATATACGCTCATGATTTGCTTATTCCAGGTGCCATAGACAAAGTGATACTGCATGATTATGTGAGCTGCACACACCTCTTCTGTGAAATGCACCTTGTCTCATTTCTGCTCCTTCCAGCCCTAACTTCAACATTTCCAGGGTGCATTTCCAAGAAGGTGTTAGGTGGCATTTCCCTCTCAAAATATCAAGGTTAGATCAGCCCAGCTGCTACCACGTTTTTTCATTAACATCTTCCCCAAATTCTGTTTGCGTGCCAACAAACCATCCCTCAGTGAATCTACAGAAAATGCCTACTTGACTCTCAGCATTCAGTGGCACTTCTAGGGAGTGAAAAGATGCACATTCAGCTTGAGGTCTTTCCCCTGGATGCTCTCCCATCCACTGCTTTTAAATACCTACCCACACGTGGACAAGCTCTCACCTCTGAAAAGCCTAGCCCACCATAGAACAACACCAAATTTAATCTGTGAGCTTGCAAGGCACGTGCAGGAGCCAGGCCATGGCGTGGCATGACAGCCCATCCTTGAGAGTGGCAGCACCGGGAAGTAGAGAGTCCAGCAGACAGGACAGGCCTACAGGTTATAGACTGCTGTCTCTGGGTGACTGCAAGTCCAATAGCTTTTGCTTAAAGGTTAAGTCCTTCCTCCTACCCCTTAGCTGATATTTTTTTCAGAATCTTTCTCTGTCTCTCTTTCTTTTCTCCTGTGTAGTTGCTGACAGGAAAGGCTGTGAACCCAGAAAAAGTCTCACCCAAGTTGGCACTGAGCACGTGGAAGTGATGACCCAGCCAACTCCAGCAGATGCTGTCAGTAAGCTGCACTGGGATCAAAGATTTGTTCTTAAGAAGCATTTCTGTTAAGTTTGCAGAGTAAAAACAAGTTCACTTTTCCTTTTACACTTGAAGAGCTTTTGCTGCACAGCTGATGGAAAGCAAAATGTCTTCAGCTGTATTGACATTAATGCCAGCAAATATGGCTGAAAATAACACAGTGTGGAAAATACACAGGGCTCATATTCATTGGTTGTAGCTTATATTACCCATTAGAACTATAAGGCTATCGAAGTAATTTTCTCCATTTACATCAGCTCTAGCATTTTACCTTGAGTACATATTACAAGCTATCAAAATGCAGTGGCCCATAATGAGCACAAAGGTGCCATCTTTATTTAGACACCTTCCAGAGCAGTAATGCTAGGTCACTAATGATATTTAGAATTGCTTCTCAGAGTAATTGGTACATCTTTTCCTCCTGAAGTGCTATGCTTTAATCTTTTCACTCTATAATCTCAACTCCTTACAAACAGCCACAGAAATAGTTGTATTTTCAGAACATAAAGGACAGTAAATCAAGAGTGAAGTTCCTGCTTGATTCTGACTATTAAAAGCATTTCAATAGTATCTTCAGGCTGAGAAGATGTCTTGCCAATTGCTTTGCAGCCTTGTTTGATTACAGGCAACAGAACATATAAGTAAAGGAGAAAAGGCAAAACAGTAACCCTGGGACAGCTTTTGTAAATTAACATGGAGTTCATATAATTTTTTAAAGAATAGCTGTGGTAGGGCTTGTGTTTGTTTCTGCTGAAACTTACTGTACACTTGTTTATTAGGAACTGCAAAATTAGGACATTTTCCCCTAGTTATTAAGATCAGGTAATACTGAATTTTACAGCATGTATATGTAAAGATGCGCATGTACACCTGTGTGTTATAATAGTGATTATTTTTTCCCCCTTCCTATCTAGTAAGCTAATGTATTCTGAAGGATTTTGTTCAATTGTTTTCAAAATAACTCAGGTTGTCACTCTTACCATCTTTTCTTCAAATTTGCTCTTCCAGCAAGGAGCACTGCATAGTCAGGTACTCCTCCCAGGGAGCTCTGTTGAATTCCAGTCCCCTATTTTTGAAATCATGAGACTTATACAATGACAGACTGGGGTAATATTTTGCATGACAAATTTAATTTCACTCCCTGAAGTGACATCTTTACAACATGTTTGGGAAAAGCCCAGAAACCAACGTTTACAAAGTGGCTTAGTAGCCAGCAAACTGCAACTGAAGATGGGAGATAAAGTCATCTAACACTGACATTCCTCTGCAGATCTTCACAAGCACAATCCACATAAAGCAAAGGATCTGCCCGCGAGTCTTCTCTGCCATTTTTCAGGTTGACATGTCCTTAACAATGTCTGAGAAGACAGATATTTGGAAGTCCCTACCTCATGTAAAATAACTAGTTTGACACTCACTCCAGTCCTGCAAAATAAATCTGAAGTTACCTTATTTTCTTTGGAGAGTATCACTGAAGTTAACAGGACTCCATAAACACAAAGTAGAAATCCTCTCTGAAAGACTAGTGGCCTTCATGAGATGGGAAAATAACCTGTCTTAAAGAAAAATAATCCTAAATCTCCTAGGGGAGGAAACTGTTGAGATGCCATTGGTAACATTTTCTATACCTTCTCAGGTATAGACTCTGCCTTTTAAGATTCTGCCTTTTAATATTCTGCCTTTTAACCTGTTCCCACTGAACAAAGTTGTATCTGTTGCAAAGGAGCGACCATAAGAGGGTGACGCGCTGTGCACAATGACAGCCAGGAAAAAACCTGTGTCTGTAAACAAACTAAACATACAAACTTAGAAGAGAGGAATATTGTGAGTCATGACAAATAATCAGATCACACTCTACTATTTCCGTAAATATTTGTCATAGCAACAATTGGCTAACGGTGAACCAGCTATTAGCGTGCAAAGTAGAGCTCTCGCTCCAGCGTGTACATTGTAGGAGCTGTTTGGTGCGGTGAAAAGCGAGGCTGTGTGTTTAACAATTGTCCTCACAATAAGTTCAGTTGAATGGCTTATTTAAGGCTTCAGCCTTTCATTCCAGACCCTTCCAGCTGTCACAACTGTCACATCAGCAGTGGGGTAATGTTTATTCTGTTCTGGATGATAAAGCAGGCCCTAAAAGAGAATTCCAGCATTTGCTATTCATTATCTTTCATCCAGAGAGTAGGAATTAGATAAGGCTTCTAATGTAGGTTTTTTTATTAGCAACTCAGATTTAATACAGTGAAAAGATACCTGCAAAAAGGATGTAGAAGGTTTTCACCCAAACTGTGTGTTCTAAGGAATCTGATCCCACATTGCTTAATTCCTCTGAGATGAATAAAATATTTGATTTCAGTTCCTAAAACTGACTGTTCTTTCTCTTTGTAGGTACACACACGCTAGAATATTAATGAGGTCTCAGTTCAACTAGAATATGTCTCAGTTCCACATCCTACATGCATACACACCCAGCACTAGCTTTTGCAGCAGAGAAATATTATATATTTATTTATACTAAATCTTGTAGGTTGAAAGAACCATAAATTTGTTAAAATATGTTTGTATTTCCAGATTTTCCTCATACAAAAGTCTCTCCCATGCAAAAAGATTCAAGGACATGTAGATTTACAAATCAATGAATTGTATTTTCAGTACCTAATTAGGCAGTGGAAACTGAGGTTACTGAGCAGCACAAGAAATGGTCAGTATCCAGCTCTGAAATGAGGTGATAGCTCAGTTTCTCTTATCATCTTCTAACAACAGTTTTGCAGAGCACAACTGAATCCACTTCTGTGCTAATCCATTTACTATTCTAGTTTTAATACTTGAGGGTTTACTGATTTAGTCACAACTACTGTTCACTGCAGATTTAAATATATTAAGAAAAATATTTAAAAAAAAATGAAGTGCAGAACATTCCACCAGCACGTGCCCCAGTCTACTGGTCTTCAACAGGGAAAGCTACAAGACCTTTAGCTTCCTCGGAGTTCCCCACCATGGCATTACAAACCCAGCTGACCAGCCCTGCCGCTGGGGACAGGCCTGCTTGGAGATGACCAACTGAGGTCCACTCAGCCCATCTGATACTCTCATATCAGATACCAGAAAAAAAACAGAGGGAGGTGAAAAAGATCAGGCCCATATGTCTGCTCTGTCCTGCTGATTCAAGACTGCTGTCCCCACCCCTGTCCCTGACATCCTGGGCCTTCCCTGGCAGCTGAAGGTTGCCCGCTGCTTTGTATCACCTACCCTCCTTGTGAACCACTTCTGTGGGCTCTCCCTTTACTCCTTGACATCAACCAACATTAGGAGTCTCTTAGCAGGAATCTGCTGTACATGGCTCCTGTTTGTGAAAATCTGCTCTGAATTCACAGAAGCAATAATGGATTAGAAAAGCTTTTTAAAGAAATGAACCACGAGGTCAGAAGAACTCAAACAGGTTGAAGTTTAACCCTCACTGCAGAGTGACACGTCGCTTGAAAAATGAAGTGAAGCCTAAGATTAGGTGTACATGATTTTAGAATAAAGCTTAAATTAAAAAAAAAAAAAAAAAAAGCAGCAAAGTTTTCAGATAAATAGAGTAGATTCACAAGTCAGTGTAAAACAAGGAGAAAAATGATGCTTCTCTTCCTTCAGACCCAAACACAGCACGCTGGTGCAATTTTACTCAAAATAGCATTGAGCATATCTGTGGTTTCAATCACATCTGAAACACAATGAGATACTAGTCACCCTGGAGGTGTTTAAAAGGTGTATAGATGAGGCTCTTAGGGACATGGTTTAGTGCTAGATTTAGGTTATGGTTGGACTTGATGATCTTAAGGGTCTCTTCCACATGAAGAGATTCTATGAATTCAGTTGCTGGCAACATGCAGAGATTAGTAGCTCACTTTTGCTTTTCATTTAAACTAAATTCACCATTCTGTATTTCAAAAGACACTTCTGCTTTAAGAGGGAAGCCAGGTCAGTTGCTGCACTGTCCACTGCACTTCCTTCTGTCTATGTAACAGTGATGTCATTATCCTTCTTAACCATCCACACCTGAGACAGCCTGCCCAAACAGCTTGTGAGAAGTTATTTGACATACCTGCATAACCTGCCACTTGTTTTTCAGCCAGAAAGAGGCACAAAGAACATTTTGCTGAACCAGCTTTAGTCACAACATTGTGAGAATACACCAAAGGTAACACACGTGTCCTTACCGCTGGCTGTAGGGAGCTCACAGCTCAGTAACAGCTAAACAACTTTTATAATCCTTAAAATCACCATGGATTACAAATGCTTTTCTTTTTCTAAAGCCGCGAGTGACCTACAGAATGCCAGCCACTCGAGTTTTCTAAAAATATCTCCAATGCAAGCTGGGCAGCAGAGATTGTATTACAGGGCTTCATTCAAGGTCACTTGCAAGATCTATGCTTGCAATGGCTTTAGTACCTGTGCTTCAGTTGTGCTTCGGTTGTGTCCGTGGCAGCGTTGGGAGTGTGTTTTGCAAAAAAACGTCAGCATTCATATGTGTTCATCAGCTCCAAGCAGTAATAAATTGCATTCTCAGAAAATGGTATTGTATTATTGGTCTCAGTTCTGAACAGCATCCTGAAGGGAAGGGAAACAGTCTCTGCAACAGAGCTGACTTCTTCATTCATGGAGTGCTTTGTCAAATATGTCCCATCCCGCCTCTCCCCTCAGGCCTCCCATCTAAACACTAGTGCTACTATTTTATGAAAAGACTCAAAAAATAGTATGCACTAGATGCAGTCTCTTCTTTGACGGGGGATTCTTAAAGCAGACCCAAGAACACAGCAACAAGCAAAATACAAACCTCCACCTTCCTAAGAAACACATGTGCATGCCAGAGGTGCAAGAGAAATTTTGAGGAAAAAAAGAATTCTTCAGTAAAGCAGATCAGGTACTCAGTAATTACCTTTACTAATTCTACATAATACAGTCATGAACAGCACTTACCAAAGGCTATAGCTACAATACAAATTTATTTCACCCACCTGTTGAAGAAGTCTGATGAAGATTTACTGCTGTAGACTTGACTCAGTTTCTTCTCACCGAGACTCCTTCAGCCACTATGATCTGCATTCCTCTTTTACTGACAGAGCACATAATGTTAGCTGTAACCAGTCATATTTAAGCATGTTTATCTTCTAAGGGAGGAGGTTTGTGAGCAAAGAAATTCAACTAAAACAGATTTATCTTCTAAAATCTTTACATCGTTGCAGCATCAGATGAGCAACACCTCTTCCCGCTCTAAAAGTAACTGCTCCCTTACTGACATCCCCACATTTTCTAAAATGCAATTAACATTTCTTAATCCTATAGCTAAAGGCATTGGCCTAGACTTAAATGTCATTTTAAACTTGATATACCCAAATCTGAAGGAGACATAAGAAGTGATTTATAAACCCCACCTCCCTCCTCTGTGAAGGTGATGAGTATTCAGAACAAAGTTATTCCAAAGGGACAAAAATGTATGTCCAATCCACCCCCTTTACCTTTGTATGAAACAAATTGCTGCGAATATTTTCATTAAACAGCCAGAAGCATGTCATGATCATACTACCATAGATAAAAGTAAAGTCTTATTTTTTAAGACATCCAATGACAAAAGGGGAAACCATACTGTTGAAACTTGAAGTAAATAATTTCTGATTACTAATAACATGTGCAATACTGCTGACAGCAGGGCTATAGAACTTGCAATAATTATGGAGAGCTCAACCAGCAGCACACCAGACGTCATGCACATGCATTTTCCCCAAATTTTAATGAAAAAAACAGTTTTTGAATAATGTAGCACGTCATTATGTGAGTGTTGAGTCTAAGGATGCAACACTGGAATAGTCTCGGGGCAGTAAATCTATCATGTCTGCACTATATCACATATTTTTTATATTACATATACACTACACATATACTAAATATAGGATGTTTTAAAGTATTAGAAAGCTTCCAGAAACACCATGGCCATTTCCCCAAGGTCTTCTGTGAATCACTTGTGTTACGGCATGCATTATGTAATTTTAACTGCAGTTTTATGAGAAGCTTACCACTTCTGATTACAATACTTTCTTTTCTGAAAGAAGATTAGAACTTGAAAAGCAATGGAAAATGTTAAATTTAATTTCCTTTACCATACTGATGTATTACCAATCTTAGATTCCATAGCTTTGCAAAGATCCAGTGAGGATCTCCAATTTTGTAGTCGAAAAGAGCAACTCCCATTCTAGCTGGCAGCATCTAGTTCTTATTTTGAATGAGACTGGACTATCCAAACCAGCTCATCCACTGTGTCATAAAATTTCCTAATAAACTTCACTATCTATAAAGTGTTGATTAGTTGTGCCACAATCTGTAATAAAATCCCATAAACCCCACAGAACTGCACCCTGCTGATTTACATTGTACTTACAGGAAAAAAAAAACCAAACAGCCCAATATATATCTGCATGCTTTATTGTTACATTATCGCCACATTGACGATTACAGAAAATTTATTTTGCAATCATTTCAAGATAACATCTGAACATCTCCTGTGTTTGTATGTTATTGTAACATACTTTAAAATATCAATAATCATCAGTAGGCAATCCAGATCACGATTCTTTATTTTGGGCATGGTAATGCTTTGGTAAGGACACCAATGTATAAACATGGATACCTGCAAACAATATATAATATGCTTTCATACAGTGACATTTTCTAACCATATAGGAATTCCTGCACTCTAAAAGCCACTAAAGCTATCTTGAGAGTCATACTCCATTGTACAAACTTACATACTCATCTAAGTAATCAAAGACAAAATTCAGGTATTGTCTATATATATGTTGTGTACATTGCATTAACAACCAGAAGCAGTAGTTTGTCATTTAAAAGCATCCATGTTCCTAAGTTTCAGTACTAGAATGGAAATGTGGTGTTGCTTTCAGAAGACAGAGATATGCATTTCTACGAGCACATTCTGTGATTCTGTGTGATTTCTAAACACAGAGTAGAGGTACCCAGCCCCATCTAACCGTGTGCTCCTACCCTAGGTTATGCTTTGTTTTCCACTGCAGTCGACGGAGTCAAGAGTGACCCAGCTCATCTTGAAAGACACTTCCATTTGGTTGAAGACGCCATACCTAAACTCTACCAACTGTCTTGACTACATCACCACTGACTACAGCTGCAGCAGAGACGCTACTCCAGATGTGGGCACAAAACCATCCAGCTCACTCTCAATCCAGCAGCTACCAGTACCAAACAACTGTG
Source organism: Streptopelia decaocto (assembly GCF_964273445.1). Classification (NCBI taxonomy): domain Eukaryota; kingdom Metazoa; phylum Chordata; class Aves; order Columbiformes; family Columbidae; genus Streptopelia; species Streptopelia decaocto. The sequence goes on from NC_138655.1 coordinate 76,139,911, forward strand.
ACAATCTGCTTCATCACTGACGCATCACTGACAGCTGCTGGCTGCACCATCAACGAGATGCCACCACTTTCTGTCCTGAATCTGCAAACGTTCCTGCCAGAAAACTACCTCATGCAGATATTCCATGAGACTCAACAATGCTCCCCTTGTGAATGAGTTACTCATGTGTGAATCACTTCTACACTCATCAGTGGCTACGAACAAGGCCTCAGACGTACCAACATCAAAAGCAGAAAGCATATTTTACAAATTATGCATATTCTAATACAGAATAATTCTTATAAACAATACTCGTTCCCTAAGGCAAGTATGGTTATTTAATTAAATTGAAAATAAGGACTGCATATACAGATTGTACATCCTTCCTTGGGTGTAGAATAAATATATCCACGCATATCCTTTCCAAAACATCATTTCCATTTCAAGCCTATGAAGAGATGGAAATGCCAAGTCTCTCTCACCCAGATCCCACTTGTGAAATGGGCCATATTTCACATGGTTTTTTTGTTGTTGGTATTTTAAATCAGCTACTCGGGGAATTAGTATTTAATCTGCAGAAATTTTTAAACATATAGTATTTTGAAAACTCTCCTCACTGGTTTACTATAGTATTTGATTTGAAACATAAATGAACTAGTAAAACCCCAAGTGAACCCAAACTTCCACTGATTTGCCAGGTGTATGCTTGCAGTACTAGCTCCGGTACCCACTTTTTTGACATTATTAGAAGTTTTGTAAACCTAGAGAGTACTAAAGGCTTTACTGTATCTATAGTCGGTTAAAAACGGCAGTACACTTTCAAAATGTAGGTAGAATGTTTAAAAAATTTTTTTTCTGGGTTTTACAGAGATGAGTTGCAGAAGCAAAATAATACAGCTAAATGATTTTGAACTGTGCAGCCAAAAGATTTAAACTAACCAGATTGCTCTATTTGAAAAGTAACTTTTTTATTCCCTCATGTTACCACTGTCCTTATTCACAATAAGAAGACTAGGAAAAAACACAACAGAGGCTGAGTCATAAAGTTAAAAATATTTACTAATGATATCTCTTAATTTCAAACGGTGTCCTCAAACTGCAAGTTAAAAAAATAAAACATATTTTTCATCAGTTTATTTTCTTTAAGTTCAATTCTGGAGGGTCCTGAGGTCCTTCAGTTTGCTATTGGAATTGAGAAGTCAGCACCTCATAAAAATACAGCCCCCAGTGAGACCCATGAGACCACAAATCAGTTGCTTACAGCAGCAGCGGTCTCGTAACCTTGATTTCTCTCCCCTCTCCACACCCACAGACCTTCAAAGACTGTGCAAAGGGGTGTGAAGAAGATTCAGCTGGATTTCTGCCCACTTGAAAATGGTTTTGGGCTCTTTTTTCATCTCACTAGTTGAAATCAGAGGGCACAGCTACTGGGGTGTAACACCGTAGGCTACTGAAGACTCCAAGGGTTCTAAATAATCAAGACAAACACCAATTTGTCTCAACAAACTCCCTCCAGATAGTCAAGGTACCAATACAAAAGGGCTATTCTTCCTTACTAGCTTAGCATAAAAACTACATTAACTATCTGCTATTGTGACTTCACAACTAAAAGTACAAGTTTTAAGCTCATTAATCGTACTAAAGTTTTATCTTGGCAATGAGAAAATCTTATTAAAAACCCACCCTTGATCAGCAAATACTTAAAAGAGAATTTTCCATGTGGGATAACAACTAAACAATGTCTTCATTTTTATTAACCCTTGAGAATTAAAGTAAAAGAAACAGCATATTATTTTAGTGATTCGACAGTGTGAATCCTAAAGGGTTTTGGTCTTATTTTGAAAACTTATTTGCTGACGGCAGTTTGGTTGAGATCTTGTCGGAGAGCTCACTTGCGAGGCTGGTGGATGTGCTGTTTGACATGTTGCGGGTGAGGAAGCTTTTCCACAGAAGGATGTGGTTTCTGATGAGCCACCTGAGCCGCAGCTGGAGGGAAGTCCTTATCACCCTGTTCAAAGAACACACCAGGAAAAATTTAAGAAATCTCGAAAGTGTACTTTCCAGTTCAAATGTATTTAAGTTTTAAAAGTGTGAAGAGCAGATGGAAAACACTGTTGCATGTTTCTCTCAAGTCCCCTTGTACACATCCTATCTTGACATTCTTTTAGCCAGCTTCAAAATTTCACTTACACAAGTTTCACTTCTTCCAATTACACACGCCATGCAAGAATGCAGTATCTTAAAATGATCCAAGGGAAAAAAAAAAACCCTCTCCTATCTTCAAGTGCTTAAAGGCTCCTCACGCTCTGCCACTTTCACTGGTATCGTCAGATCTCCTTGACTTATTTGGTTTTCACAGAGCCACTGGTAAGAGGAGATTACTTCACCAGCAAGGTAAGGTAGCATGAAAAACTGCCTGCAGAAGGAAACCTACTGCAGGAATGCCAGTTCCGTGGGAAGAAAGGTGGGATCTAAAACTACTTTTGGCCCCAGTCTTAGGGGTGGCTGGCTTTTAAGATTAACGTGTGCTTTTAGCCAGGTCTCCCAGCGTTAGTTCTCAAGTGCCACTGCTAGGCAGGGTCAGTGCAGGTGTAACCCTTACGCCACCTGTTAACAACTGTCATTTCTAGAGTCAGTCCCATGAGGTTTTCAAAAAATAGCGGGAAACAACTGCTGCTGGTGCTCAGTGACGGGGGAGCAAAATAGCACCACAACTTCCCTCTGGGACAAACGTAAGTCAGAAGCTCCCTGTACGCCATCGGCTCATGGGGTGACAATCTTACACAGGCATATTTTTTATAATATTTTTTTATGAAGCTTATGTTTCACATGGCCTGTTTCACACCTGACCCCATTTCAATCTACTCCAAGTTCTTCCTTTCTGTTCTGACACGACTTTTTAAAAAATTTTAATCACTAGGTTAACTTCTTACATTTTTTCACTACTCCAGTAGTTTTCAAACTTCTCCTCTGCTCAGACTTGACATTTTATACCTTCTTTCCCCCTGATGCTGCTGTTTGCTTTTTCCATGCCTCTTTGAACCCTCACACCTTGTTGTCTCAAACAGGTGATGTGAATGCAGCTCTTCTATGACTCGTGGGTACTGTAACAGTTGAGCAGGTGACAGTCAGTCTAGTAAGTACGATAAGTACTGTAAGTGCTAGCAAAAAATGCCTATCTTCAAATCATAATATTGTAAAATAATTCAGGTTGGAAAGCATCCCAGGATGTCTCTAGTCCAACCTCCTGCTCAAAGCAGAGCTAGCTATCAGATCAGACCAGCTTACTCAAGTTGATTTTCAAGACCACTAAGGACAGAGAGTGACTAGCCCCTGTGGGCATTTTCAAGCTTTTGCATGCCCACGAAACTGGAGGCCTGTGTTTTTTAGTCTGAGATTTCCTCTATCACTCATAAAAAAATACCACTACCCTACAACTGTTAAAGTGCTATAAAAATTACTAAACATTAATGCAATAATTAGTTAGAGGTTAATTAGGCATCTAAATGCCTAAAGAGGTATCCACTTTGGTGCAGATGGAGCTCCAAGAAATACAGCAGTCCCTGTCTACTTACCCCTATGGGCTGGGGAAAATGGCATCAGCTTACTCTTTCCACCTACGTGATCTGACACAACGATAGCATCTTACAGGTAAACCAACCTATTACACACCCCAGTGGTGTTAAGGCAATCATGATAAAGGTACTCATCAGGTAAAGCCATGATAAAAACCCTGTCACAGCACACAAGACATGAATTACTGACCATATGATTAATGGCTAGTAAATACTAATGATTTAGCTTATGGATTTCCAGGTCCTGCCTGCTGTTAAAATCCAGGGAACAATGCCTGGAAATCCAAGTACCTCAAGGCACATATGGCAGCTGAAGCACATATCTTCAAACACGTATCCTTGCAGGCAGGAGTGTTGCTCCTCATCACAGATCAAGCTATAGCAGCATATTACATGCAACCACTTTCAAAGAAAATGAATGCAGTAATATCTAGCTTAGATATGAAAAGAAGATCCAATAAACTGAAAGTGCTAAAATTCAAAGTAAAACGGTGGGAGTAATTTCAATAAATAATTTCAATTTCACACAAAAAGAATGCTCAAAGGGAATTACACAAATACACAAAACATTAAGCCTCTTCTCATGAAAAAGGAAGGGGAATGAAAAAGCTTAATTTTGCTGTGATCAGTGATAATTCTGGAAAGCCTACAATCACTTTTCTATGATTGAAAGAAATTTAATGGTAATCTTACCCTAGCAATGACACCGGAGATGAACACCGTTGGTTTAGGTGGGCTGAAAAAAATAATACAGATTATTCGTACAAATTATTTAGCAGGTAAAAATGAAAATTATATCACACATAGAAGGCAAAAACCAAGTTGCATTTTTGGCATTTAATGAATGTTTCAAACAGACAACACAAATTTCCTCTTCAAATGACTATTGCCTTGGTATTTACAGCCAAGAACAGATCTATAGGTTTTGGCTGCTATTCCTTCACATTAATTGTGACAGCAGTAAAAGGCTAGTCCAACAACACTCTGCTCCTTGCTTAAAGCTGAGTGTCTTTGTTTGTTTGCACTGGTTTCTTAATCCTCAAATTTCATGTATAAGCTGCCAGCAGTACTTTAGGCTTAGTATATTTGTATTGCAACAATGAAAACTATAGTTGGACTAAACTTACTGCTATGATAGAGAATAAAATTAAATTCAAATTTATATCTGTCAAACAAATGGATTAAGATTCTGAGTCTCAGGAAAACAACACCCAGTACGTTAAACCGAGATTCTCAAGCAGATATTTATCTATTCTGTTACATAGGAGAATCATGTCTGCAGTAAAATAAATGTTAAAAAACGTAAAGCAAAGTCTGCCCTGCTTTTTCATTGCAGACCTTCATCCATGCCAAATGAAAAAGACTCTCCACAGCTGAAATTCGACCCTGAATTCACTAACAAGGAGTGTCTGGTTGAAGTCGTAAAGGTTGAGGGCTGCCTTGGCTGCAGAGACCATGAAATGATGGCGGAGTTCAGGATCTCATGTAGCAGGAACAGAATACCAAGCAGAATCGCGACCCTGGACTTCAGTAGGGCCCGCTTTGGCCTTTTCAAGCAATTGCTAGGGGAAATCCCATGGGTAAGGCTGCTTGAAGGTAAAGGGGCCCAAGATAGTTGGTTAGTGCTCAGGGACTGCTTCTTCCAAGCTCAAGATCAGAGCATCCAGACACGTAGGAAGTCAAGGAAGGGAGCCAGGAGACCTGCGTGGTTAAACAGGGAACTGCTGGGTAAGCTCAAGTGGAAGAGTTTACAGATCATGGAAGCAGGGGCTGGCCACTTGGGGAGAATATAAAGCTATTGTCAGAGGGTGTAGGGAGGCAACTAGGAAAGCTAAGGCCTCCTTAGAATTAAACCTGGCGAGGGGGGTCAAAGACAACAGAAAGAGCTTTTTCAAATACATGGCAGATAAAACTAACACCAGAGGCAATGTAGGCCTACTGATGAAAAAGGTGGGTGCCCTGGTGACAGAAGATACAGAGAAGGCAGAGTTACTGAATGACTTCTTTGTCTCTGCCTACTCCGCCAGAAGCTGTCCTGACAAGCCCTGTACCCCTGAGGCCCCAGAGGAAGGCTTTAGTTGATGAGGACTGGGTTAGGGACCAATTAAGCAACCTGGACATCCATAAATCCATGGGTCCAGATGGGATGCACCCACGGATGCTGAGGGAGCTGGCTGAGGTCATTGCTAGACCACTCTCCATCATCTTTGCCAATTCTTGGGAAACGGGAGAGGTGCCTGAGGACTGGAGGAAAGCAAATGTTTCTCCAGTCTTCAAAAAAAGGGCAAGAAGGAGGACCCGGGTAACTATAGACCGGTCAGCCTCACCTCCATCCCTGGAAAGGTGATGGAACAACTTATCCTTGGCGCCATCTCAAGGCATATCAAGGATAAGAGGGTCATTAGGGGCAGTCAGCATGGCTTCACCAAGGGGAAGTTATGCCTAACCTATCTCATAGCCTTTTATGAGGACATAACCAGGTGGACAGATGATGGTAAAGCAGCGGATGTGGTCTATCTTGATTTCATTAAAGCATATGACGCAGTCTCCCACAGCATCTTCATAGCTAAACTGAGGGAGTGTGGACTGGACGATCAGGTAGTGAGGTAGACTGTGAACTAGCTGAAGGAAAGAAGCCAGAGAGTCGTGGTCAAGGGGGCAGAGTCCAGTTGGAGGCCTGTATCTAGTGGAGTGCCTCAGGGGTCAGTACTGGGGCCTGTATTATTCAATATATTCATCAACAACTTGGATGAGGGAATAGAGTGCACTATCAGCAAGTTTGCTGATGACATCAAGCTGGGAGGAGTGGCTGACACACCAGAAGGCTGTGCTGCCATCCAGCAAGACCTGGACAGGATGGAGAGCTGGGTGGGGAAAAATTTAATGAAATATAACAAGTGCAAGTGTAGAGTCTTGCATCTGGGCAGGAAAAACCCCAAGTTCCAGTATAAGCTAGAGAACGACCTGCTAGGGAGCAGTGTAGGGGAAAGGAACCTGGGGGTCCTGGTGGACAGCAGGATGACCATGGGCCAGCACTGTGCCCTTGTGGCCAGGAAGGCCAATAGCATCCTGGGGTGTATTAGAAGGGGGGTGGTTAGTAGGTTGAGAGAGGCTCTCCTTTCCCTCTACTCTGCCCTGGTGAGACCACATCTGGAATATTGTGTCCAGTTCTGGGCCCCTCAGTTCAAGAAGTACAGGGAACTGCTGGAGAGAGTCCAGCGCAGAACCATGAAGATGATTAAGGGAGTGGAGCATCTCCCTTGTGAGGAAAGGTTGAGGGAGCTGGGTCTCTTTAGCTTGGAGAAGAGGATCCTGAGGGGTGACCTCATTAATGTTTATAAAGGGTGAATGTCACGAGGATGGAGCCAGGCTCTTCTCGGTGGCAAACAATGATAAGATAAGGGGTAAGGGGTTCAAACTGGAACACAAGAGGTTCCACTTAAATTTGAGAAGAAACTTCTTCTCAGTGAGGGTGACAGAGCACTGGAACAAGCTGCCCAGGGGGGCTGTGGAGTCTCCTTCTCTGGAGACATTCAAACCCCACCTGGACACATTCCTGTGTAATCTCGTCCAGATGTTCCCGCTCCAGCGGGGGGATTGGATTAGATGATCTTTCAAGGTCCCTTACAATCCCTAACATTCTGTGATTCTGTGCTTCTATGTGATTCTGAAGCCTGGTCAGCATGAGGGATCAGTTTCCCTGGGCCACTGATCTATTGAACTGACCACCTCTACAGGGAGGCCAAAGTACAGCCATGTCTAACAGCTCACACATGGTGGTGGGCATTGCCACAGTGCCTAAATTATAAATACTTAGCAACTTCAGTCGTCTAGCGGGCAAGTAAAACCATACATCTGCATGGGGTCTGCAGAAGGATGGAGACCAGGAGCTCCAGAAAATCTCCACAATAAAGATAATACTTCTGTCAGAAAACCATGTAACCTGAGGCATTGAGAAGGGAAAGAGGGTGCGGAGATGAAGTTGTGCCTCCCTCTGAGCACGTCCATAACCAAGGACTCAGAGCAGGTAGTTCATTAACTGGAGCACAAGAAGGATCCCTACTCTGTGATGTTATTGCTGACAAGGTTGGAACAACACAAAGCAAATACAAATCAAATGATTTATTAGAGGAATGATAAAGATTATTATGATGCACTTTACAACTACACAGCTTGTAAAGATTTATTAATATGATGCTATGTAAAGTTAAGGTAACAAGCAGTACAGTATTAGACCTTGATATAATAGTCTAATAAATATTGTCTGAGCCCTGTTTAAGTTATGGTTTTGCTACACAGTCTCTTAATACGCTAGTTATTCAATAAGACTCATCACCCCTTCAAGAAATCTTTGAAAGTCAGAAGGAGAAAGACAGGAGTAGAAAAAGGGAGAAAAGAAGGAAGTTCTGCTCTAAAATACCTCCATTTAAGAGTAGCAGTGATGTTTCCTGCACTGAGAAAGAATATTTTGATAGCTATATTAGACTTCTTCAATCTAATCTTCTGCCAATATAAACTAATAGGAAACAAAAATCAATAGGAAAACACTCTCATTTTATCCTAATCGTACTGAGCCAAGGAGTATGTTACAGTTTGCATGGGATTTCCTGGATGCTGAGTAAAAAACTCAAAGAAATAACTCTGACTAAGAAAACACAGATGTACTGCAGTGGCTCAAGGTACCATTCATAAACTAACACCATGACACTATAAAGGAAATCGACAGCAAACAGAAAAAAAAATGCATGGCAAGTTATTCTTCAACCATACATGGAATCTGGCTTTAGTCACACTCAGAGAAACAGTTGATTGCTTGAAGTCACATTATTATTAATATTGTATAGTGAGAAATTCAAATCAGATTATTTTTTTTCCTTATGTTCTTTCTATGACCTTTCAGTGTTCACTATGCTTGGATGACACATGAAATTCAAATAAATGTTTCCCAAAAAGAGCCTATATTTGCTGAATGTGCTACGGCTTGTCTGCCTAGCACCAGGCTGTATTATCTGCTGTCTGTTCCATACTTCCTGCTTTAAAAACAAGATAAATGCTCCCTGGTTTTGGCTAAAAATGACAACCAGAAGGAACCTCGAGCGCAATGGCTGTTTCAAGCACAGCTTTTCCCACTGGAAATCATAAAAGTCTTCTCAGAAACCCTACTATCAACATTTAAAGGACCCGAGTTTGCAAGTGCCAAGTTCCCTGGGTACACAATAAATCTGGATAATGTTAAAATATTTGATACATTTTTGTACTTATTTTTACTTAGTTGTACGTTGCTTTGTCTAAGGAACTAAGCTGATGATCCTACAAGAAACATTTTCAGAATTAGTTAAAACCAAAAATCCAGTCTGAGATTTATGCTTCAGGTAGCACTGCGGAATTAGCTAGCATATCATTATAAAAAAGACAAGAATCATTGGTACCATTTTCCTGGTAAAAATTATATCTTTCAGATATAAAGCACTTGAACACTACCATAAATAACATATTTAGCCCTGGTGCTTGGGACTGTCTTCAGCTGCACTGTCTTAGAAACAGAATGCTAATGAGGACAATCCCACAGGTGCATGTAAAACACCTCACACTAACTCACCTAAGGTTAATGTGGAACATTTTAGGATAGCACAGGGCAAACCACTGACACATCAGGAACAACCAAACAGTAATCCAGAATTGTAAAAATGTATCTACATCTCTATGCAGCTGAACAGATATATCCTTGACTTTTATCCTCTCCATGGCTTTTTGATTGGACTCTTCTTGCATTATGCTAGATTTCCAACTTCTAAATGGAAGAACGAATGGGAACGCTGATGTGGCTTACAGCTCAAACACCTCTAACCTTCATCCACAAAGATCTTCTGCAGAAACCCCAGGACTCATTTCTGGCTGACCTGAGTTCCCACACTCAGCTGCAGCACATGCTGTAACGAGGCTGCACCTCTCTACTTCACTAATTACAACGGCAAAATGCTTTGTGCCTATGGAAGATACACCAGCCTCTTATGGAGTGCATTATCATGCATTATTCTCTAGCAGGACAAAAGACAAAAAGCTGGCCAGAAACTTGAATGATTGACTGTGTCTATATTTATGTTCTGGTAAAGCCACTGGCTTTCCCCTCAATTTTACTATATTGTCCCAGAAAAGATCTTTAAAAACTTAATATTATCAATTATCTTTGATAATTTATAGAACCAGAATCAGGCCAGAGCATATATAATCACACATCTATACTAATGAAGAATTAAACAGAAGAGAGAAGGTCTAGATATTCAGTCGCTGATTCACACTTCAATTCCATTCTTAATGAAAAAAGTATTTCTCCAGATTAACTTCTTCGCAATAAATTCCATCTCTGCTGCCAGACTCTCAAACCATTGGCATTTTCAGACCCAGATTAGCTGCCAGGACTATAAATCCATAATTGCATTCTGGGACATCTACTGGGATTGCAGTGTTGCAACATCACTCATTATCTCTCCCAAGTACCCACCGAAAATAGAAACAAAAAGGGGGAATATGCACAGGCTATCATCGCTACATTTGAAAGCACTTTCAAGTGCTTTAAATTCTATTGGTGTTTTATGCGAAGCACAACCTACATTCCCAGTATTTTGTAAGCTGTGATGGTTGCTTTGAGGATATACTTAATCTGATGAAAATCGGTTTGACAGATGTTGTTTTGAAAACGCACCATTCCTTTGTCTAGGCATCAGTAAACAAGACAACGAAAAAAATATTACTTTCTGACAAAAACCGATTTTGTTTATACATATATGTGCTTTAAAGCTATTTAGTATTTAACTTTAAATAAATATGTGTATTAGCCACAGCCAATATTGTGCAAGGAAGACAATGGTGTGCTTGCCAAGACTGCTTAGAGTGTGTGTCAATACTTCCAGAGCAAATCTTTATTTTGTTATAACATATGGAGAAAAAAAACCCCACATCTATTAATATCTGAGTGTTCAAAGAACTCACTCTGATTTTATATGTGCCATGCTGCTAAGAATTGCACCTGTTTAACATCAGACTCTCTACTGGATTAATTCGTCCTGATCGTGTTCAAATAAAATAAAGATTTCTATTATTTCATAATACATAGCTGGAATAAGATCTTTATCTGACATTGCAAGTATATCACAAAGAAAATGGAATACTTGAAAAGATCATTAACTAGCTGAAATGAGGCATGAATAACATTAAAATCTCATGCTTTCACCTTAGAGGGATTGGTTGAACTGAATTCTGACAGACATACTGTAAAGACAAACACAGTGACATTGGGATTATTGTGAAATCTCCCACAGGTCACAGAACACACATAGGGCAGATGAGTATTTATCCAACTCCATTTAAAAAAGAAAAACAGAATAAATTACTTTTCTACATTAACAGGGCATTTTATAATTACTCACTGTATCCATCTATATATCCAGTGTATGCGTGCACACACGTGCAGAGGCTATGCATGTATACACATACAGATCACACAGATTCACAGCTGTCTAAGGGTGGTCCCAAAGGCAGGGAAGAGCGCAGCACATTTCCACAGCCATGTGGGGGATGAACACCCGTGGCCACTCTCCCGTTTGCAGCATCTGAACCCCCGACGGCACCATCATCTGACGGGATGGGTCCGGATCTGATGCCGGTTTCCAGTGGCGAGTTGAATGGCAGATTCCATGTGGAGAAAGGACTACAAGCATTGCTCACAATGTGATCCAGAACAAAAGCCTACATTTAGAGTCGACTAACCAGGAAACAGAACCATGCACATGCATCATCCCTTTCCACATGAACTATAAAAACTCCTCAAATGGGATATGGGTCTTAAAACAGCCAGCTGGTGCAGGAGGCGAGTGCTCCATGCTCACTGGTGATCAGAAAAAAAAATGAAACCAACATGCTAAGACAAATAAAGAATGAGAACAAACAATGGTAAAAATGGATCCTCACAGTATACCTCATTTAAAATACTGTATTCAGTCCAGGAACACCATAAGTAAAGAATCAGACCAGAAATAAAGGTGGAAAAAATAGCTGAGAGAGCATAGAGAACCTTCTCTCCGAGCAGATAGCTAAGAACTATTTGCATATGGTGTACAAAAGAGTGAAGAATATTGTTCCCATTTACCTTCATTATAGTAAAAGTAGAAAACTACACTTGAAGAAAGTAAAATACATATTTAAAAATAATAATAGCAGATGGCTTTATAATACCATAGGATTAAATGCAGAACCTCCTGAAAATAAGGCAGCATCAAGATCAAGAGTTCAGTGAGATTCAAAACCAGAATTAGACATTTATATGATGCAAACCCATTCACATCAGTTAGATTAGAAATGCATAAAAGTTGTATGAATGCTGATGCTCCAGGGCTCAAGTTATCTTTAAACTGATCAGGACTACAAAGAAAGCTCTTCTGTGCAGAGGTTATACTTAGATATTACCCTTTCTGTCTTCAACTAAATATCACAAGAGATTATCTTCCAGATACATATGATCCATCCAAAATTCATATACATACTGTAAATCAGGGTACAACCACAGTCTCAAGATTCCCAATATGCCAATATTTAAAACAGGTTAGCCTACTTTAAAAAAGACAGAACTACACAGATGTAAGGCTTCTGTTAGGCTAGAAGATATTTCGTTAAAATAGATCAAAAAATTTTAGATACTTTAAAACATATTAAGTTAATCTTCTAATGGGAATGATTCATATTTGTCTTTTCATATTCATGGGAATTAATGACACGTCTTATCGTTGGTGATCGCATTTTGCTGTTTAAGTGGGCCTAGCAAACAAACATATGAAATATAATAATAATAGCATCACATGTTTATCAAAGACTTAAGAACCACAGATCACATCTTAATTTAAGTACCAGAGAATAACGGTGGTGTTTGTAATTTGATGTTTCCTCCCTTTAATCAAATCACGCGGTGGGATGTACTGCGGCTCAATGTTGGCCTCCAACTGTGGAAAGCAAAGGAGAAATTCCCAGGACAGGCTGGGAACTGAAGAGGCACCTACCTACACAGAAGCCAGAGCTGCACCCAGCTCCCAGTACGGCGGGGCATGGGCAGCATGCGGGCAGCGCGCTCCCCCTCCCACCAGCACCCCAAAACTGCAGGCATCTGAAAAATGAGTAGAACCTTCTACTTGCCCATTATTTCCTTGCCCATTTCCAAATAATATATGTCATTCACTCTCGTTAACAAGTTGCTTAGGCAAGCAAAATGGAAAACCTATATGAAACTGTATGATTTGCAGTTACCCATTGATCCTCCAACTGTTACCTAATTAGAGCAAGTTCTGCTATTTTCTACCTTGTCCTGGCATGGTATTCACTCTGTGAACAGAAGTTCTCCAAATATTCTGAGCAGAATTTGATCTACCGTCGACAAAACTTCAGATTTTAATCCTGCTCCAATCTTTCTGGAATAAAAAGCAATTTGGCCAGTTGTTCAAACCATCCAGCTAATCTTCAAGGTTGCCTGGGAATTCGTATTTTCTGTGAAACATGAAAGCAAACTAGTCGTAATTTCAGTCTAATGCCTCTTTAAAGATGTCCAGATACTTCTTTATAGGGTTGCTTATTTGAATTTACATAGTTGCCTTTGATTTTGGCATTGTCTGCAAAAATAAATTCCAAGATGATTAAAAACACACTCAGATGATTAAAACCACATTTCTCAGCAATCGAGTAAAACTAACAAGCACACTGCTCATCAGCTTGCCTGAAATACTTTCCCATTGGTTATTTAGGTTATTAACTTTCTGGACAGAAAAGGAATAATTAGTCTGACTGACTACCAGAGGGAAATACTCTCGCTGATTGCATGGGGACACACAGTATCTGATATTCTATAATAACTTATCCTGCTGAGGTCATTTATTTATCTGCCATAGCTTTCAAACCTTTAAGATCACCCACAGGATGGCACTGTTGAACCTCTGAGTATTGTGTACAGTAAGTAGGGAACAACCTCAAAGAAATCCAGGTGCTCTGGCAAATACTACAACAAGTAAAAAGCAATACTTCCCCTTGATGCCAAATCTTGATGAAATGCAGTACATATATACACAAAACACAAATCCATTCACATACCTACAGACACTGCTTTTGGAAAACAATTTTCTTGTCTTTGTGTATAAGTCTGTGCCCTGATACACCCCATGGGAGACGTTCTACTCTGCTAAATTGCTCCTCCTCATATGCAGGCAAAATTAATGTGTTTGATGGAAGAACTCAATGCCCTATCAGGAAATTTTAATGACTATTTGTTTTGCTATTCACATACAAGAAAATGGGGTGTCCTGATCTTTTAATGAGGTGGTAAATTACTGGCCATTCTGTTTAATAGCAACTGACTGACATTCATTGTTCTTACATTCACTGTTAATGTATGGCAGCATATGGCCTGATTAATCTCACCAGCTTCTCATTCATCTTTGTTTTTAGTGATGTGTTAACCATAAAAGAAAATAATTTAAGAAACATATCCACTATCTCTTATCTCTATTGCTGTACATGACATTGCTATCAGAGAGCAAATTTCTCTTTCATGCCTTCTTCTGATCACAAAATGAAGATTTAAGTATTTCACCTTTTCTACAGACTTAGAGGATTTAGAACTAGTCTGTAATTCTCCAACTGCTGGTTCATTTATTAGGGTTCAACCCTGTTATCACAGTATCTACATTAGCTCCTAGTGAACACCAGCAACAAACTTCCCACAGGCAGTGACGGCAGCACTAGCCCACTTAATATTTGTAGCCCTGTAGCCACTTAACTGTGGAAAAATGAGCGCTATGAAAACTGACATAGCAAGCAGTACTTAAATGGTGACACAGCTCAAGGGAAACTAAAATACGCAATGAAATAGGGTAGACCATAAGTATTTGCAAAATGGCCAGCAAAAGCCACGGTGCAAAGGGGAAAGAGGACCAAATCTTCCACATACGAGTCAAATGCTGTAGCGTATGCACCTCCATACAGAGAATATAGCGGCTGTGGGCCTGCACTGCAGTGTCTCAGCTCGAGACACATAAGCCATCTGTGGCACGGCTGTAGCTCCTCCATCTCCCGGAAGAGGAAAGATGGAGTGGAACCAAAAAAATGATGTGACACTGTACTGGGAATACACAATGTGAATGCAATGAAGGAGACACAGAAGGCAGGAGCTAATGAGAAGGCGAAAATCTTCTCACTCCTGCCCAGGTGAACCTGTGCTTGTCTCAGAGAGACACAGCAGTGGCCCAGAATTGCCCAACTTTTCCTGTTAGAGTTTATATCTGAATCTTGCTTTCCAATGCCTCGAGCCACTAACTATTCAGTAGATGTGCACCTCTCACTCTTCTACTGCTTTGAACAATTGCAATACCACTTCTTATTACCATAAGCTACGTTGCAGGCACTCAATGTACATGTGTCTGCACATGCATAAATTCTACATCATCTTCCACAGCCACAGCACCATTGCGAGGAGTCCTCTCAAACAATTTTACACCATGCATTCTGCATGGTTTCCGTTCTGCAGTTGCACCCTACTGTTACGTGAAGCTCTCCAAAGCAAATGCTTAATAAAATCAGCATTTTTTCACTTCTGTGGCTGTTCATGGCTCCACCCTTAGCAGAACAGACCCTGACAAAGTTCTTGCCCATTTCAAGGCTCTGAGCACAATCAGAGGCATTATGGAAGGTCATGAAGACCTAGTATCAGATCCCATGCTGACGACTCTGTGAGTTGGCTGTACTGGCCAGGAACTTGCTTTAGTTCAAACCCTGTCAAAATTGACACAATTCTCCCTATTCTCCAGTGGCAAGTGGCATTTCTAGAGGCATACATCTTGTCATAGGAATGAGAGACCAGTAGATCCTGGAACCTGGAATTCCTCTTAATTCAGACAAAGAAAACATTCTTTAAGTATGCAATCTTATAAGAGCTCATAAAGGAACAACAGAAGACAGAATTAAAAAAATGTTTTCAACTCAACAGTTTTCTTTTAATAGTAAGAAACCACCTAGCCCCTAATAATGTAGTTCTGTAGTCCAGCTAGGTTTTTAGTGTGACAAAAGACAAGGAACAACGTACTCTAAAAGGGATTAAGACAAGGGTGTATCTTTGTTTAAATGAACTTGGAGAAATGTAATTTCTCCACAGAGAAACCAACCTCCATTGACCTGAAAGGATGCAACTATTTCATTCCTCTACTCCCATTACTACACCTGCTGCTGAGCTGTGGCAGTCAGAAAGGCAGCATCTTCATTTTCCATTTAGAAACATCTAGTCACCTGAATATAATCAGAACAGGCTGTTTCTTCCTTCCATATTTATCTTAAGGATTTAATCCAGAAGGTCAGCATCAGCTATTACTACAATAATCTGCAAAACTTCCAATAATGTCAATGGGACTTGAACTTGGTACCAAAAAAATATACAGAAAATAACCTTGAAGAAATCAATAGCAATGAGGTTCAAAGCATTACAATCTGAAGGGTTTCAAGAGGCATTCTTAGATGGTAAAGCTTTTGCTCATGCCTAGCTTTTAAAAGTGATAATAAAAGCTATGACAATGCAAATGGGTAATAGATCAATGTGCTGTTAAATCTGAATATAGTTCTACAGTAGTAGCCATTGATTTCAATGGGATGTAGAAATTTTAAAGCAACTACATACTCCCAAATGTCAATACCACTAGTGATTTTTCTATTAATCTAACAAAAATGACTGTTAATTTTCTAGTTCAGTCGTTAGATCTGTCACGTCCTCGTTCTCCATTTGTTTGAATGGCTTTTAATTGCTTTAATAGCTAAAGCAGTTCATTTCCTTAAAGAAGTAATATAGCACCTGCAAGATGGCAACTAATCACTTGCCAACATTACCTTCTACCATACAGAACTGGCTTAGATTACATTTTTTTCCTGTTGGTGATGCACAGGTAGCTTTGCTTCTTTGTTTTGCTTCTACAGGACAAATAGATCACCCTCTCTGAGGAATGAAAAAAAGAACAAGCACACCCAGTCTCAGCTGAGTTTACATCTATTAAATAGCAACAACAGTGTTCGTACTTTGTCCTGGTAGTTTGTAGTAGTATTTTATTCTGGTCATTTCCATACAGAGCACAGCAGAAAAGAAAAAAAAAAAAAAAAAAGAAACTAAAAATGACTCATTTTAATTTATCCACTACCTGGTGGCACAGTTCTGGCTACAGCGCTGTCTAAAGTTTTGTTTCTGTAGTTCTAGCTGAAGGGCGTCTTCAGTAAGAACACAGTCTTTCTGAAACATCTGCCTAGTGGTAGTACCTCTGGCCACCATCTGGATGTTATAACAAGTGACAATACAATAATAGGAGTTGACTTAAGAATCATTAGCTTACTCACCTTTGAAATCAAGGACAATGGGCATAAGTAAAACACATTTCTTATTTCAAAAATAAAGTGTACTTATCTAAGTACCAATTTAGGTTAGATTAGCAAAAAAACCTCATTCTAAACCTTCCTCCTTTCATCTGTATGCGTCAAAAAACTATTTCTGTCATCCTTTGCGTACTTGGACACAAACATTTTAATTAATAGATTTGTATTTGCTAATGGACTAGAATATACCTTTTGTGGAAGTCTATTAACATGCAAATGCAGAGATCTCTCCTAATTCAGTAGGTCATTTTCACTCTATGTAGTTCCAACAGTGTAATGGAGTCCCGGTACAACAGTTCGAAAATTAATGAAAACATATGACATCATGACAACAAGATTTTCAAACAATTAAGAAGTGGACATAGTAATTGTCACAAGTGCACCTTCTGTCATACACACAACGAGGAGTGCACATTTGTAAATGCTATACTGCCGTACTTTTTGTAATGTGGTATGACTTATTGACAGCTTATTCTTTTCAAATTTTCACATTGTGAAGAAACATTTTGTAAATATGAGACATTTCCACCACAAAAATGTATTTATCTCTTGATTCCATTAGATTTTCTTATTTCCATTCCAATTCCTAAATCTGCTGGGATATACAGTTAAACATCTGTGTAATGCTGAATCTTCAGTTTAAGAATTCAGTGTAAAACACATCCCCATTTAGTTTTTGTTACAAAAGCAAGAGGTTAGAGGGAGCTCAAGATCTGCAGGAGCAGGAACCAGAGGAAATTTTTAATGGCATTTTTTTCACAGAGGGTACAGGAGAAGTAATGATACTCTCCTTCTCTCCATCCCCTGCATGTCTACCTACCTCTAACAGCCTCTTAGCCCCCAAGGGCTGGCTCCCAAACCAACAGGTTTTTTTATTGTTTTTAATAATAACACTTTAACCGTGCACAACTGCAAGTCAATCACCAAATTGTTTATTTTCTAAGGTGTGATGACAAAGTCAGTGCTTTCCTGACAAAACATCTCTGTAGCATAATCACTTCACATGGAAACAGAGAAGATCAGGAATTTGGAGCTGATGGCAACCAAATTTTGCAGCAGGCTGGAGTGTAGGATGATACACTGTCTTATTCAGCTGAACTCTTCTAAATTGACATGATCTTAGAAGCAGCTGAAAACCTCTGCAATGAGAAGTCTTAAAAATACTTTAGAGGAAACACACCATTTTGAACCTTAACTTCCTTCTTTTTTTAATCATAGACTTAGGGAGAAAATTAAAGATACACTGGCCTGGGATTGCTACATCAAAGAACACCAAGAAAGGATTCAACTGGTTAACCTGCTTGCATCAGGAAAACATACCATGAAAGAGTGTGAACAGTGAGAGACAGAGACAGTAGAAATCATACTGATAGAAATGCATGTATCTAAGAAAGGTCTCAGACTCCATTAAGGTTCTAAATTCTGGTTTGATAACTTACAATATAGATAAAACTTTAAAATTGGGCACTCAAAAGAAAAAATCTCTAAGTTTTAATTTAACTGAAAATTAGAGACATTATTTGAACTTGTTATCTGGATGAGACAAAAATTCCAAAATAGTGAGGATGCATGGAAAGCAACAAAGTTAGATGTAACGATAATGTATTTGGGGAAATTGTTTATATCTGTGGTCACTTCTCCCCAGTGGCATAGTGACTTCCAGAGCACGTACTGCACGGTAGGTGCAAATCACTTGGTGAAGCTGGACTACAATTCAGGCTGCTCCCAGACACATAATGCTGGGGTCCAATTAATATCTAGTCCCTGATGGGGGCTGGAAAAAAAAAAAAACACACCCCAAAACCAACCAAACAACCAAAACAACCAAACACCACAAACAACAAAATAACCCCCACAAACATAAAACAACACAATCAGGTGGATTACGACAGGTTTTTGGTCACAACCTGATAGTTATATTTAAGAATCCAACATAAGAAGATGAGAAGTAAAATTTATACCTGATACATTTACTACTTTTACCTGTATTTACTTATAATTTTAACCCTCCTTTCACACTATTTCCTGAGATGACATTTTGACAAAATGATTTGTGCAAACTTTTCTAGCAGCAAACAATTTTGCCTACCTCTTTCATGTCAAATACCTACTCATTCATTTTGAGTTTATCACCATGGAAAAAGCAAAGCAGCTAGATCTAAAGAGAAAATCCTTGATTTATAAAAAGGCCAACCTATTTTCTAATTTCCATCCTCCATTTTTATGGCAAAATTTTATATTAACCAATGTGGCATTCCTATTATTAACCTGCACTTTCAAGAGAGAAGACAGGCCTCTTGTGTATACCTGCTTGAAACACTTGCCACTATGACATTAAAATTGACAGAAGGGTATTGGGCTCCTGTCATATTTATTTAAAATCTTTATAGAGGAGAAGCCCATGGAGACATATTCGAGGCACCCAGATGACAGCAATGCTATTGCAGCAACATAACGGCCAGCTGCGAACTGAAGTTTAATTTCATTTTTGTCTATCAGAGGGATCTCTTCTAGATACTTCCAGTTGCAAAGAAAGAGACGTTTCCACAGATTTTACAGCAGCGATCCTAATTCATTACTGTTACACATCAAGGGAAGTAGAAAGTAAAAAACTGTACAGGAGGTTTAAGGAAGAAAAAAGCAAGCTGTGTTATGAAGCTCTTCTGTGAAGAATGGTAACGTTTCCTGATGCAACACAGAGAGGACAGTAGCACAATCCACAGTTCAGAAAATACATGGTGCAATCACGCTCCTTGATCTGTGAGTGGAAGGAAAAGGCCAAGGACAGATAGCTCGAGAATTTTGTGAGTACTGGGCAGAAGTACAGCAGCAGAAGAAACTGTAGAGGCAAGGGAAAGGAAAAGATGGAGAAAGGGGATGAAGAAAAATGAAGAAAAAAAGGGGATCCTCTCCTTTGGCAGTACTACTGAATAAGTATCAGGAGATTTCCTAAAACACAGTGGAAGTGTAAGGTCCTCTGACAGGCCTACATGACAGAGCAGAAGAGACATCCAGGGACACTCTTCATATTACAAGAACTTGGTATCTTGTTTTATAGACAATATTAATACTAGAGAAAGCATATGAAAAAACATTGCAAAAATGCCACTGATTTGCCCATGAAGTGCTTTGATGTAGATACCGCAGAGTATCTATCCGTGGGTTTACGGCCTGATCCAGACAAAAACCTCATCTATGACTTTGTTAAGCATACAAAGGCAGACAACACTGGTGCACAAATATTCTCTCTCCTCTCTCTTTTCTGTGTGTTTGGGCTAACTACAGTTGCTTGTATGTCACATGGAGAAATAATCCAAGCACTCTTATTCCCTTGAAGGAGAGCACCAAAAGACAGATTTGCAACTCCTATAAAAAGCACTGATCAGCCATCAGCAGTAATGAACCACAAGGTATCTACATATGAGTTCTGGTACCTCTGCTATTTCCAGAACCCTAGCTTCCATACAGACCACTGGAGATTCCCAGTCTTTTAAGAATCAAAAGGTTATGACTTGAGGATTTGAAATAGGAAGCCCATAGCTGTCCACAGCAGAAGGAAATGGCCCAGTCTCTGTACCTGCTCTGTGCTGGCATGGTACAACCAGGATGTGTAATAGAAATGACATACCTAGCATTGTGTCAAAGGGGGAGCTATGATCATCCATGGAAGTAACAGAAGTCAGGCTGATTTTAGTATGCATTCGCTTTGCAGAGCTTCATGTAACAGAGGGGTGTTAATGCAGAACTGAAACACTACAGAAAACATGAGCCAGTTCACTGTTAAGAAAGTCCACCCTGAAGTAATTCTTGTCTGTATTTCTCCAGGCCTCACAGACCAGCAAGCAGCCTCTCCTAACTTTCTCATCAACCAGTCGATGTTCAGAAAGTCTCATTTTGATTTCACTTAGTGTTAACTCACTGTCATTCTTGGCATACGAAGCAATTTGATCAGCTGTTACCATTTCTTTTAGGTATGGTAATCTTGAGGAACAAATTAATTGAAAACTTAAACCAGGCTGACAAGTGTGACTATTCAATGGTGTTCTTTTAATGGAAATGCTTATTTAGAACTTCAGAAAGGCTTGTAATTATTTCAGGTAGGTCAGATTTTGCATCAGATCTAAATATTAATATAGCAATGTGAAGGTGTAATTTGGTAGTGTTTATGTCCTTGGAAAATCTAAGGAAAACCTATTCAGTATCTCAGCTATTGTGCACATAATATAACAGTTTCAAAAGCAGATTTAAACTTGAAGTCTGGGTAGTTTCATTAATAGACCCTTCCGCAATTTCCAAAAGGGTTAGGCATTCACAATTTCACTTGACGTAAACAGGAACACTGCACCTCTGAAAATTAAGTGAAGTAGGGTCCTTGCACTTGAGAAACCATTTATGAATTTTCAATAGAATGTGTAACAGCCTGCATAACCACCGTTAAAGCAGCGTGACAAAAGGGAAACATATGATACACTCCTTGGGGAAAATCTGAAAATAATTTGAGCATGAATGCACAAATAAAACAGGACAGAGCAAAAGAACTGGTTGTCCCCCAGCTCACACTCAATCTTGGGCTTTAGACTATGTAGTCTCATTTTCAACAGCTAACCAATATTTTTCTATAAACAATTTGGTTGTAATGATAAGGAAATACAATATTGTGCAAAATGTGGACTCGACAGCTCGAAAGATCATAGCCCTTTAAAGTACAGAGCAGGCATTGCAAGCAGAGGCCAACTCAAACACCACTGCTGAAGTGTTCTTGTACTTGGACCTGCATTTCAGTACCTTCCCAAGTGGTTTATCTGCCTGACTGCAGCTCAGGCTCTGTTAGCAGTGCCCATAAGCACACACCAGGCCACAGACAACACTCTCATCACCACAGTGATGCACTGGTTCAGTGCTCAGGGCAGGCTGTCTCTGGAGGTTCAAGTGCCCATGGCAGTTTGCAGCATGTTTCACTCTCAAAATCACTGCCTTTTCTCCCTTTGTGGAGCACGTCAGTGCATTAATAGTTTTTTTTTTTTGGACACAAAATGCACTCATCTGAACTCGCATCAGACAGTTTGGATCTGTAAATCTGTAGAAATAACCGAGAGGTGGTTCCATGTTATCCCAGCAATTTGTAACACCTGGGGATGCCTACATACAGCATCACTCTGAAAAGGCTAGGTGGCTCTCCTGGATCATCCAGTCTATGTGCTGCTTGTGTGGCTCCTCCTGGACAGTGGCACAGAAGACAAGTGCCTCCTTGAAGACCACTCTTATAAAAGGTCTGTCACTACACGCTGGATTGATTTAAAATTGCTGTCTTGGATTATATCACTCCTTTAATCTAAGTCTCTGAAGTCTGCTCAGAGTATTGGAAACACTCATTCCTAACCTATTCCCTGGATATATTATTTACAGAGTTCATAAATCAAAACTGTCTTCAAAGATTCCACTTATTTTTGAGAACTGGACAAGCCAAGACTAAAAGACAAACAACAATGAAAGAACTAATAAAACAAATTACAGAACTGTAAGTACAGAGCAGTCCACAACAGAACCACAGAATGGCTGAGGCTGGCAGGGACCTCTGGAGGTCATCTGGTCCAAACCCCTACTCAAGCAGGGTCACCTATAGCTGGCTGCCTAGGACTGTATGTAGATGGCTTTCGAATTTCTTCAAGGAGACTCCACAACTTCCCTGGACCTCCCGTGCCAATGCTCCATCACCTTCACAATAAAAACCAAGCAAACAAACCAACCCCAAACCAACAAACAAACAGCCCATAAAGCCAAAAAAGGCATTTCCTGATGTTCAGAGAGAACCTCCTCTGTTCCAGTTTCTGCCCACTGCCTCTGGTTCTGCCACTGGGTACCAAGGAAAGGAGTATCCTTCCCTCTTCTTTGCACCCTCCTTCTTCTCCAGGCTAAAAAGTCCCAGCTCTGTCTAACCTCTCTTCATAGGAGAGATGCTCCAGTCTCTTCATCATCACAGAAGAATCACAGAAGAATCACAGAAGAATCACAGAAGAATCACAGAAGAATCACAGAAGAATCACAGAAGAATCACAGAAGAATCACAGAAGAATCACAGAAGAATCACAGAAGAATCACAGAAGAATCACAGAAGAATCACAGAAGAATCACAGAAGAATCACAGAAGAATCACAGAATGTTAGGGATTGGAAGGGACCTCCATCTTTGTGGCTCTTCACTGACTGGACTCCCTTCAGTAGTTTCAGCTCTCTTGTACAGGGGAGCCCAGAACTGGACACAATGCTCTGGCATACCAGCCACTCCTCCCAGTTTGGCATAATCTACAAACTTCTTGTAGCTACACTCTGCCCCATTATCCAGCTCATTAATGAAGATGTTGAACAGGATTAGACTGGACCCAGTACTGACCCCAGGGGGTACACTGCGAATTACTGGCCTCCAGCGAGACTTTGTGCCACTGATCACCACCCTCTGGGCCTGGCCATTCATCCGGTTTTCAATCAGCTTGGCTGTCTGATAATCCAGCCCATGCTTCATCAAATCCTTGCTATGAAGATCTTACAGCAGACAGCATTGAAAGCCTCACTGAAGTCTAAGCAGACAATACATAAGGCTCTCCTTTGTCTACCCAGGCAATATTTTAATCACAGAAATTTAACGAGTTTGTCAAGCACAACTTCCCTTTGGTGAATCCATGCTGACTACTCCTATCATATTCTTGTCCTTCTAGTGCCCAGAAATTGTTTCCAGGATTAGCTGCTCTATCACCTTCCCAGGGACTGAGGTGAGGCTGACCAGACTGCACATTCCTGGCTCCTCCTGACTGCCTTTTTTCAACTGCTTATAAATATTGGGAAAATTCTTCTTTGTTGAAAGAAATACAATTGTTACACTAAGAGTTTCTCTTAAGTGTTCTCTTGTTCTCCATATAGAGCAACATTGAGATACATACATCAGATTATGCAGTGATTATTCTACAATAAATACCAAAGATAATTACAGAACTATGAACTCATGAAGTGATCATGATACTCACATTTTTTATGGTTTAGAATTAACTATGTGCATGTACATTCCTCTATGAAAAGCAGCAGAATAGGAAATCTCAGCAGTATTACACTTGCCCCATGAAATAAACTTTTTATATAGATAAGGTCTTAAAAGTTATTATCTACAAAAATAGTTTTTACATAGATCTATTTGCACAATGGAATTCAGTTTCCTCCTTCCTTGTATTTATGAACTCAATTCCTGTGTAAAACAGTTCAACCATTCTAATATCCTCATCTAACAGATGAGAGACTTCTGGGGTATGGAACCTTCAGGAATTATTATATGGAAACATATTTGAAGGGGTAGGTATAACACTAAAAATGTACTGTATCACTGACATAAGGCCTAGATAAACCTTGAGCTCCTGAAACTGCCTGGGCAAGATTAATGTAAAATTCCTGCAAGGTAAACAACTGGTGAAGCATGGACATCCACAGTTAAACTGTTCATCTTCACAGAAACTGCACTGATTAAGAGATGTTAGAAACTTAAAAGAAAACTGGTGAACTTGTGACTTAGCAGCATCTAAGTCCTGTGAAAATTAACTTGTAAACTATTCTTTTTTTCATTTGTGTTTTCATGCTAAAATAAATGGTACAAAGCTGTCCGAAGGTTGGGTGGTTGCTGTTTAACCCCACTCTGTGGTAGACCAGAGTCATGACAGAGAAAGTGAAATCTCTGTCAGAGTTAGACCAATAAATTCAAATATAAAGACTTTAAAAATCCAGTTCTGAGAGCAGAGAATAGGGAACCACTGATAAAAGTGACACACAGAAATAATTCTAAAACTGCAACAAATACATATAGGCAAACAAACAAAATTAGTGCCTAGGAACTGCCTTTTACTTTAGTAGGCCTGAGGTGCTTCATCCTGTTTATAGCTCAGACACAGGAACCTCCAACATCCTCTTAAAAAGGAATACATAATACCCTTCACATCAAAGCTTGCCCCAGCTGAGATGATTTCCATAGCCAGGAAAAAACGCACATTCCCTAAATTAGACCAATATCAACACTTTAAATAACAAGTTTCTCTTACTAGAAGACATAGAGCAAACTTTTTCCTGTTGAAAACACAAAGCTGTGAATTAAAATTTCTGTCCATGAGAAGTTATCCTTATGTTTACACAACAGTCCAGATTTTTAGAGCTTATTATCTGAAGAAAAAACACACCGAGGTAACCTCAGGCGTTCTACTTTTCTGTGTACTGAGGTCAATTAATCCAATGCAAAAAAAAATCCAGTGCATAGCTGGACAGCCATTCCTGTGCTGTATTTTGGCAGCATAAGTTCAGGCACTGCAGATGACTTTATTTAACTATGAGAGCTTCATCCAAGATAATGTATGTCTCAGTGAGAATTAATCCCTTATCCATGGCAAGAAGTGCTCTCTGAGGTGCTGAACTGTTTGATTGCAAAAGATGGATGACAATCTCACGTTTTCTGTATTACTATCATCTGAATTAAAAAAAAAAAAAAAAAAAAGAGAAAAATTACATCTGTTTCTCCTAGACACCTTAAGATCAGGGGACTGATTAGCTAAGGGTTGTTTTCTGGGATCAGCTGGTTCTTGGAGTTCATCAGCTAAGGGAAGATAAATGCAAAAAGATACAGACCTTTAAGAGATGTACAACAGAAGTCATGGGGTGGGACTTACATGACATTATTCACTTGGACACCTCTAGCTATACAGAAGTCAGAGTATGTTACCTCTTCACTTTTTAAAAATTCATCCTGATACTTCTTGAAATATTCATGCGTGACTGACAGCAGAACTGAGACAGTTTTCACCAGAATTTGACTTTCTCCACATCAATGAGATTGCCTACCCTCTGCAGGTAGAAGAAATCTCTACCACAGAGACTGCTGATCCCCTGGGAAACAGGGACGTCGCCCAGCTGTTTGGATAACTAACTTCAAGGGAAGGTAAGTTGTTCTGCCATACTGAGGGCAGAAGCAACTTTAAGAAGCAGTAGCATTGCCACAGCTTATAGGAGACTCTCAACTGCCACTTCTTTGTCAAGAATCTTCCTCCGGCATTTGTGAGCGTAGCAAAAAACCCATGAGATCTTGAGATGACAGCATTGTTCCCATGATGGCCTAAAGGCACAGGCAAGGCAAGATGTGTAGGCATCTTGAGGTGTGAAATGTAAGTCTGAATATTTCAAATATATGAAGATCCACAAATGCAAAAGCTCATCTACATTCCTAGCTATGATAGGAGGTCTAATGAGATACACCATCTGTGCTTGTAGGTAAGGCATTTGTGCTTGAATGTATCTGGTACACACATGCTAAGGCAGAGCAAATACAGTTCACCCCGTGAAAAATTCCTCAGTTTCATGGGCCAAATGGGACTGTCCTGCAATTTCAGCAGACAGCAATATCCCCCAAAACAACATATAAAACACCAGCTATTCCTTATCATCATTGCTTCTGTGTGCTGTCCCTACTATACACTGTTACGGAGGAAAATCCCAGGAGATCTGAGTGCAGAAAATATGAGCTTCACAGGCCAGACAGGAATGGATTAAGACAAAAGACTGAGATTTGTGAAAGAGAGGTAAAGCCACCTGAAGCTAAAGTGGAGAGAAACATAACAGAGAGTGCTAAGTGGTGAAATACAGGCTGCAGATGATGAGGCTGAAGAAGACATTAGACTAAATTTTACAACTAATAAGCTACATTTCTCTCATGGAGTCCTGGTGAACAGCAAGCCAAACTCAAACCAGCAGTCTTCCCTGTCGGCATGTAAAGCCGGGAGTATTTTGTGCTGGATATTATCCCCGTCTGCTGAGCACTCAGTAGACCACATCTGGAATACTTCATCCAGTTCTGGGCCCCCAACATAAGACATCAAGGAAGTGGAGTGAGCTCAGCGAGGGCCATCAGGACCCTGAGGATGTTGGACCACTCGCCCTGTGAGGAAAGGCCCAGGGAACTGAGTTTGTTCAGCCTACAGGAATGAAGGCTTTGGGGGAATCTCACAGCAGCTGGCCAAGGCCTACAAGGAGGTTACCAAGAAGACAGAGCCAGGCTCTGAACAGTGGTGCATGGTTGCAGGACAAGAGACAAGGGGGATACAGTGAAACACGGGAGGTTCAGATTGGCTGTGAGGAGAAATTTACCATGAGGACAGTCAAGCAGTAGAACAAGTTGCTCATAGGGACTGCGTAGCCTCCATCTCTGGAGGCTTCCAGCACCTGTCTGAATAAAGCCTTGGGTATTCATTCTGGTCTGACTTCATAGTTAACCCTGCTTTGAGCCTAGACTGCAGATCTCTTGAGGTCCTCTCCAATCTGAATTATCCTATGATCCAGAGCTTGGACTGCATTCATAATATGCTATGGTTTACAAGAAGCTTAGAAGCATACTACTTTAAACCAGGTAATCTGCACCAGGTCATTTGTTTCTAATAGTGACCCAATAGCAGATCTCTAGCAAAAATGTTCTTATTAAGGAAGTATACAGTGATCACTTCCCTGCTATTAATCTCATCAACAGCTTTTTGTCTTCATCTAGTCCCATCATGCTTGGTAATCAGTTAAGAGATAAGTCTCATCATTGCCTTTGCTGCCAGCATACATCTGAAATAATATCCAAATTAACTTACTCTCCCATCCAGGATGTATCCAGGTAGAACACAAGATTCTGCTAATGGTATGTACATTGTTTAAAATTCAACAGACTGTTGAAACTGATAGAAGAGTGGCATGAAGGTATGTATGAACTGGATGTTACTTCATGGAATTTAGATGACTCTGTCAACTAATAAATAGAAAATAAACAGAATTAACAAATTGCATTGAATGCTCAACTCATCTTTTATACTATACCCTTATATAACTCTGTCTTCAGCAAGCAGAACAGACCTTTGGTGATGAATTATGCAGCCCTGTGCAGAAGGAGTTCCTCTTGCTGTAGCAGTTGGAAAGGGTTTAGCAAATAAGCTAGGGAATGCTCAAGAGAGAAAACATCTAGGACTAAGGGCATCCAGTGATTTCCCAGAGAACGTGCCAAAGCTATACTTAGCAAATCACACAACCAAACTTTTCACAGATTATACGTTTTTTTCTTTTTTAAATGGTGTCCAACTTTAGATCCTCAATTCAAAGAAAGAATGGCCAACACAAATAAAGGTAATAGGAGCTATGGTTGGAAGATACAAAAAGCCACATGCAAGCTAAGTATTCTAATATGACTGCATCTTAGGGTCAAGCTGGCCAGCCAATTAATTGTACTTTCTGCACTTTTAACATTAAACTCAGCCTCTTCATACCTTAAGAACTGATGCTGGAAGCACCACTTATAAGCACCATGAAAAAGCTCATGAGGAAATAATCCAGAGACCGCTGTGAAAAAAGATTTTAAAAATGTAATAAATAGAAACTAGAGCCACAGGAAATTCATTGGGGATTAAAAAAGGTTGAGTGAGCAGCTGCTTAATGGCATTAATTCTGTGAAATAAAGCAAGTTCTGAAGAAAACTTGGAGAGCTGATCATGCAACTAAGTCTTTCAGTGAATATATAGATGGGAACAGATTTAACCCTAATTCTTAGGTTTTGTTTGTTTGAAGTCTTACTGTTACTTTAAGACAGCTTTTGCGCATATAAAGGCATATAAAGCTTCTGTCTAATAATCAAGAAAAGTTAACTCTGAAACAGTTGTTATTCACAAACATCTGGAAGAACAGACAGGTTTTCCACAGCTCCTGCTGCTTTTAGAAGAAACCACCAAACCAAACCTCAATAAAATTAAGTAGATTTTTTTTTTTAAAGCTTAGTTTGACCTAGTAACATAATATTTCTTGCAGCAAGGTAAGAAAAAGGAAGCTGGCTTTTTTTATACTTCTGAAGATCACTTTCACAAGGGATGCAGGGCTGCACACAGCTCATTAGATGGTAAGCCTGCAGGGGGTGAAATCTTCTGCAAGTTTGTTTTTAAAAAGCAAAGTGGGAAAACAAATTTAATCAGATAGCATCATACTGACCATCACACTGATGAAGATTTGTAGATTGTTATATTCACTGAGAATATCAGTTGCCTAAACCAGAAGAGTAAGTGATAATAGTAATGAGCTGTCATTCTCTGCACTGGCATGAGGTAAGGACACTCTGCTAACATCTTGTGCGTAGTTCTTGGCCACAAAGGAGCAGTAGAATTAGAAGCAAATAAGCTTTTCTGCACTCCCTTCTGTTTCTTGAGTTTAATCCCTTCTGCCATTCCACTTTGAATCTTGATTTTGATCTCCTCCTTCCTCTACCCCTTTCTAGCCAGCTCCTTCTTAATTTCACCAGGCTTCTCCGTTTTCTGCCCTATCTGGTGCAGTCCAGGTCTTCATGTCACACTTAGACAATTCCACCTTCCCATTATCTTTTCAGACAATTACAATCTTTTCTTCTGAGACCCTCCTCCTACTCCCTGAACCTCCCTTCTTTGTCCTAGAAGGATCTTTAATTCTTCCCCTTATTATCTAGCTCTGATAAATTACTGATTGGAGACGTTAGTCCCTGGATATTTCTACAGTCAGGATTCTCTGCTGATTTACTTCTTGTTGCAGGATCAAAAAGAAACTTCAGGAAGCGGAACATTTCCCTGCTGCTGCTATCCAGTACCACTCCAGAGCTGACAGCGGATTGGAGAGAGAGAGAAAAAAAGCAATAATTCAGGAAAATGCCTACGTATGTTTAGGCGTTGACTTAACTTCAAAGTTCTGCTAAAAATCTTTCTGGTACTGTTGTGCAGTTTTGGCCGCTGTCACAAGGCAAAAGCTGATAAGCATTATGCCACTTCTTCCAAAAATCTAAACAACTGGTAGAACAAAGCAAAAATAAGAAACTGGTGGCAGCTGCCTACAAAGAAAGCACTTAATCCAGATTGGTGCCTGAAGTCTTACCTTCCTGAGAAAATCGTCTTTTCTATTTCAAAGCCAGTCTCACCACACTGTTTGCCCAGGTTCTGTTAATTTTGGAGAGAACCAGCCGCATTCTGTGGCTGCCTAAACAGTAATGCCTAATTACGCTAGTTTGAAGTGATAATAATAAAACTCCGATGATTCATACAGTTGGTTCCACGTTTATCTATGCCAGTTGCCAAGCAGCTCTTTTCAGTCTTTGCTTTGATCAGAGACTGTGACCTTGCTGTCCTTTTAATACCAACTGTAAAATAAGCTTGCAATTAGTTCTTTAAAGTTCAAGTGAATCTAATGAAATCTCTTATGACCAAAAATGCAAATTAATACTTTAGCTCTACATCTTGATAGTTTAGGGAATTCAGATTGTTCTCTGTCCCAGATATACTGGAGTAGGGAAGATGATATTAACAGGACCAAAACCACCAGAATAAACATACTAACATGTTGCCAGAACTAGCAATATTTTTATGCCTATGTTAATTAGCAAAGATTATGAAAAAAGAATACAATAGATTTTTAAAGCATTTGATGAAAAGAGCACAAAAACTTGCATTGTTTCTACATAAGCAAAGTTTATAGGCAGCTGTGCCTAAAAACATGCATGTTTCAGCTATTCCTTTCTCATTGAATCAAACAACAGTTAAATAACAGAGCTGAAAGCGATTTTGGTACCAATGTATTTATCATGTTTCCCAGCACATCAAGCTGTCAGACTAACAATTATTTTCATTTCAAATTAAACCTGACAGGCAGTCCCTTGGTGAAAGAACATGTGTTAATTTAACTAAAACACATCTCTTCTCTTGCAAAGTATCTCCTTCATCAAGCACAGGGCTTCTGTGATATTCTCTTCCTGCTGTTCTTCCTGTTATCCCACAAATTCTTGCTGAGGACACAGCAAACCTCTAACTTACCCTCAAGTGGTACACAAAACAAAGTTTTCCTCCCCTCCCTAAAGAAGCAGACATGAAATCTGGACTTATGTGTTCCCATCATTCACTAGCGCAGATGCTAATAATGTATAAAAACAGAATGGAAAACTCCTACATTTGCCTGTTAAATAAGGATGACAACACCCTCTGAGGCACTGACATTTAACAAATACAGTACCCTCGATACTTCATTGCTTATCCTCAGACAGATTCTTCATCTGTCCAAGCCTTTATCTTTTTGCAACTGAGGCCTACAAAGTAGCTCCAGGATGGGGTAACAATAACCAAAATAATGCAGTGAGGACACTTGATGTTTAGCTACCAGAAACCAAACACTGAAGGACAGCTGTCTTGCCATATCTAAGTGAAAAGAAACACTCAAAAGAAACACCAGAAAAATCAGCCTTGAAGACTTGGTATTTTTAATTCAGCATCAGCCAGTGTTCCCCCTTGTTCACAGGCTCACTGTGCCTCAGGAAGAGGTGTCAGATACACAATAGTAAACAAACTATACAAGAATCTGATTATAAGGAAATTTCTTCCTAATATATCACAAGGAGGCTGGCATTTTTTGAGGAAGGTAGTTTATATATAAATGAGACTATAAACATTGCTATTGTGAGTATTTTTAAACCCTCCAACAGTCTTGTTTGCAATGACATCAAGATTCTAGGTCAAACGTGCATCAGCCAAGCATTTTTTTTGCTTGGATTTTTAGAAATACCATCAAAAGCTACCCAGTGCTCTGAAATTTCATCCCACAAAACAAAACCCAACATAATTAAAATACAACCTGTAGAAATATAATCACAGAATGATTTGGGTTGAAAAGGACCTTTAAAGATCATCTAGTCCAACTCACCCTGCCATGGGCAGGGATATCTTTAAGGGTACTTTGATCAGGTTGCTCAAAGCCCAGTCCAACCTGATTTTGAATGCTTCCAACTATGTAGGATCCACA
The DNA here is from genome assembly GCF_964273445.1 of Streptopelia decaocto. NCBI lineage: Eukaryota > Metazoa > Chordata > Aves > Columbiformes > Columbidae > Streptopelia > Streptopelia decaocto. The sequence goes on from NC_138655.1 coordinate 76,171,748, forward strand.
ACTTCCCTGGGTAACCTGCTCCAATGTGTCACCACCCTCACTGTAAAAAAAGAAAAAAAAAAATTCTTGTATCTTATCTAAAGCTGCCCTCTTTCATTTTAAAGCCATTAACCCTTGTCCTGTCACTATAGGCCCTGTTAAAAAGTCTATCCCTATCTTTCTTATAGGCCCCTTTTATATACTGAAAGGCTACTCTAAGGTCTCTCCAGAGCCTTCTCTTCTCCAGGCTGAACACCCCCAACTCTCTCAGCCTGTCCTCACAGCTGTTCCATCCCTCTGATCATTTTCATGACCCTCCTCTGGCCCCTCTCCAACAGCTCCATGTCTCTCCTGTACTGAGGCCTCCAGAGCTGGACACAGGACTCCAGGTGGGGTCTCATCTGAGCAGAGTAGAGCAGAGGGGCAGAATCACCTCCCTTGACCTGCTGGTCATGCTCTTTTTGATTCAGCCCAAGATAAAATTGGCCTCTGGGCTGCAAGCACACGTTGCTGGCTCATGTCCAGTCATTCATCCACCAATACCCCCATGTCCTTCTCTGCAGGGCTGCTATCAATCCCTTCATGACTCAGTCTGTACCAATAGTGACAAATGCCCTGACCCAGCTGCAGGACCTTGCACTTGGCCATGTTAAACTTCTTAAGTTAATACCAGCCCATTCCTCCAGCCTGTGTGGATCTGTGCACTGGATACAGTTTCACAGTGGGCCCTGATGGAGCACACAGCAGGAGAGGGAAGGTCATTTGTACCTCAGTGGTGATAACCCTGCACTAGGGAGCAAAGGCCCTAAGTTTAAAGACAGATAAAGGAGGCAAAGAAGTGTTTCGAGTTAGCACCTCCACGCCTCTGCTTACCCTAAGAGCCTAACAGCAATCTGATTGCCTTGCAGGGCTCCTCCATAATATCTCATCTCACCTGGGCTGAGTTGAAGCTAGCTTGCTGTCCTTAAAATGTGCCTGAGTCCCTGAAGAGTTTGTTCATATATTTCCCAGAGCGAGAGACACTGCAAATACCCATGGATAAAATCTAAAGTGGCCCCTAGGGCAAAAGAACAATTGCTTGCAACTCCTCTGTGGTGATCAGACAGGTAGGAACACAATCCAACAGTATTTCACAACCGATTTTTTTCGTAGGCTGCTTATAGGAGTAAACATTTATGCTGCTTTTGTTAACTACAATGAGATAATAAATTAACACAGTCATAGTTTCTAACTCACAACTGGGCTCCTATAAACAGAATTACTCACCTCTACAGAAACATGAGGGGAGAAAAAGAAGGCAGCTTTGTCCCCCTGCAAGGCTCTTAATTCTTTGCTCCTCAAGAACATATCTCAAATTGGAGTTCAAGGGTTAGCAGTATAGCACTACAAGCTGGTTCCCAGCTGGCCTGGAGAGTAAACATGGAACTCAAAACTCTGGCTGTCAATAACCTCAGGCAACAAATTCCTCCTTGCTGGTAGAAGCGGGGGAAGAAGGTTAACTCACACTCTGGCTGTGTCTAGACTTCAGACATTTTATCTCTTAACCGGCACAAAACTGCATTAGCCCGTGGCCAGGGCTCCAAGGTGAAGCTTGTAACTGAGGCAGAGCTACCACTAGAGACTTTGCTGTTCTACCAGTTGCGTGACTCCACTGACAGCACACTCACTGTCTCTACCTCCACCTTTCTCTCTCCACTGCCATGCTGGAGACAGGAATCCAGTCAGGATAGCAAGGTACCACATGAATATTTCAAACAGAAACCAGACTGCCATCCATTTGGGAGTTATTTCAGTGTGTGAGGCAAGGCAGAGACCACAGTGCAATTGAAGGAATCTCAGTTTCTCACATTGCTGTGGTATTTGATGATAAAAAACTCTCTATACACATACAAACCAGACAGTTTGCTAGGAGATCTACCAAAAAAGCTTCAGTGATTTCTTGTAGCTCATCAGAGAAAGGCCACATGATAAATATTTCCTTTTATTACTTTGTGTTTTCACTAGATGTTCCAGTCTCTGTTATGGAAGATGGTAAATAGAAGCATCCCACATCACCTCTCTACATTATTTACTGATACTTCTATTTGATCCTTTTTATTTCATAGTACTACAGAATAATTTAAATTGGAAGGACCTTGGCAGTGACCAGTCCAACCTTCTGCTCAAATTGGGGCAACCTTGCTGTGGCTTGGCAGTCAACTTTTGCCTATCTCCAAGGATAAGGATTCCAAAACTCTCCAGGCACCTTTTTCAGTGGTTGACAGCCATCATCACTAGAGTAGGCTTTTAACTCCGTATGTCTAGTCAGAGCTTCTCTTGTTGCCATTGGCAGCTGCTGCCTCTTACCCTTCCATTGTGGACTTCTCAGAAAAGTTCACTGCCATCTTCTCTGTAAGTGCTCATTAAGTAGTTTATCGACTAGATAATGCGGTGATCAGGTTCCCTAAAAGAGATTATTTCTCCTTGCCTGTTTCAAATGCATTTTGAAAACACTGGTACAAGACACCAGTTGTTTTGACCAATCTCCATTTCACTAACATGCTAATGTACCCTAGTAGGTGAGAAAAGCTTGACTTTTTATTTCTTTCATGTTATTTCACCACTGATGTATCTATGCCCAGCCCTGTCACGCACTATCCCAGCTCAGCCTTTCACCTGAACGGAGTATGGCTTGGATTTAGGAGAATAATCAGAGAGTAACTTCCTCCTCTCAAAACCTACGAAATGTTATATAAACTAAAAAAAAAAAAAAAAAAAAAAAAGTGAATTCCCACATGGATTTAAAGAAATAAGGCTCACTACTGTATGAGGCTTACCTTTACGCTGTAATAGTAACCAACAGTTTTGCTATTCCTCCTCCAGCTCTTATGTCCCAGATTGGTTATGACTAGGGGAGATTAATAAAACCAAAATAATGGAGGTTTTTGCTTATCACGTACCCTTATGGGCGCGTGAACCAGGGTGACGCAAGGACGCAAGTGATCAGCCAGGTCCCTCCTGTGGTGAGACCCACTGTCCAGCTTCAGGTCAGGTTTGCACTTTGAGCTGGGTGGTTGTGATCTTGTTCCCAGAACACAGTACCACCCACAGCCCAAGCATCGACCTTCAGTGCTCACCAGCCTTGCTGACACCCTGAGACTAGAGGCTGTGTGTCTTCAGAAGACTCCTCTTGCCTCAGGAAACACTGCTGTTGCAAGAGCTTAAAGAGATTTACCTTTTAACACCCTTGAGAAAGTGTCTCTGGTCCCAGCTACTGTGTGGACACGTGACAGCCATCAGTTCTGATCCTTTCAGGATTGTTTGTAATTACCAGCTGACAAGCACTACTGTGGAAGTCAATATTTATGCTGCCAATACTGCTTCTACCAAATGTGAACTCTTTCAGGACACCGTCTCCAGAACAAGATCATTTCCAAATTATTTCAGGATGCCGAGCAGCAGATGGACCACAGACTTGCATCCTAAATGAAAATTATCACACCAGGAGTGCAGGAGGCAGGGGAGTGAAGAGAAGCTCATTACTGAGTATAAAAAGTCACAAACATCAAGTACTACACACTGAATTAAAGCAACTCTACTCTGCATAAAGATTTTTCAGGCTTCTTCCCATACAGCGATATTTCATCTGACAGTTTACTTAAGGGAAGTAAAAGTAAGTGACAGATGTACAGAACCAAATTAAACTTTTAGATCAAAACCATCCATGTCTTGACATCTATCCAAAGACTGACTAGTCTCACTAGAATTTATTTGCAGAGACTATGCTAGTTAGACTAACACGTGGCACTTAAATTTTTCATCTATATTTACCAGGTTGTTTTCTCAGTTTTTAACTGGAAAAACACAGACATTTCTCTACAAAATCTCTGCCAGGTTTGTGGTAAAATTTGTTTTTTTCAGACAACTCTTACATTTCCTTCCTTTTCCATATTTTGAAAGCTAAAGTATGTTTTTAGGTGGGTGTTCTTTCCCTCCCTTTTAGTCAAATTGATCTTGGCAGATCATGAATCATCAACTAACACTACAACTTTTATCTCTTTTCATCTCAAGAAAGAGGAAATCAAACTGAAAAATGTATAAATCAAGGCTCTTCTCTTTGCTTTTCATTCTTTTCTTGTATCCGCCAGAAAAGCTCAGTCTATATTTATGCCCATGACTAGTCTAAAGAACCAGGAAATAATTAATCTTATTCAATTTATGCCACATATTAAAGATAACGGCTATAAATCTAAGCAAAGCCTAGCAGAGTTAAGGTGCTAACTCACACACTGCTATGCCAAAACTGTGCTCCTGGAAGCATTCCTTGGCAATCAAATCTTAAAAAAAAATAAACTAAACCAAAAAAAAAAAAAAAAAAAAAAAAAAAGAGACAACAAAAAAAACCCTTATATGTATGTCTTGAATTCCTCTCCTCCCCCTGCCCCAGCTAATTCTCAGAATCTAGCCAGGAGATATTTTCTAAGGTACTGTAAACAGTATCAGTGTTATGCCTGAGCAATTAGATTTACATTTCCTCTAGCCTTTTTGCCTAGGGACTCTTGCAAGATTAAAGGTATTAATAATATCATGTGCAACCACAGTGAAACTAGAGAACAACACTGCTTTTGAGTTGTCCCCTGAATTTGCTATAGAGCCTACAGATATGCTGCAGAACAAATAGGCGTGGGATGCAGAGACAAGATCCTCCTCCAAGACTAGAGAGACAGGCCTGTTGACACCAGCTCAGAGTCTAACCTACTTATGCTACTTACAATAGGGTTGAGAAAGGCAACAATTTGCTAGAATAATTTAGAATCCAGTTTTAAAGTGCCTTCCTAGAAGGTACTCTGACGCAAGCTTCCAATTTTTCAAGTCCCTAAAAATCAGCCACAAATGTTCTGCAGACTCCTGCAGCAGTACTACTGGATTGCCTCCATAATCAACTAATGCCACCATGGCCACTAAGAAACCAAATTTTCAGGTTCTCCTCTTAATTCAGTTTCAATATTTAAATCTTTCATGAGATCACCATTTCCCCCCACCACACATAACTCTACTGAAATGGCAACTGAACTCAGCGTTAAGTCAGTCTGCAATTAGCTGTACAGTGTTAGACCACATATTCACCTTGCTGACTCTAAGCAGGCAGCAGAGGACACGTGGGGGAAAGACATGAGGATGGACCATGCAGAAGGGTGCTCCTGAGAGCACCCTCCAGGAATCTGCTGCTCAGGAACTTCCCAAGCCAGTGACTATGTCCTTGTATTTCATAGCTCTCAAGAAACTATTGTCCATTAATTTTCCAGTGGCTTTTGTAATTCAAAATTTCTTCTTGCAGAGTTTAGTGATGTCTTTCTGGAGTTCCTCAGCATTGGTAGGGCATTTAACTAAGCCAAACAGCTCAGTATCACCTGCAGACTTAAGGGTTTTGCTGTTTACTTTCTTGCTGAGGTCACTGACAACAATCAATGCTCTCACTGTTTGCATATACAAAGTCATATGTCTACTATTTCCATAAATACAGCTTTTGTTTATTCGTTTAAATCCTAACGCATGAATATTTGACCAGACGCTGGGCCCATCACTGCCTCCTGTACTGAAAGGTGAGATGGGTTATGGAATCTCATGGCAGCAAACACCTGCTGAAATTACCGCAGGCTAAAGATAAACACCAAAGATTCAATAACTCCAACGCTGGAAAACATTACTATAAACACAGTGAAAATCCAGGATGACTTCTGATAGAAATTCTGCTGTTAGGTTCCTTGTACAAGCACCCTGTCCCATTTGATAATAGTCTTTTTCACCACATTTTGTAGTCACATAATTAAGTTCAAATAAAAAGAAATTAATTCCACTTGTCTCACAGAAGCTATTTACTTGCCGAGGTTTCTCCCTTAACTAGGTACAAAGAAATAACTTAGAGAATGAAATGTTAAAAATAAGCAAATAAAGAGTTAATTTGTTTCAGCAATGTGAATGCTGAATTAAATCAGCATATAAATCTATTATGTAATTCCTTTGCATACCACCCAGTGAGTGTAACAGTATTAGAAAACTTTAGCACAGGATTTTCTAGAGAGAAAGAGTGTTTTCACAGTCAAGTTACTGTACAGTTAAGTCAAGGTAGAGGTTACATACATTAGCTAAATATTTGATATGATTGGTGTTAAATCGGAATGAATGAATGATCAAGTGAAGAAAAAATCCTGCCAGTCTATTTGGCATGCACAGAATTCCAAATAAATGTAAACAAGGCTCCTCATTAAATAAAATGAGTTACCATGGGATATGGCAGAAAACACTCTCAAGGATCAGAAACTGGAAATAAAGCATAGGAATAAATCAAATATAATGATGGAGGTTAACAGTAGGATCCCACACGAATCTTGAAAAGGAGTCTAAATAGCAAGATGACAATATATGCTAATGTTAGTGAATTATTCAGGATAAAAAAAAACCCTGAATGTATACAGTTACAAGGAATCTCAAAGGAATGATGGAACAATAAAGAGAAAGATGACACCTTGATAAATGCAGAATATGCACACTGGAAAAAACAATCCTAACTGTACATACATAATGATGGGCACTAGAACCGTTATTAAACTTAGAAAAAAAAAAAATTGGAATCACTGTGAAAAGATTTTTGAAATCATCAGCTTAATACTCTAAGGGCAGTTAAAAACACAATCGTAATCCAAGAATAATTAAAAGAGGAGAAAAAAAAAGCAGAAAAATATAACTATGCCCATGTGTAAGTTCGCAGCACGCTTTTACCCTCCACACTACAATTCTAGTTGTACCCCCACAAAAACAAACAAAAACATAAAAGAGAACTCAAGGGAAAACACATAGGAGAGAGGAGAAGGTAAAACAAATACTGTTATTCACTGTTTCTTAATACATAAGACTTGGAGGGCACAGGAAAAAGTTACTGGGCAAGCAAAAAGTAAACACTTTCTGCAGCATACACAACTTTGTGGTGCTGCCTCCACAGGAAGACCATTATCGAGGTAAGAAATGTATACGTTCCCAAAAGAGGGCTAGAGAAATGGGAATGAAGTCCAATGGCAGGAATTTAATATGATCAAAAAGCTTCTATCAGTTCTTTGGGCTGCCAGGTGCTGGGAGGGTTCCTCAGGCTCATTCTACACTGTCCCTTCTTGCCCCCTGCCCCAAGTACCACCTGTTGGGCAGCGCTGCACAGGCAGGCAAGGACAGACATGAGGACAGACACGAGCTCTGCGCTGGCCCTGCACAGTCACTCATTCTTTAAAACAGAAGAGGAAGGAAGAGATTACAATCAGGTTATAACTCCCCCTTTCCTTCATTGTATTAATAGTTCTTTATTGTTGTAGAAGACGTGGCAAGAGGCCGCGAACTATACAGTGAACTATACAGTGTATTAAAAAGCCATTAGCTAATAAACCTATATAAATCAAAAAAAAATGCTGGAGAGAAAGATAAAATCTGGTGAATAACTGCAAGCAGTTATCTTCCCTTTCCTCCTCCTGTTGGTGGTGGAAAACAGCGTGCGTCAACTTGGCGAATTGACTCTTCCCAGTAAAAGGTATTAAAATGTGAAAGATTTACCAAAGCAATTAAAAAAAACAAAAACAAAACAAAAAAAAACACCACCACCACAAAAAAACAAAAAAAAAAAAAACAACCAAAAACCACCAAACAAACCATCAAGACTATTTGGTATGCACAGATTTCCAAAAAATGCAAAAAGACGCCTCAGTAAACTGAGTTACCATGGGATACAGCAGGAGACACTATTGAGGATCAGAAGCTGGAATAGCCGAACACAAAAGTGACACATCACTGCTACAAAACATATGTGACTATTACATATCTATTTCTATTAGAACTATGCAGCTCCTAAAAATCAGTTTTAATTCTCTGTGACACCAAAAATACAGAAGAGCCAACAGGCTGCCCAGAGAGGTTGTGGAGTCTCCTTCTCTGGAGACATTCAAAACCCGCCTGGACACATTCCTGTGTACCATCATCTGGGTGTTCCTGCTCTGGCAGGGGGATTGGAATAGATGGTCTTTCTAGGTCCTTTCTAATCCCTAACATTCTGTGATTCTGTGATCATCAGATCAGCTAAGTTGTTAGTAAGCTCTGCATTGAAGGAGGAACACATACACAGAGGTCTCTCAACATCAGAACTCTTTTCACACACAAAAAAAAAAAAAAAAAAAAGTCATTTTAGGAAAATACCATAGGAAGAGGACAACTGGCAATCACTAACACGGACACAATTTCAAGGGTAAGACACAACACAAAGTAAGAACACAAACACTGGTAAACAGGGTATCATAAAGGAAGAGCCTCCAAAGGGCAGCAGCAGGAATAAATAATACATTACCAGCAGGACCACAAATTTTCTGTAGTTGTGCTTGCTTACGAGATATGAAGAAAAAATCTTGTATTAGCTTCAAAGCTATCTACGGGTCATCCAAACCACCCCAGTACAGGGAAGGAACCAGAACAGCCAGTGTTATGAGCCAGGAGGCCTATTGTTTGGAGAAAACAGCACAACATGAAGCTCTACTCAATAGAAGCTTCTGAGGTTCTGGCATTTTTTCCCCACTGTAAACTGGAACAAAAATAAAATATTTCAAACACACCAGCAGAATCAAAATTGTGTAATGTTTCAAAACAGGAAATTAATTCTACAGCAGTTTTCAAAACAATAAAAAAGAATCATAGAACGCTAAATTCCATTTAGCCAAAAGCCTTCTAATTGGCCTTATGTGGAAGAATTTGTGGTAATGTTACTAGTGTCTCTGTTGATATAAAACAGCTTACAAATGGCTACATACACTTTTCCTCTATAATTACAAGTTAGCATGATCCCATAAATAAAAGAAGAATCACAGAAGTGTAAACATACCCAGTTCTGTTTACTGAAATTTCATTCCATCACATCCAATACAAAAGCAACATTTTAACAAACAAGCCAAACGGGGCTGTGTATTATCTGGTCAGTTAACTCGTTAGTGCTCCACAAAGCCAAAAGTCTAATACACTGTATGCAAATGAGTTGCTTATTAGAAACAATATCCTTTTCCATATTAGCAAATACGCTAATATGTTGCATGCAAAAATAGAAGAGTAAAAAAACAACTTAAAAATTTAGTAATGGCAGCTTTCAGACTCAAAGTAATGCAAAATACTCTTGATCATCCAAACAACCACCAAGCAGTAAATACAGTTTATCAATGTACGTTCTAAATGCTAATGTGAGGTTACAGTCTCAGGAGAGTGACCATCAGGACTGGAGGACAATCAAACTCATTATCAGTATTTAAGGTGTACAAGGACGCGCACGCTCAGTAAAGACATTGTGGTCACTGAATATTTTGAAGACTTTCAGTAGATCCAAATGCTCCCAAATGAGACAGAACTTAAGCTGTTCTAGCAAAACAATACAGCCTAGCTCTTCTACTGTAGTACCTGGAGATCTGCCTGCCTTTTTTTGTTTTAATCAAAAAGAAGGCTTTAGAGTAGGCTTTGGGATGCAATGGCAAACAGCCAGCACTGCAAAGTAACAAAAAAAAAAAGTGCACATGTCTTATATACAGGCGCCTGTATCTGTCATTTTCCCAGACTAAAATTTATAATTTGAGAAGACACCTAACCCAGTCATACCCTTGCACATGGTCATTTGCAAGCTTAATGCTACCTGCCCCCCTCCTAGAGAAACTCCCAAGGCAAGCACAAGGACCTCAGTTGGAATTAATGATCCAAGACTCATGAGAGCTAGAGTCCACCTGCTGCAAAAGACACTGGTGAAACCAAACACACTGGGGACCCGCTGATGTAGGGCTGAAGGATGGGGTGCTAGGTGAAGCATGCCATGGGTATCTCCATAGATTGAAGCTTGCCTAGTATTTAATTATTGCTCTAACAACCTTAGGGAAGATATCAAACCACTTTGGTTGTACCCCACAGCAACAAAAAGAGCTCTTCTTCAAACATGTTAACAGCCCCAGGCTCACCATGTTATATATATATGTTCTAAGGAATGAGTCCCAGAGAAACTGAAACTCATCAGAGCTAAGATTTGTATGAATGTTGCTAAAGTATTTTTCACTAATTGCCGTTTATTTAACAGGATGTCTGTGATGCCTTTGTTCAGCCTGGAGAAGAGAAGGCTGAGAGGAGATCTCATCAATGTCTATAAATATCTCAAGGGTGGGTGTCAAGAGAACGGGACCAGTCTCCTTTTAGTGGTGCCCAACGATAGGATAATGTGCAATGGGCACAGACTGAAGCACAGGCGGTTCCATCTGAATATGAGGAGAAACTTCTTTACTTTGAGGGTGCCAGAGCACTGAACAGGCTGCCCAGAGAGGCTGTGGAGTCTCCTTCTCTGGAGACATTAAAAACCCACCTGGACACATTCCTGTGTGATCTGCTCTGGGTGAACCTGCTTTAGCAGGTGGGTCAGACTAGATGATCTACAGAGGTCCCTTCCAACCCCAACCGTTCTGTGATTCTGTGATCAAGAAATGTTACAGTAAAATCAGAAGGCAGCAAGCCTACTGCAGTGAATGCTTTCCCCATCAAGTAATGTGCTGCAATGAACATCTCTATCAAATGCTACAGCAGACTAAACAGAACTCTGATAATAATACAAGAAATGTTTTCAGCACTGTCTTTATCTCCCACATATCTCCTGCTGCTAGTACCAGTGTCCTTGGAGCAGCTAAGTGAAATTCCCTCCTGTGTGGCTCAGTGACAGTTAACAAATGATAATTCTAAGTTTATTTTAATATTAAACTGTTTCAAAGTTCAGTGTCTGATGCCGCTGAGGCAGAAGAAACTTAAGGGAGAGGAAGGTTCTACTTGAAAAATCAGATCCCCCTCCTTGGCACATGTGGTGTCAATCTCACACACCTCCTACTCATTTTCAGCTCATGGTGGCTTCACTTCAAACACAGGTTTTTGAGTCTAAATAAGTGAGTAGCATCTGGTCCTCTGGCAGTTTTTTCTAGTAGAAATTTGTACCTTTAGCTTTAAAAAAAATGTTCTTAGAATTGCTGGACACTTAAATAATGAAAAGCATCTGATTATACATTTGCGGTTGGAAATTTTTGCGCTTTATAATGCCTATGTAATATCTGCTTCAACACTGTCTTTGCTTTCAAACTGGCACAGTGACCTCCATCCCGTGCATTCCACTACTTCAGAAAAGTATCAAGAAAAAAGTGCAAGGCAAAATGCAACTACTCCAGCTATTAGCTGAAGATACTTTACTTTTCCGTACAGACGTGGAATGCCGTGACAGCGAAGCTGTATCACTCAGAAGATACTACTTCCTTCCCATACATTTTCCTCTCGCCTATGTCTAAGCTTTTCTCACTTTCCTCATCACAAGGAATACAAATTACAGACTTTCATCCTTTTAAAAATCTTTTTTTTACACCAGCTTGGCTGGCAATTCAACTCAAATTTCCAGCTAATTTCTTAAGACAGCATATGTTTCTTTGGGACCAAACCCGGCCATCGCTGAGCTGGATGGTGTGTCTTCTGTTCCCTCTGAGGGGGGAAATATCAGATCTTTTTTAGTTCTTTAACACATGCACACAGTACTTGAGGAATATGAAAAGAGCTATCCATATGTCATAACTAGCATCTACACTGATGGACTTATCAACTTACTGCTTCAGACATCAAGAAATACTGGAAGCACGAAACAGTCTTTCAGAAGACTCACATCTCCCTGTACGAGAATGCTTCATTCATAATCTTGTCTAGCTTTTTCTCTATTCCCTGCATTCACAGATATTTTCACTTCTTAAATGGAGATATTCACAGCCTCTTTTATTGCCTTACAGTAGTTCTGCATTTAAAAATCAGTACTTCATATTCTATTCTCTATAGATAAATCTATAGCCATATATGCATTTGAGTGATTCAACACTGGTCACAGCAATTACTTTGCTACTTCTCCAAGTAACTGGTCATGTGCAGAAGGTATTATCCTGAAAACAACATGAAAATTCTAATATTGCTTTTTGGTTTTATAGTTAAACAAATTATGCATACATAAACTTTATTAGATTTGAGCATCTGCTAATCATAAAAACTCTATGCAAAAGATTAAGACATGAAGATGAGTAATGAGGTGGGAAAATGCGTTGAAGGCAATATCACTTATATAAAGGAGAAGAGTGTGACACTATTAAGAAGCTATTCCCTTAAAACTGGGAAGTGATTTTTAAGTCCAAAATAATAAAGACAAGAGGGAGGAGGGGAAGACAAACAAACAAACCAACACAACAGCACAAAGAACCTTTTAATCCAACACTTAAGTGGCCTTGCTGCCAGCACAAGAGACTCAGTCAATCCTCTACCCAAACTTGCACATTTTCTCTCCAAAAACTTAAGCAGAAGATGTAGCAGCCTGTCTGTTCCCACTTGTCTATTTCTTTTAACCTTAAATATTCACCATGCCGAGTCAATGCCCACTTGCTTTTCCAATATTTTGGCTTTATAGATACACGAACACAGGTAGAGAAGTCTTTTTTCAGCTTTGTGTTGGTGAACTATATGGGAGAAATGCTAATCTATTCACTGGGAGTACTTAAGGAAGCACAATGCTACCTGTTCACAGAGGTTTGGTTTCAATATTTCCCTCTGTGAAACACCCGTTGTCTCTACAACAGACAACATTAGAACTAACTGGACTTAAACACCTCCATCCATGGTGGAAACTACCTCCTACCAGACAGGTGTGCAAGCCATTTGAACACCAGACGTCATTTCCCAGGTGCTGGCTGTGCTGAAGGGCAGCTATTCCCAAAAAAAAAAGAGTCAAGACTTGGACTTTACAGTTCCTGGCCCTGGTAAATAACCAGAACAGAGTGAAATACAAGGGAGAGAAACAGTTTCAAGCATTTCCATATTTAGGGTGTAAACAAATATATAAACCTGCTCTAATGGCTTAGTTCTATAATTTACATTTTAAAAATTGTGACAGAATTTTGGACAACAAAGGTTATTACAAGGCAAAAAATAAATATTTCAATGACAGCAGAATCTTCAGTAGCAAATGAGAAATGGAAATCATGCCTGTGGCTTATTTCTTGTCAGTCGCAACAGAGCAAAGTGAGGGAAAGGAAAAACAAGTTTAATCTTGAATGAAAGTAAATACCCACAGCCTGAATTTTTGAGATTTCCACCACAAGTCTAAAAGAAAAAAAGCAGGCGCAGCTTAACTAGCATAGTCAGACTTCAGAAGTAACACAGAGATACCGGAAGGTTGACTGAGCCTTTCGACAACTCCTCTCACGCCACGGAACCACGTAAGTACCAAGAGCAGCTTTTTAACATACAGACACCCATATGCTTCATTAGCATGATTTTGCTTTTGAATCACCACATTCTAAATTATCCTCTTTTTTTTATTTTTCTTTAACCCAATGAATACAGTTAAGGCAAATATCCACATAATAAACTGAATTAAAATCCGGGCTGTATAATTTATTCTTTCTGGAGCTAATGGGAAAGTCAGACATAGTGCCAGATTCACAATGTTCAAGTAAGCTTAAGATACAAAGCACATATAATTTACATATGTATACTGAGAAACCACTCTACTGCATCAATATTCAGTAATTAAATCACTGTAATTACCCACTTTGTTTCAGAATATAACAAAGGAAAAGGAAAGAGTCTTTAAACATTAAAGCCTTTGCAGTTTACCTTGTTTGCTAAAAGACAAAATGAGCCAGATATTTGCTTTAAATTTGTTTTTAAATCCAGAGGCTGATATTTAACTATAGTTACTTCTTCTTGAGGTCCAAGACTAACAGTTAATGAAGCTCTTGTGCAAAAGTGAACAAGCAGCACTCACTTCAATTTATTTGTTTTTCAGGAGTGTTTATTATGGCTTGAGTCAGATGCTGGCATAGGAGTGAGTGTGTTATTGCAAATCTCAGTTAAACATGAATTCTAATAAAGCACAGGACTGTGAGTAGCCTAGTTATTCCACATATTTTCTATGACAACATACAGTCCTCACAAATAATGGTTTCTATTCATAACCTTACTTCTAATTATATGTTTCACCTTCATCTAGCATCACAAAAAAATCCTTCTAGCAGCAATCAGTATGACTGGCAATCCATCAAAACTGCAACCATATCCAAAAAAACAAATAAATGCAAGTCTTAAGTGAACACAGAAACATAAGAGAATCAATAACAGATCAGACAACAAGTTCATCTAGCCAATACCCTGTCTCCAACCAGACTGATCAAAATCACTGTTGTCCTGAAGAACTCATCTGAAGACCCCACCTCACAATCAAGCTCACCACTGACATCTTGACCACTGTGGTGTCACCGGCTTTGGATGCCATGCACATTTTCTTAGTTCACCTAAACGCAATGATGCAATCTCTCTCTTCTTTCATTGAGTCTTCTCCATATAACCACATCCAGCCATTCTTCTTTAAGTAAAACTATATTTATACGAGACAAAAAAATATTTCCATTACTAGCCAAGGCTGAAAACTGCCCTGTAGGAAAAGTTTAAATTCATATAAAATCATCTTACCACATATTGTTTTAAGGGATCACAAATCACCATTATGACAAGTTAGCCTACCATTTCAGGAAATGGTAGGTTGTCACAACAATTTTATTTTAAGAACCAGAATGACTAAAATACTTTGCAGAGTAAATTACAGTAACTGAATTGCAAGTTGCTAAACTGAGAAAAAGAAATGTCAATGATGATATACCTGGTGAATGTTACTTTAAAGTCACCTTTATCACAGCACAGTTAGCTACTTCAGGGGCGTTTACCTGTATGAGCTTTGTTTACATTAAGACTAGAAACACTGACTCAATGTCTTTTTCTGCAAGCATGCTGCAAAAACAACACCAGCTGTCCCCAAAGCCACAAGTACTTTTATGAACTCTAGCCAAAAGCTTTCTTGCTGAGAAACTGCTCAGATTCGTGCCACCGTGGCTAGGACATATACTCCCAGATCTCCCAGGGAACTCTGAGACAGGTCGAAATCTTCTGCCATGATTTACTGCCAGTTCCATTAATCTGTCCTCAACTAAACCAGCAATGAGATTAAAATAATCACTCAATCATCCTAGCCTCCATCTTCATACACATGCACAAATTACTCTTCTGTTATTTTCTCTGGCACCATTGTCAGCCACCCATATCACCTCATAATAATTCCCTGAGGTCTCTTTGCTTCTTTTGACTTTGAATGCAAGAGGGAGGAGTAGAGATTGCATCATGTTGATGCATTGTTGCATTCACAATACTACCTTAAAATGGTTGTCTTAAAATGGCGAAGACTGAAACTCTGAGAGCAGAAAGTTAAAAAACACAGATGTCCCCTTGGTTAGTAACGGGACATAAAATATCAGCTAGCAATGACCAAGAAACACATATATCAGTGCCAGAGAAACCAGAACAGAATGCTAGTAGCGTCTTCTCCCCATCCTGATAAACCCTTTCCCATCTCCAAATAAACCTTCCACAGGCATTGGAAATTCAACTGTTTCAGAAGGGCACTGTGAATCACCAGCAACATAGACACAGAAACTCCAGGGCACTGCACCTTCCAGCACAAAAGCAGACAACATTCTGCAAATGTAATTTAATTTTCAGAAACAACAACTTTATGTACTATGGCCTGTGGAGTTTGCTTCTCCTGTCTATGGCTAAATAATTTCTTGCTCACATTTATATCTTGTATAGCCACCAGCTGCAGTAGTACTCCCACAGGAGGCTACAACAGGCACATTAAACCCTTTCCCTCACAGATGCAAAGGTCTCTCAGTTCTACCAGGAAAACAACTTCTCTCAGGCTTGTAAACCAACTTACAGTTTTGTTTTATAATTCATGCTGGTTCCCATCTAACTACGCTCCTTATGTTCTTCCTGCACTTTCTTTCTCAAGGGGATTACATCAAAGAAATAAAAAGTTCACACCAATGTTTTTGTATAAATATACAGGCTCAAGAATAACTGTATGCGCAAGTGCCTAATAGGAACCAATAATGTAGGTTCTACAAAACAACAACAAAAAACACCAAAAAACCACAAACAGCCACAAAGTGAGGAGCACACTCTGACACTCGGAGTACATATATTGTCAACAAACTGATCAGGTGGCTGAGTGAACAGATGCAGCAGTTCGCTACTCCCTAGTAAATAAAGTAGCTCCAGAGTTCATTAAACTTTCTCCTCTGCCTTTAAAGCATGACAATTGTTCCTAGACTTGCTTTACAATATTAATGTGTAATGTGTATTTGTTAGCATCTCAGATCAGGAATGCACTTCTCCTCCTGATTGTTCTGTTGGTCACAGGTCGTTTTGCACTGTGGACTGGTCTCAGAACACCTGACCTGGACTTCTTGCAGATGAAGCTAAACTGGAACATGAAGACCAATGAGACACCTAACACAGTCCAGCTAGGATTGGCCCTCCAGTCCAGAAGGCCAGACTAAATGATTTCCAAAATACATACAGTGGGAACATGAAGTCCTCAGCTCTGTTTCCCCCTACATATCTGGTCCTATTGTGCCACAGCACCTGCTAAACCAGACACAGCCACAAACACCAAGGTTAAATTTTAACTTTTCCCTACACTATTTGAGGGAGAGGGCAACATTATAATCTTGTTTGAAGAAAGGAATAAAGCAGATAGCTATATTGTAACAGAGGTTTATATCTGTGAACAGGCATAAGAAGTCTTCTCATTTGGATGCTAAAGAGATTCTCTCACCATGATGTCGGCATGCCAAAGAAATGCAAGAATAAGCAGGCATATAACACATCTTAAATAAAAGGATGTGTCCCCAAACACAGTTTAATTAACCACAAGATACAATTTCTTCCTTTGGACAAAACCTGACTGTAATACAAACTTTGCTCCAACTTAAATTCCACTGAACAGAAATAAAAAATGACAATAGAAATACAAGATGACCAATTTGCTTAATGAATAGTATAAAGTTTCATTTTCCTGCCTTTCATTTGAATATATTAATTAAAATTACTTTTCCCTTCTAACACTCATGTTTCCTAGTCAAGTTTTGATTTAGTAAATAAACATGTTTGTTCCTATTTACACAGATATTTTCACAATGCTTATTACCATTGTAATAAAATAAGCATCATATAAATCGGTCTACTTATCAAAGCACAAGAATGGCTCTGGGTTTTCTGCCTTGAGCAAAGAGCAAGGACAAACCCATGCAATAAGCTATTAATAGTTCATAAAATATAGCCTTGGCTACAAAGAAAAACAGCTAGCCAAGGAAAGCAGCACAAAACCAGGTGGCTTTTGTATGAACAGAAACACAGCAACAGTCCACTGAAGCTCCCTGCTTTCATTTCTACACAGCAGTTACTAGCAGTTTTAAGTAGATTGTTACCTACAGTAACAACTGCTTTTTTTGGTATCTTCCACCACTAAAACTGCTAAATTCGCACTTAAAATTAAATTAATAAATTATAATAAAAAGTTAATTATTAATTAAAAGTAGATAACATTAATAGCATTTCTTTTTACTTGTCTTTTAAAAAGCACCATGTTGCGAAATACCTCACAGAGACAGGATCATGGGCCAGAGGGTAGAAGGAATCACCTAGCACACAGCAAGATGACCTCATATGCAGACTGACAGCCTAATGCTTGTGATCAAATATGTCTAGACTCTATAGCTCTGCACAGTGTGAAAAGACATTCAGAGATTTTAGGAAAGCTGATGTCTTACTTTCACTGTACTTGTTTCTCTAACCTTCTTACCTGGCAAAATCATTTAAAGGAGGCTCACCAAGGTAAGAATTCCCCACTTGCCCAGTTCTCTTGAAGGAGCATATAACTTGCTACTGCTTTAAATCAATTTTATGATACAAAACCAACTGTATCACTGGTTTGCTACCCGTGAGGAAAACAAAACTTGTGATAGGTTCAAGGTCATGGAAATTTGCTGTAGCATATGCACCAAATCAAAATGCTCACTTGCTGGTTTCCCAGTCTTGATCATCCTTATCTTTTTCTTCTTTGGCATCAGAATTGTGTGGGTGTTTCTGCACAATCCGCATCCCACCAGCTTTCACTAGAACAAAAATTAAAGAGACACAACAGACCTCAGTCAAATCAGTATAAGCGAAGAATGCTTTAAAGATGACTCTCCCTTCCCTCCCCACTCAGTATTTTACAGAATAGTTTCATAGTAATCACAGTTTGAAAGGGGGGACAAAGTGTTTAAAAGTGGCAAGTGTGAGGAACAGCTACTTCAGGACTGCATCTGCCACTCTCTTTCATATTGTGCCATCTTTGCTCATTCTGAGAAGTTGCAGATCATTTTATCACCTTCTTCCAATACCATTTAAGAAAACTCAACTCTTTTTTAACCTTCCCTCACCCCTTCAAACTTGCGGCAGTCAGAAGAAATGGAGGAGATGGTTTGCATAACAGCACACAGAAGGCCACAAATGAGAATACTAAATACTCCCATAAAACAAGAAGGGAAGAAGAACCTCACCTGTCATTTCAAGTTAGAAACTACAGCTATAACACCAGCATTTATACAAGGAAGTATTTCATCAACAGTATAAAAAAGGAAAGTTTAACAAGACTCTTAACTTTCATTTAGAACAGAGCTTTTTGTTTTGCAAAACATGAGTTTTACTACATTCTAAATCCTTGCCATAATTTAGTTTTAGAAATTATGCAAAGGTGAAAGCATCTCTTTGAAACAGAAAACAAGAAGTGAAAGCAAATCTACTCATGTCCATCGTTTATCTCCTCTGAAGTGAAATATAAAATAGGAACTAAGCCAGGCCTAACACTGTAGCTACTAAGCAGAGCAACAGGCAGTCTGCTGTTGATCTGCTTTCTGTTTTAAGACTGTACTTTTTTTTTTCTTTTGCTTCAACCATTGCTATACATGCTTACAGGACAGCGTAAGATAAGACGATGCATCTCATTAGCTAACTGGATGGGTTACCTTGCTATCAGCAACCACATCAGAGAACCACTGTAGTTCTCAGGAGTCAACGAAACTACCTACGGATGCATTGGTTTGTGTTTCACATTGCCAGGACACGGCAAGTGTGCAGGCAGGCTGGGCAGAGGCATCTCAGCCCCAGCAAGCAGGACAGCAGAGCAGCAGTCGGAAGGATCCAAAGCTGCTTGTCGGCACAGCTGAGCCCTCCTGCACCCCAGCACCGAGGGGTGGAGGCACCTCACAGCAGTTCAGCGCTCATCCCTGAAAACGGGTTCAGTTCTTAGTTCTTTAACCAGCGCAGTGGTGGAAAGGACACACCTGTGCATAAATTTTACAGCCTGTGGTAAAGAGAAAGTGACCTGTCCTAGGAAAAAGCATCAGCTCTTTGGCCCTGTTTTTTTTTTTTTTTTTAATAGATTTTAATCTTTGTGTGATACTTGAAAGATTAAATTCTGATTCAGTAAAGGACATTAAATAAGGACAGGTGATGAACAGCCAAAACCAACGAAATAACTTTTAAAATTTATCAAAACTGTATCCCCTTACCATGCATTAAAAAACAACCAACCAAACAAAAAGAACAACCAAAAAAACCCCACATTTTCTGTTCTCTCTCCAGGATAAAACCTACAGTACTTAAACAGGTGAGCAATGGTGAGCAATGTTTCACAGGGACAAAGAAATTCAGAAAGGCTTGGCAACAAAGAAATTGAGTTTTAAGAATGAAACAAAAAATAAATTTCCTATTAATTTTTCTTGACACAAACTCTTTAGAAATTTAAGTTTGTTTGCAAAAGCGAAAACTCTGAATTCTGTCAAGTGCTGCTGCATTCTAACATCTCAGTTAATCAAAGTAATTGGTATGTTTTATTTACATTAATTTATAAATTCAACATAATTGCACAATCAGTTCTTATTAGGTCCTTTTCAAATTATTTTTGTGGAAGATGCTGTCTCCACAGCAACATCTGCCAGGTTACAAATAGCACTGCTGGACAATGCACACACACTTCCACATACTTCAGCATCTAAGAGAGAACAATACGTGATGATTTAGTGCCAATTTAGGTGGTCTAAAATCCCTCTCCTCTCATATTGTATAGCATCAGGCCACCAGCCACTTGTTTTCTCTTTATCTGTCAATGGCAAAGATATGCAGCTAACCTGTTCAGGTTTTTCTGTATGTAGAATTAACAAGGATTAAAAAGCAAATAACCAGACAATTAAAAAGCATAACAGTGAATGACCAATGCAGTAACCTAATAACCTTGGAAGTCTGATTTTCTGCACCAATAGCTACAGGCATAGCATAATCAGCTAAAAGTATTAATACATTGGTCCATAATTGAACAATCTTCAGTAATCCACAGTTACTGTGCAGATCTGGGAAACCAAAGGAAGAATCGAGCAAACATTGTATTTCTGAGAACAAAAGTAAATAGACCAGCATCCTGTACGCACAGCTGAGGTACATCTCTGCCACAGGATACTTAGCTTAAGAGGAATACCCTTGCAACATAATGCACCTTCCTTTTCAAAAGATTTCTACCAAGCTACACTATCTCAGGGTTGGGTGAAGGGAAAAAAATTATTATTATATCTACCAAACCAAAGGAAAACCCACTCCATTTGTGAGATTTTCTTGGAATTCAGAGGATTCATGTACTTCCCACCTTTCTAGCACCTACTACATAATTTGACAGATGCTTACCATGGTGATTTCGTCATTTAAAAGTCATTCTTAAGACATTCTCAGATCTCCTTATAGTAAACCCTGCACAGAGCAGGGAGAGGATTTAAATGATCCAGAAACCACCTTCCAGTATGCTGCCAAAAATCGGTGCCCAGAAGAGGAGGATGTCAACAACACTGCACTGGGATTAGGAAGAAAGCTGTTCCCTCACTGAAGGGGGACCTCGGGCTGCAGTTGCTCAGGAGAGCTCAGATGGGACCTGTGCTGGGCAGGAGAGGACCAGGAACAGACGAGAGAGGCCCTCGGCCTCTACAGCATGAAATAAAGAGGGTTCACCTGCCAACATGTTCCAAGAAGAGTAACGGCACAAGTCTCTTTGCCCCTCTGGATGAGAGCTGAGTTTTGGATTTTAACTATTACTTGTCATGTTTCTCCCCAGAAAAAAGGCAGACAGGACTGTCTTGTTTGTCCTGTGAATGCCACCCTGCATTCCTCTTAAGGGTATGACTGCTCCTTTTGGAAAAGTGTTAAATAACCATGTTAATCAATTACCACTCAAGATGATCTGCAGTCAGTAAACACTCACAGTTTATCTACCATTTTTTTCCCTCCCTCTGCTGTGCTTCTACAGGAATGCTCCCAGTTTCTGAGACTGAACTCTGAAATAAACCCTGCTGAGCCACAGCCAGCACCAAGAACCCAGAGAAGCTCCACAGCTCTGCAATGGCCTCGGCCCCAGCTTGCTCAGCCTGCAGAACCGGGGCAGCCCTACCTGGGGAAACCTTCCAGCTCAACCCAAATCACCCAGTGGTCACAGCAACTGGAGAGAAACTTTTAGAAATCCAGTATATAACCAAGAGCTTTAGCAGCTTCTCATTTTCCTTGAGCATCATATTAAATGTTAACACAAAAATTATTTTAGGGACCATCTAATAACAGATTCTATTACACTGAAAAGTTATATAAAAAGCTGTGACTGATGGGGAATGCAAAATATGCCATTCTGCAAGCTTAAGGGAGCATACATTAATGTCTGACAAAACAAGAACAAAAGAGTTATTACATATTACATACGTTCATTTCACAGAAAACTTGGCTCAGAGCCATGGTTTTTTTAATGTAGGAAAAAGCACACAACCATTTTCATGAACCTACCATAAAGCTTCATAAATTAACTATTAACACAATCGCCTTGCTTTATTCCTCCCCAGTATCTACTAGAAGAAATGAACAGCTAAAAGCATAATTACACAGACCTCTTTAGAGGGACTGCAAGCTGTACAAACCTACTCAGCAATATATTATAGATGCATTGATCTCACTGACAGATGCACATTTAATAAAGCTTAAGTTGGGGCCCTCTTAAGTTTCAGAAAGGAGCTCAAAGTTGCTTTGTGCCTCCTGTTACCAGCCTGAGGTCTTGAGGTTTCTTTCTATTTCATTATCCTTTCTCTTTTCAAGTGCTCTTCTTGTCTTTTTTTTTCCCCTATGTGAAAAATCAATGCAGAGAGGAAGCTAACAGACTCCATGCAGTCACTAAGTCAGGGCTAATAGTGCATATAAAAAAACGGATTTGTCAATTTTGCTTTAATTTGATGATCTAAGTCCTTCCTACCTTTTACGTGTGTAATTCATACTCAGTGGGATAAGACACATCTGTAATTACAGGTAGGGCTCGTTATACAACTATATACATCAAAACCAGAGCTTTCAAGCCATTAGTCAAAAAAGATCCCCTATTCACATCTTTGCCTTGCTAGGAGCTAGCCTTGTTATTTATGAACACAGTTCCACCTGTATGTAGTCTTCCTTTATTTTTTTAAGAATTCTTGACTTTCATTTTATTAGAACTTGTTTGCAAACTGACCTATTACATTATATTATTATTCAAGGATCTAAACTGCCTTGAAATAGATGATTAAAACCTAGTCTCACCTCCTAGAGTAAAAATAAACTGTCACTAGTCACCACATTATTGTGGACCTTCAAAGTGTTAAAAGACCACAGGGCCACTTTCCCCTTCCAACCAGCTCAGAACCATCTTCTTCCAGAAACAAAAGCTCTGAAAAGGCACATTGTAGAAAAAGCCCTTCAGTTCATAAGTGAATGTATGGTTTACAAAAAACAAAACAAAACAAACAAACAAAAACCACTAAACCCCGAAATACTCTGACAGCAAGAGAAAACTGTATTTTACTTCGATAATGCTTTTGCACCATTTGTTTGTTTCTCACGTGGCCTACAGCAGTTCATTTGAGGTCTTTAAGAAAAGTGCACCTGTGTCAAAACACAGGTTCTGAAGCAAAACTCTCAAACATGTAACATCAGAAAATAAAGTTACAAAGCAACTAATTGAAAATATCTGCCATTTAGGTTTTGTTCCCTTGCCATTGACGGTGCAGCAGGAAGACACAGCCAAACCAATATAAGGTCTCAACCATCCCTTCATGTTGATGCCAATGCCTACCTGACTCTCAAGGTGAGCCAGCTCGAGGAGCGACAGCAGCAAGAGCTGTTGTTCTTGGGAAAGGTACTTTGATTTAGCCATCTGACCTAGCTCACCAGGAGGCCAGGCAAGAGCTAATGCCAAGAGAAGGGAAGCTGCACAAGTGGGACAACTCTGCTCAGCCAAGAGGTCAGCTTACCTGCACTGCTGAACTCTATCTGCTAATGCAAAGCCGAGTCATTATTTCTCACTTCTAGTTATCTACTTAAAGGAATTTCAGGTCCTTATTATAAAAGAAGCAGAATTCAACTAAAGTTCAAAAATAGTTTTCAAATTTAGCTATTAAATCTCATCAATTGATTTCAAAATAAAACTAATCACCGTGTGAATTAAGAATTTCAGCGTTTTTGACTGAAACACTTAAAAACTCAGCAACTGTTCCACCAGGAAACACTAGAAGACACATGACAAGTTGCCGGTGCAGGAAACAAAGTTCCCTTTTTTAAGAAAACCATAATAATGAAGAAGAAAAATTAATGCTATGCAAAAGAACAAGACAACTTGGATACTGCAAGCAACCAAACGCCACCTGTGTACCATGATGAGCTGCCGTCTATGGATGGAAGCAGATCAGTGCCACACCGAAGGCAAAACCCAGCTCCTACTCATATCACCTGCTGCTCTGTGGGCCCACGAACACGCAGCAGTGGGTGGACGCTGCCAGGGCTCCTTTGCTGTGCAACTCGCAAGCAGCTTTGGTTACTTCCTACCCTGCCAGCATCCAGAATGAAAGCTCAGAGCGTGCCAGCCTGCTCTAGCACTCGCCCCACAACGTCCACAGGCAAAATGGATGCCCAGAGTATTATTAGTTTGCCTTTAGTGTGTTCACATTCAGCTTGAACCGTGCTGCAAACAGCCACATGAGCTGTGATGTGGCTGAGACTGACCCTTGTCCCTTCCCACCTTTATCAGCCCCAGGCGCTGGGTTTGTAGGCCTCCACCGTCTTTCGAGGACGGGATGCTCTCATGAACGAGGAGCACCTAAGACGACGCTATCTGTCTCCTGGGTCAGAAGCTGAAGATGCCAAACAGCACAAACCCGGCGAGGATTTGTCTGTAACCAGACAGCTCCCCTAGGAAAAGGAGGGCAGGGAGCGCCACCCCCGAGACTGGCGAAGGCTGCAGAGGGCAGGAAAGCGGTGGGAAAGGGGGCGAGGGGCGGGCAGAGACGGGACCGGGGTCCCACGTCCCCGTCCCGCTGCCAGGGAGCCGGATCAGACGTTGCTTCGGGCGGCGGGGCCCCAGCGGAGGCGCCCGGGGACACCGCCCGGGGCTCACGCCCCCCGGCAGCGCCGGCGGGACCCGCCCGGGACCGCCCTCGTCCTCCTCAGCCCCGGCGCCGCAAGCCGGGCGCTCCGCGGGGAAGCGGCGCCCGGCCGGGCTCTCCCGGAGGCCCGCGGCTGCCCAGGCCGCCCCGGCCCCCCCGTCCCATCCCGTCCCCAGAAGTGGGAAGAGAAAGAGCGGAGAGACGGGAACCGGCGGCCGTACCAGCAGGAGGGTGTCCGGCCCGCGTCTCTGCTTTCTCTTTGGGAGGTGAAGACATTGTTACTGTGGCTCCCGCACCAGGCACCCGCACCCCGAACAACTGCCGGCGCCCAGCCTGCCCCGCGCTGCGCGGCGACACCCGGCGCGCCCCCGCTCCCGCCCTGTCAACGTGGCCGCTGCCGGGACGCGCCCACCGAGGGCGGGGCCGCGCTGCGCTACCGCCGCGGGGGAGGGGCGGGGGACGGCGGGGCCGCGCCCGGGGCGGGTCCCGACCACACCCCGCCCTCGCGCCTCCGCCAGCCCGCGCCGGGGAGTGGCGGGATCCGCACCGGGGGAGGTGGCGGTGAGGGAGTGGTGCCGCCCGTTCCACGCACAGCGCCTGCTCGCTTTCCGTGCCAGTCTGTTCCTGTGTGTATTTATCTTCCTCTCTTTGTCTGCCCGGCGTTTTGGGGCTTTTACATTTCTCTTCTCGTGACCCTCATTGCCGCTGCTAAGTGTGAAATCAGTGTTGCGACACTGCCATTCTTCCCTTTTTTTTTTTTTTTCCCTTGAGTAATAAGAATTCATGTTACGTTTTGTAACTGGTTCCTGCCAGGCTGGCTTTAAATGCTTTTTGAATAGCATATGCAGTTTTAGAGGATAATATACCCTTTTATTTAATTGCTACGGGGAAACGACACAGGCAATTATCATGGTTCCGAATTATGTGCTTATACACTTCAAACAATACTTTTCATTAGTGACTAAATGGCAATTCACACCTTCCACGTTATTTTGTTAGGTGAAACCACATATATGTGAGGTGGCACATATAGCGCTCATCTTGCGTGCACTTCAGATTTCAATGATCTTTTCCTTTGAAATTGCAGTGCTGGTTCACACTAGTTTAAGGAATTTTTCAAATACTTCCGCTACATTTTCCAAGTGATGTGGAAGGACATGGAGTACGATATCCAAATCAAATATATTTGCAGCAAAGTGTAAATTATACCATTGGTTCTGGTTTTCTTTTATAATTTAACAGGCTGCCCAGGGAGGCTGTGGAGTCTCCTACTCTGGAGGCATTCAAGACCTGCCTGGACGCCTTCCTGTGTAACCTCATCTAGGTGTTCCTGCTCCGGCTGGGGGATTGGACGAGATGATCTTTCGAGGTCCCTGCCAATCCCTAAGATTCTGTGATTCTGTGATGAGGGAAGTAAGTGTCCTCAAAATATGTGTGCAAGATGGCTGGAAACTGAACCCTCTAAAAGTGTTCAAATAGTACTGTCTCTCAGGTATGTTATAGGGAAATTAATGTAACATGTTATTTATTATTATGTATTATTAATAATGTAATAATGTTATTTACTATCTACTATTTACCAATGTTATTGTAACTCTTTGTTACAATTATATTACCATTGTCAAAATATAAGTAATAGGTAAATACACAGGGGTTTTTTTTGCAACAGTCCAAAATATAATCACATCATACTATCCTTCACAGCCTGCATGAACAAATATTATAAAAATGCTGTAACTAAGTTCTTGCATTTTGCTGCTGGATAATTTCAATTTCTTCCACATATGGCACTTTAGAGTCTCAGATTATATTTTCAGCTCTGTCATCTTCTGCGTAGCCTAACAAAAATTACTCCAATTCCCTTTCTGGTCTCTGTCAAAGTGTATTTAGATTATATAATTTTTTTTAGGGCAGAGTTATCTCCTAAATGGAGATTTTAATGCTTCTTTGTCAGCTGTCCTCTGGATTTGAATTAAAAGATTATATTTTCAGTTATTCTTGTTTTTCTCAGGTATGTTTGGTTTGGATTTCCCTGTGCTGGTTACTAGAGTCAGTATGAATCTTTGCAGTTGCAGGTCAATGAGCTGTTATAGAGTTGAAATTAAAGAAAGCATCTTTTATTACATTAAGCCCCTACAATTTAATGGTTTTTCTCTAAGAATCAGTAATAATTTCATATTTCAGTGCAAGGATTTGATATGTGGAGGTCCACTGGGAAGAAGAATTGCATTGAAAAGGTACTTTGGCTGTTCTTGTGAAAGCTGGCAACATTTCACAACATTACAAGACTTTGCATGTCACCATTAACACCATTACTTGCATGAAGGCTTGCTGTGGCTTCGCTGTCAAAATACGACATCCATCCTGGGTGTCTCAGAAACACAGGACCGAAACAGGACATTTCCTGCAAATGCAGCTGTGCATCAGTTTTGGAACCTGCGATCCCAAGACAAGCCATTCTGGTGCAGAAGGAGCAAGGACTGGAAGAGGTCAAAGGAGATGGAAACAGGAAAAACCAAGGCACGGGAGGACTTGGCCTGAGTGGGCAGGGAAAAGATGACAAAAAGCTGATTAGGGGTGGTGGAGAGGTGACATGAGAATTGCAGAAGCAGAGTGAGTGCCACAATGGGAGATAAGAAACGACTTTCCTCAAGCAATGAAGTGGAAGCCAGGACTGGTTGAGTGAGACGAAGATGAGAAGCCCAGAGGGAGGGAGGACAAACCAAAGGCAGGTCAGGCAGGAGCAAGCGTGCAGAGTCAGGCTTGCTGGAGGGAGAGGGAAGGATCTTCATTGCTTTCCAGAGCCTGGGGGTTCTCAGATCTTACTATACTTGTCAGTACATATAGTTACTCATTTCCTCAAGTGACAGGAGCCCGTGCAATTGCTGAGTTTCTGTGCTTGCAGAATTATATAGGTGTCACTATGATACCACAATATAGAATTTAATATTTGCTTATTTATTCCATGATTGTTTTTAAAATGTTGCAGGAAGAGAAAAATGGAGACAAAAATCCTTTTTTTTTTTTTTTTAATAAATAAATTGCAAAATCAAGCACCTAAATGAGGAGATGCCATAAAGGTTGTAAGTCAAATTTCACTTTTGTGAAACAGATTGTTTCTTCGGCAGATCTAACACAACATACATTTCTCTAGCTAGCAGCAGTGCCATAACATTAGCAGCCATGTCCTTCTCCATTATGCCAACGTACAAGAAATACAGAGGTAGGTGACAGGCATTAAAATGCCAAAAAGTTTTCAGTCACTTTGTCATTTCCAGCTGTCCCCTTGTTTGTACCAGCATGCACAAATGAGAGAAACTGCGGGGAAACTTTGGAGGAAAACAGGCAGAGTTTTCACAAAGAGTTGGCTGTGGAGTAATTTCCTTTGCCAAGTCAGCCACGCCTGGTGCTGACACCCTTTTCCCAGAGAGTGTAGCAAAGGCAAGTTTCTACTGGAAAACTAGCGAATGGCAGCATCACAAAACAGGGCACTGAATTGCAGCAGCACCATGAAGGAAGAGTAAATAAATCAGGCTGCTTGGAATATTTTTATTTCATGTTTTAACGTGTTTTAAAGACCAGTGGATGTTTTAGAATAAGAGCATTTTTGTGAAGGATTCCACAGCGTACTTCTTCAACTAATAGGTAAGTGCTCATAATGGACATTTCAAGTATCTGTGACATTATCCACCACAACTGAAAAGAGTACTCTTCAGCTACTACTGTTTTAAACTAGAATAGCAAGCAGAAAGAAGCTCCATCTTTTGTGGTGACAGTGCAGACAAAAACACAGCTCCTACATTAAAAAAAATACATACATATAAATAGGAAGAGAACCCTTTACAGATCCTAAAGGCTAGGTTAAAAAACAAACAAAAAAAACCCCACAACACAACAACAAAACACATGTGAAGACATCAGATATTAAAAAACCAACCAAACAAACCAACCAACGTGCATATAAAAATGATTTTCAATTGCAGTTGGCCCTTCACAACACTTCTGACAGTAATACTAGGTTCTTATTTTTGTGCCTTATAGCCCAAAGTATGTTCAGTAAGCAGTCTATTTTAAAAATAGGCAGTCTGTTGAACTATGATTAGGACATCATTTATGCCTATTTTGAAAATACTCCCCAGTACTTAACAGATGGCTGCAATTTTTGTGCTTTCACTGGGGCCTGCAGCAAAGCTTTGTGTTCTTTCTGAAAATACTGAAACACACAGAAAAGCAGTTTCTGGGCTCAAGTCAGTGGGGAAATTATAATAATTTAACCTAGGATCACTCAACAGTTAAAATGCTGCTAAATGTTTTGCCACAACCCTCTTGACTTCTGCCATCATTTCCAGCACACATATGCACATGCATGCTGTAAATCCTAGGGAGCAGGATAAACTGCTCTGTATTTAGCTCTAGGGTGGGCAAAAGTCTCTCCGCGATTATTTTTTTGCCAAATTTATAGATTAGTGTAAAGTCAATGAAAACTGCTGGCTAATTTTGATAATGCATCCAAAAGAGTTCATCCTGAAAAAAAATCAGTTGTTTTGAAAGTTGGGCCAGTTTATTTCAACAGCATGTTTTAAGATTTTGCTGGTTTTAAAGATTAAAAACCAGTGAGAAACTATTTTTTTTTCCACGTAGTCAATACAAATATCAGTTCTTCACACAGCTCTAATCCTTTGTGGCATTTTTAGAATAGCATGATAAGTTTCTGAGAAATGATAGACAAACTAAAGGGTTTTCTTTAGAATTTGATCCTTCACTTTGATTTTGAGTTTGCAGATCTTTACTTGTATATGTCTCTACCCACTACTCAAAACAATGGGTTTACAATCTGATAGCATCACAGGATGGGAAAATTCTCTGCTTTTCTACCTCGATGGAAATGTAAAGAGACTTTATCAAAAGCCAAATAACGATCTTTTCTGTTCTGTCCACTGCTATTCCAGATTAAGAAAAGGATGTAGTTTTTAGGACAACGGTTTGCTAGGAAGTATTCAGAGACTGTATGGGCCACATTCCAAAAAGGTGATTTTGTTATAATGTGAAGATGTGGGAAAACAGTTTGTGGAAGAAAACAAATTAACAATTTTGGGCAAGAAAGTGACCTATGCTTTAGTGTCCATTTTCCACTCTTCCCTTACTGACTGTTGTTGCATTGATTAATGTTTGAAGTCACTTGGGTTGTCAGTGTTTGCTGGTTTCTCCGTATCTTGATGATCTGATTGATTCCATGTTGTTACTCTAACTGCACTGTTACTCTGACAAGGAACACAAATTTACTTTCTTGCTGGATTTACTAATTCAGTTTTCCAGGAAAACTATATAATTAATTATTTTCTTTAGAATTAGAATAAGTTTGCTCTGGGGTAAACATATAAATCTGTTGAGTGTTAGAAGTTACTGAATTGAATAATAACGCAATTGTAAAACTCAAGCTCTCTTTTATCTTAGTGTTTTATTAAATTTATTTGGAGATGTTTCTGCTAAAAAGTGTACAACAGGTCTGTCTCATCAGAAAGGTGGAATGATGTTTTTGTAAAGAAATGTTGCAACATCACATTGCCACTCTTATGTTATCTTTCATAAAGTTCAGACTTTTGGACTGTTATCAAGCATTACACCAGCACAAAAATCAGTTTCTCAGTATGATGCATTACTACTGAGATGTGAATCAAATTCAGGAGATTTCCAGCAAGTGAAGAAGTTGCTCTGTATGCCTTTTTCACAAAAGCATTCTGTTTTTTCTGTTAATAGTTATGTTAGATGCAATTACTAATTTTACATTTGCTTCTCCCTATTATTGTTTACAATATTTTCTTAGTTATTAAGTTTTAGACATGATGCATGCTAGAGTGACATAGTTTGTACTAGGTTTCTTTTCTTTCAAGAACAGTTACAGTTTGTTAATCTAGGCAAATTAGAGAGCTACTCAATCACCATCACATTAAGTTCAACAAGAACAAGTGCTGGATTTTGCATCTGGGACATGACAACCCTGGCTGTACGTACAGACTGGGGGATGAGATGATGGAGAGCAGCTCCATGGAGAGGGATCTGGGGTTTCTGGTCAATGGCAAGTTGAACATGAGCCAACAGTGTGCCCTGGCAGCCAAGAGGGCCACCTGTGTCCTGGGTGCATCAAGCACAGCATTGCCAGAGGGAGGTGATTGTCCCGCTCCGCTCTGCACTGGTGTGGCCTCACCTGGGGCACTGTGTGCACTTCTGGGCAACACAGGATAAAAAGGAGATAAAGCTGCTGGAGTGTCCAGAGGAGAGCTATGAAGTTGGTGAGGTGTTTGAATAGGAAGCTATATGTGGAGCGGCTAAAGTCACTTGGTTTGTTCAGCCTGGAGAAGAGGAGACTAAGAGGAGACCTCATGGTGGCTACAGCTTCCTCACAAGGGGAGAAGGAAGGGCAGGTGCTGATCTCTTCTCTCTGGTGACCAATGACAGAACCTGAGCAAAGGGCAGGAAGATGTGCCAGGGGAGGTTTAGGTTGGACATTAGGAAAAGGTTCTTCCCCCAGAGGGTGGTGGAGAATTGGAACAGGCTCCCCAGGAAGGTTACTACAGCCCCAAGCCTGACAGTGTTCAAGAAGATACTGGACAACGCCCTCAGACAAATGGTGTGAATTTTGGTGTTGTCATATACAGGGACTGGAGTTGGGCTCAATGATCTTTGTGGGTCCCTTCCAACTCAAGGCATTCTATGATTCTATGTTATTTGCCATGCGGCTGAAGTAGAAATTTATATTTACTTCACAGGAGAATTCTGCCTTTAAGAAAAACCCAACTGAAAACCACTATGACAATATGGTCTCACATTAAGCTAAAATTCTGTGCTTTTCATTAAAATATTTATAAATGTCTCTACCACTATATACTAAAATGAAAAGAAAGCAAAATAAAGTGAATAAACCTCTGTGACTTTACAGAGACTTTGTGCAACAAAATGTTGCTATTTGTTCTTTCCTTGATTCGGTGCACTTCCATTCTGCCTTTGGACACTACTCACAGAGATAATACTACAAAAGTATTCTGATATGGAAGACTAATAAAGCCATGTATAGATTCAAATGAAGGGAGGGAGAAACAAGAGTGGGGGCTAAGGGGGAAGGAAGGAAGGAAGGAAGGAAGGAAGGAAGGAAGGAAGGAAGGAAGGAAGGAAGGAAGGAAGGAAGGAAGGAAGGAAGGAAGGAAGGAAGGAAGGAAGGAAGGAAGGAAGGAAGGAAGGAAGGAAGGAAGGAAGGAAGGAAGGAAGGAAGGAAGGAAGGAAGGAGGGAAAGGAAGGAAGGAAGGAAGGGAAAGGAAGGAAGGAAGGGAAAGGAAGGAAGGAAGGGAAAGGAAGGAAGGAAGGAAGGAAGGAAGGAAGGAAGGAAGGAAGGAAGGAAGGAAGGGAGGGAAAGGAAGGAAGGGAAAGGAAGGAAGGGAAAGGAAGGAAGGAAGGAAGGGAAAGGAAGGAAGGAAGGGAGGAAAGAAGGGAGGAAGGAAGGGAGGAAGGGAGGAAGGAAGGGAGGAAGGAAGGGAGGAAGGAAGGGAGGAAGGGAGGAAGGGAGGAAGGGAGGGAGGGAGGGAGGGAGGAAGGAAGGAAGGAAGGAAGGAAGGAAGGAAGGAAGGAAGGAAGGAAGGAAGGAAGGAAGGAAGGAAGGAAGGAAGGAAGGAAGGAAGGAAGGAAGGAAGGGAAAGGAAGGAAGGGAAAGGAAGGAAGGGAAAGGAAGGAAGGAAGGAAGGAAGGAAGGAAGGAAGGAAGGAAGGAAGGAAGGAAGGAAGGAAGGAAGGAAGGAAGGAAGGAAGGAAGGAAGGGAAAGGAAGGAAGGAAGGGAAAGGAAGGAAGGGAGGAAGGAAGGGAAAGGAAGGAAGGGAGGAAGGAAGGGAGGAAGGGAGGAAGGAAGGGAGGGAGGAAGGGAGGAAGGGAGGAAGGGAGGAAGGGAGGAAGGGAGGAAGGGAGGAAGGAAGGAAGGAAGGAAGGAAGGGAGGAAGGGAAAGGAAGGAAGGGAAAGGAAGGAAGGAAGGAAGGAAGGAAGGAAGGAAGGAAGGAAGGAAGGAAGGAAGGAAGGAAGGAAGGAAGGAAGGAAGGAAGGAAGGGAAAGCAAGGAAGGAAGGGAAAGCAAGGAAGGAAGGGAGGAAAGAAGGGAGGAAGGAAGGGAGGAAGGGAGGAAGGAAGGGAGGAAGGGAGGGAGGAAGGGAGGAAGGGAGGAAGGGAGGGAGGGAGGGAGGGAGGGAGGGAGGGAGGGAGGGAGGAAGGAAGGAAGGAAGGAAGGAAGGAAGGAAGGAAGGAAGGAAGGAAGGAAGGAAGGAAGGAAGGAAGGAAGGAAGGAAGGAAGGAAGGAAGGAAGGAAGGAAGGAAGGAAGGAAGGAAGGAAGGAAGGAAGGAAGGAAGGAAGGAAGGAAAGAAAGAAAGAAAGAAAGAAAGAAAGAAAGAAAGAAAGAAAGAAAGAAAGAAAGAAAGAAAGAAAGAAAGAAAGAAAGAAAGAAAGAAAGAAAGAAAGAAAAGGGAGGGAGGGAAAAGCCATTCTTTGAAGTTTTTTCATCCAAAGATCTCAACATCCTGCATAAAGGCCATCATTTTCATTATCCCCTGCCTTAAAAAGGGTAAATGGAATTACAGACAGGTAAAAATAAATTAGCAAAGCCAAACTAGTAGCAGAGATGAAAACAGAAACCAGCCATATTGAGGTGCAGTTCTCTCTTCATTAGTCCTTATTAGTCCAGGACTTACTAAAGAAATTGCGTATTTTATCTTTACAGATAATGGGCACATTACTGCTGCCCAGTTAGAGAGAGTCTTGTTCTTCCAGCTCTGTAGATGACAAGGCTTTCCTCCATGTGGGTGTGAGGGTGCACAGCCTCTTGGGTTTTTTGAGTCACATGGCAGCTTCAGTGTCAGTGGAAATGGGGACCGTGATTGCTCCTGGGAGCTCCTGATGTGGCTCCCAAATGAGGCTCAAGAGATTTAGGTGTTGTCCTCAGCTTTGGGTCTTACTACTTCTCTGTTTCTCATCTCATTATGTCTTTGGAATTCTAACTGATTTGGACCTGTGGAAACTGTGCTATTTCATTAAAGGAAAGCATTAAAGTTGGTTCAAAAAGGAAAATGAAAAATTCAAGAGAATTTAAATTCTTAGTGTTTCCAAGCACATTGGATTCAGTGGGATTTTTTTTCTACATTTTTTTCTAAAAACAGTTAACATCAGAATGTGGGGGCTCTTGTGATTGTGATGGGAATGGAGAACCTGGCTGACTACAAGCCTTGCAGTAAGCACTAATTACAGAAGTGATGGTTGCTTAATGTCCATATTTCATATTTAGAGTCAGATACCACATCCATGGTAAATAACACCAAAGTTCATTGATTTCAATACCTTCAGATTCTTTCTGTTCTTTCATAGAAATTATTCCTGGCTTCAGAGGGAGTTTTGCATGTACCCGAGTATGGACAGTTGGCCCTAGCTTCTAGGACATAACCTTTTTAGACTATAGGGTTCACTGTTTCAGGTGCTAAACAGCTGCAATTAACACAAAGCTTGTTGGTAGCTCAGCACCTTTCAGTGCCTGTTGGGGTGACTCTCTTGGAGCTTGGGCACCAGCAGCTGCCCCTGAGACACAGGAGTGAAGTTGGTACTCAGCTTCCCACGGTAGCAGTACCCGACGTAGGCTTTACCTGACCCCACTTTATCCTTTCAAGAGACAGTCAGACCTATTTTAAAAAACACTTTTTCTCTTGGAAGAGCCTTAGTGCCTTAGTTTCAGACCTTTGGTAGTTGACCTATGATTTCTGTTAACTTTGCAGCAAAAGTATCAATTGCAAAGTTCAGGTCTTTATGCATTATTTATTTAAGTTCCTTCCAGAGAACATTAAGTAATAGACAACAAGAAAATATATGTTGTGGTGTATATTTAGTCCAAATGTGTCTTTGTCTACAGTAAGGTAGTAGTTTTTAAATCTTTGAACTAATCTTAACACACAGCTCCTTTGTAAATCTACCCAATAATTTTCCCTTAAAAACACTGCTTTACGTTACAGAGAACTAATTGCTAAACAGCAGAAATCCCTCTTCAGTTGCATTTCAGATGCCAGATTTTCAACTATAATTCTTCTTCGTTCTTATTAGAAGGAGTCTGAGTGTGTCAACATTCTTATTGATGTTTTCTGCTGGATGCTTTGTTATAAACTGAACATAATTAAATGTAAGTAGACTGGTATTTCATCACAGCTCAAGGGTATAAGGCTAACACATTCTTTTCCCCCCTGTTATCTCTCCAGTCCTCTTTCTTCTTACCTGAAAAGAATGCAAAGTTTCAGCATTCTTTAGGTGTGGGAAATCTTATGACCTCTCCTTAGCAAACTGCAGCATTTGAACAATGGTGGATGGGTTGTTTTGCTTTTCAGTTGTGTTTCAGAATTATGTCAGTTTTAATGAGTATATTTTGAAAATACTTGCTGGCTGAGAGCTAAAAGGTTATAAGAGATTTTTAAAGTATGCATCTTTGTTTTGTTTTTCTTTGCACAAAGATTCAGTTCTGCTTAGCAGTCCAGACTACATAATTTAAATTAATTTATTTTAGTTGCTAGTATTACATTTTCTGTGCTTTTCACAGAAGTCTAGTTTTGTGTTCAACAATCATCCTCTGTTGAGTGTTTTTCAAAATATCATTAGAAGGATTTTCATGCTTGTACTGGGTCTGGCTGGGATGGAGGTAATTGTCATCATAGCAGCCCCTTATGGTGCTGTGTTTTTGGTTTGTGACTAGGACACTGTTGATGGCACAGCAGTGTTTTTGCTATTGCTGAGCAGTGCTTGCACAGCATCAAAGCCTTTTTTCCCCCCCCCCACTCTATGCGCCCCAATGAGTGGGAGAAAAGGAGGGAGTCAGCAGCTGTGTGGGTGCTTGGCTGTCAGCCCAGGTCAACTCACCAAAATGCCAGACTGTGGGAAGCTGAGTACCAACTTCAGTCATGTTTTTAAGAGTGGCTGCTTGTGCTTAAGCTCCAAGACAGCCACCCTGTCAGGTACTGAAAGGTGTTACTGAGCTTGTGTTAATGGCAGCTATTTAACACCTGTAACAGTCAACCCTATAGTGCTAAATGGCTTCCAGGAAAATTTGTTCTTCAACTTTTCCATGTGGTTGACTGGCCTGTATTTCTCCAGATCTTCCTTCTTGCTCCTCTTGAAGAGGGATGTGACATTTGCCTTTCCCAGTCTTCAGAAACTTACTTATGATTGCGATGACCTTTCAAAAGTGATGGAGATCTTACAATGACAGCAGCCAGCTGTCCCAACACGGTTGCATGCACCGCATCCAATCTTATATGTCCAGCTGTCTTAAGTGATCCCTAACTCTGCTAGTGACCTTCTACCGTGAGTAGTGCTTCCATTCCACTGACTGCTTTTAGGTTCCTGGTATACCTGAGGGAAGAACATACCAGTAGAAACTGAGGAAAAAAAACCCACTGAGTACCTCACCTTCTTCATATCCATTGTCGCTTAGGTAGGAAATCTACAGCAGATCTCAGTTTTCTCTAATCTTCATTCTGCTGCTGATGTATTTACAGAAGTCCTTCTTAACAGACCTTCCTAGCCATTACAGTTTCTCATCCAACTAAGCTTTCACTTTGCTAACTCTATCCCTGCACATAGAATAATATATTACAGTGTATAAAGATGTAATTAGATAGTATGTATATACACATACACAGCTATATCTAATAAAATACAATAGAAGTACTAAACAAGGTGAAGAACCAAACGTGGAGTGGATATGTCATCAAACTGTATATAATCGGATTTTATATTAAAACAATAGTATGTAGAGGTATATTTGTTGCATTCATAGCAGGTATGGATAGATCAGAGAGATTTTTATATCAGGAATCACTTTAGTTTCTTGTCAAAACTCCAAAAGAACAATAAGATGCACTCTAGTATGCAGCACATATGCTACACAAATAATAGCCATGTGTGAATGCAAAGGTCTGTCTAGCCTAATGAGTGAAGTTCTGTAACTGCTAGTAAGTATGAAGACTGTATTTTCTCCACTTGTTTCCAAAAAATCCAGTTCTGACCATGTCTCAGTCCCAGCCTGTGAGCTGGGGCTCCTACATTGTCCCATAGAATCCATCAGCCTTGTACTCAGAGCAAGGGCGATGAACTGACCTTCTCTACTGGATGTCTCCAAGCCCTGCTTGATGACAAAATCCATATTGTGCTACATATGCATTGCAGAGGTCATTTTTCTCTAGATACACTTTCCCTGAGAACCTCAAAACCCCCACAGAACGTGGTTTTACAGGCCCTCCACATCTTTGGTGCATCCCTTGACTTGACCCTTACCCAGGGTCCACAGGCACAAAGGCGTTGCCCTGAGCAATCCACTGGCTGAGGAGCTAGTTTCCCAGACAAGCCTCAAATTGAGAAGAATCATCCTAGATAGATACATTTACTCAGGTCTCCTATGTCCTTATTTGGAATAAGGTGTAAAACCATCGTCACTGTACCACAAACTCCTCTCAAGATTCTATTATGAGGAATCATGTTGCTCATTAGCAGAAAAGCCTCTTTTGTATATGACCATCAAATTTTGCAGTGGGTAGTGCACCATACCTTTGTGCAATTACTACCACTATACATACAAGATCTAAGTGTCCCTAGCAACACCTGCAATTGTTTGAATGATCATTCTTGTCCCCCTTGTCCTAATTTCTACCCACTCCTGTGGCAGCATGGATTGGTCCTGTATGGGTGTCTAGCTTGTTGACCTTCCCAAGGCAGCTTCTGTGGAGAAACCCTCTGTTGTCTTATGTGGCCATAGGGACTTCTTACCTCCCTGCTACCACAGTCCTCTATCACATTGTTGTCTCCTTCTCGTCTTCCTTCCCACCCTTTTCAACAAAATCCTGAGGACAGTGAGCTACCAGAGGCTTGACATGTCCCATTTCACTGCCTGTACTACGTTTTGACAATTTGCCAGAGGCTGTACCTGCCACCGAGCAACCTATTGACATTGCTTCCTTGAAGAAATACTGTCCCTGGATCCTGAATCGCAGTGAACTGAAATCATGATGGTGAGCTGGTACTAGCTGAAATACCAATTTGGTGTTACAATTTGCTAGCCATGTTACAAGGCCATGGGGAAGAATGACTGATACTGCTAGGTCAAGGAAAATATGTATCAAAGAACTAATTGAGGGTCACCACCATCATTTATGGACACTTTGTGAGGATAAGAGGGGGCTGAATGAATCATTCTGAATTCATCGCATCCTTTTGTCAATATCTGTCCTAGAGGAGTAACAGGATCCATAATCCTCTTTGCAGCCACCTCATTTATTATTTTTTTATAGGCCATTTCTTTCCAACCCTTTACTGATTTTAAATTCTTGGAACTCCTGGTTCCTCCTCAATGACAACTCTACTAGAAATATTGTCTCTTGTGATCATCCTGAAACAGAGCCTCAAGATCATACAGATTAACCAGGAAAGTTCTGTCTCCCCAAACTACCTCATTCTTCTGTCCAAGGATTACTGCTCCATCCTTGCACTTTTCATATAATCCTTATCATCCTATTTGCCCTTTTCCATGGCACAAACTTAATCCTAGTTTCCAAACTTGCACCTGGCACAGCAACGTGGAAGTTTATAGGCTGCTTAAAAAACAGAGCTCTACACTGAAACTGAACTGCACTTTTTCTCTCATTATCAACGGCCATAAGCCACACTTCACTCCACTGTCCCTTGTCAATCAGTTAATTCTCACCTAAATTCAATCACAGGTTGAAAGTATATCTTTCAAAAAACTCTGTATGGCCTGCCTCTGCTTCTGTAATTCTTGTTGCTAGCTCTGGCTTTTCCTTTCTCTGCTCTATTGCTATCTTTTCCCAATGTGGCAATGAAAATATTTCCGTGTGGTCATGTTCTAAATGTCTTCCCAGAAAATTAGCCAGTCCTCCATATTGCTACCAACTCTGAACATTTGATGGAAATCCCTTCCTCAGCCTATTTTTCAGGAAGAAATGCCCTGTTTCTTTGCTCAGTCCCATACATCAGTTAATTACCTGTTATTTTGCCTGCCTTCTGTTCACATAATCTTGTTTGTCCTTTGGAGACAACCATGGAATAAAGTTCTGCTGCACCAGACTCACTCTCAGCAAATGAAATAAATATGAAATTAATCTAGCTGCTTTTTAGTCTCATGGGCACTTCTCATACCTCATGAGTCCCAAGATCGTAGCGAAAAAATGAAATTAAAAACCCCAAATGAAAAATCTCACACAATCCTCAAATGCTTCCACTCCATCTGTTTGACTGGGGTTTGTGGCTTGACACACATACTCCTTGTCCCACCTGGGCATCTCTGCTGTCCTCTCAGCTGGGAGGGGCTTTACCCTGAACATCTTCTCAGCAAATGCTGGAACTCTAGCAAACAGATCCTGTGCCTGGAGGACTCTTCTGTTCCTGCAGTGGCCTTGGGGTCTTGCTGCAATGTCTGAGAAGTGCTGCATGAGAGCCTGCATGCTGCACTGACCCCAATTGGCATCATGGGCCAAAAGTGAAGCAAACCCCATGCTACAAATGTAACTGTCAGCTGGGGATGCCCTTCAGACATCCCATGCCTGACTTACCCTATGAGGTAGAGCTTGGTTGCGTCTGGTCCAGTGATCATATCTGATAGGCAGATGTGGCATAGTCCATCATTATGTTTGTATAAAACACGGGTGAAGCCTTGTGTGAAATCAGACCTTCTGATTAAAGAGATAACGCACACTGACTTTCAGAAGTATTTTTGATTTTGATCAGGTAGGAAAAGAAGTGTATCACTTGGTGATAAACTGACCACTAGTGTGCTAAAACTCAAGCCAAGGAGATGACTATGCCTGGTTTGTCAAAAAGAAAGTTGCATTTTCAAAGAGGCAATGGCAACTAGTAATCAAGAAGAAGATCCAAATTGAAGGATCACCTTTCACTTAAGGTTCAAAATTTTGTGGGAAGAGAAATTTAATTTTGAACGCCTCCTTAAAATGTATTCAAATGAACATATTGTGAAAAGTAACATTCTCCCCTGAGCCAAGATGTGCTTCCATGACCCCAACATGAGACTAGAGCTATTTTAAGGCTGGATCCTCAGTCAAGAGAACATGAATTTCTAACAGTATCTCAGTTGCCTCATAATAGGTGAGAAGAAACTTTAAAGCCAACATAAATAATGGCCAGAGATCTACATGTGTTTTTGATTTCCTTTTGGCATTTTGACTTTAGAAAATTTTGCAATTGCTTATTTTACATTCTTTAGGCAAACATTTTTCTTCCCTTTTAATTTAGGCTGGTTTGAATTAAGGATGATTTCATGGTAAATAGCTAATGACTTAATGTCATAGGTGCAGCTAATATTAGAAGCAGTTTACTGGAACATTCATGCAATGCTCAGCATCCAAATGCATTTTGTTCATTTGTTTGTTTCTAGAGCTTGTCAGATAGGGGTTTAAGTGGAAGAGTCATTTTCTGTTGACCAGTGCTAGTCAGAGAAGCTGCAAAATAGTGGAGGAGAATGCCTAACCTGAGAGTCTGCCAGTTTGGATGTCAAAGCATTTCCTAACACTGAATGAAAGGCTTTTTAAATGTCGAGTTTCATAAAGTGAAAAGCATGCAGCACTGTGAGAAGCAGTAGGAAAATGATCTGCTATAAATATTTGAACTCTTGCTGAGCTATCTTTTATCCTTTGTCCTCCCTGGAATAGCTAAAACTAACATCTCTATTGAGCTTAAAGAACCAGGTCAATCAACTATTGAACACAGAGCATTTGTCGCCCAGAGGAATGAATAATTAATGTAGCCTCACTAATCTGATATCAAAGGGAAGGAAATGTAATAGCAAATATACCTATGCATAAGAGGGAAAAAAAAAAAAAAGAAAGAAAAAAACAATAGTAACATCATATCAGGTCTGCTTAACCGGTTCACACACATGCACCTGAGCTGAAGATGCAAACTGAAATGCCTGGCAAAAATAGGCGAACTGAGAAACCAGAATAATTTCTTTTGCTGGGAAGAGAAGTGAGATGAAGGCAGTAAAGATTTCTGAGCCTGTTCAAAAGGAAGCAAGGAAAGTATTTCCAGCAGGAGATTTTGGACTTAGAGATGGAATCACTGCTGCTAAGCTTGCCTGTTCTCTAAGGTAATGAAAGATTCAGGCTTGTTGTATTTCTGTAACTTTTTCAGTATATCCTGCCTCTGAATATAACTTAGGCAAATCTAGTGGTAGTAATCAATTTCATTTTATATTCACTGTCAGAATATTTCTTTTTAATGGTTCTTTATTAAAAAGTAAGAATATGTTGGGCAAAAAAAAATATTCTGAAGATATTTCTAGAAACTTGGTTACATTATTGAAGAGAGACGCTATAGTCTAAATGTTCAAAATTACTCTAGAGACAGTACAATCCACAGAGACAGTGTGGAAAAAGCAGGGTAAAAAGGGAAACAGTAACTGGTGGATAGGAAGTGTAAGCACAACAACATTTTTGGAGATCATTGAGGTCCCCAGAAGCTGCAGTGAAATTTATGCAAGTTTCTGTTTTGGGAAACAACTAAAAAATTGTGCTTGTAATCAGAGATAGAAGTGTGAAAAAGATGGGGACCTGACAGGATAGAGGAAAAAAAGCTCTAGGGGATTGTATATACTTTTTTCTTATCTTACTGTGTATAGATTAAAGCCTGTCCTCCACGAGAAAGTTGCGCCAGTCTGTTTAGGTATGCAATTTTAAATAAGTATGACAGATATTCCTGTTTAAGCTTAAATGAATTTCTTTTATTTTTAATTCAGTACAATGAAAAAATTGCATATGCAAGAATTTACATTAGTTAAACTAGATTGGTTTAAAACCTGGTTTAAATTAAATCAGTGCATCTCTATGTTGTAAAGAAGGCTTTCAGCATGTGCACTGCCCACATCAGAGAAAAACCCGATAAAAATATTTGACTACTGAGGAAGTACAACTGAGGACTTACTATTTTTCAGTGAACTACTTCAAAAAAGAAGCTAGAATTAAGAAAAGTTGACTGCCTTATAGAAAAAAATAATACCACAAGCAAATAGGAAATTCCACATACATAGCATGAAATTGGACTACAAAATCAGGAATTAAAAGCATTGAAAGACAGAAAGGCCTGTTCAACAAGCAGCATTAAGGAAAGCCAAGATCATTGATACAGGCAGAGAAGCATCGCATTTAGCTTGATGAAGAAACCAGTTGAGAAATTCAGAGAATTTAAAGCATGTCATGTTTAACAGTCTGAAAGACGAAGGAAGACTCAGCG
Organism: Streptopelia decaocto; assembly: GCF_964273445.1. Classification (NCBI taxonomy): domain Eukaryota; kingdom Metazoa; phylum Chordata; class Aves; order Columbiformes; family Columbidae; genus Streptopelia; species Streptopelia decaocto. The sequence goes on from NC_138655.1 coordinate 76,213,502, forward strand.
ACGTGCCTGTTTTTAATGGATTGAAGTAAAGTTGGAAAGGCTGCTGGGTTTACGTGTCATAGGCAAAGAAGAGCACACACAAAGTCACATTCCTCCCTGCTCCATTCAGCACATAACAGAGCTGCAATCTGGACTTCAAAAAAATCAATGTCGCATCCTGCTGTGAGGTGGGTGGATCATTGAAAGATCTGTTGTGGGAAAAGGAAGCAGAAGTCCTTTCTCAATAGGTTGACGTGGAGATTTTCTCTTCTCCAGCGATTCACATATCTTTGTAAAAACATTGTAATCAGTAGAAGGGAGTCCAGGTAGAAGGCAGACTCTACAGATCTAGAAAATAACGCAAAGTACAGAATTTGAGAAGAAATAAAGGGCAAATTTTGCAATAGTTTAGCTGAAAATTTTCCTCCTTTTTCAATCATCTGTATGTTCTAATACAGTGACTGTGAGAGAAGTATGAAAAGCTAAAGCATATGAGATTCTTTCAGTAACACAGAATGGCAGTGAAGGGAAAAAAAACAACTCTAATGATAAATGTAAGCCAGGGAAAGAAAGAAGGCATAGCTGAGAAATAAGAGAATCCATGGACTAAAAATACCTAGTGGTAGTAGTAGGAGACCATTACATGGCTGACTGCAGACTAATTGCATTTGTTCAGTCATTCTGAAAATGGATACAGATGGGATGCACAACTTGGGCAATATCCTAATATTAAAGAGAAAATAAAGCAAATGTTACATGATAAGCCATTACCTAAGATGATGATGTTGGAGATAACTTAAAATATCATATGTCTAAAATATTATTTTCTGCTTTAGCAGCTCTTTTAATTATTTTTTGCTGATTTCTTTTCCATCAAAAAGAAATACAGGCTGGTGATTGGCAGAAAAAAGAAGGAGGCAGGTCTTTGCCAATGAGGTAGGTTTCCCACTGGCTGATGTAACAACACTTCTTGCTTGAAACAGAACTTAGTTCTGTGAAAATCTGTAAGAGCTGGTTGCACAGCTTCAGTGTTTCAATGAGTATTTTGTGTTTTCTTCGCTGCTGTGGTGTTGCAAATTCTTACTCGTATGCCTTCGAAGACACAGTCCAGATTTTACAAGATTTTCTAAGTAGAAACAGCTGGGGAAACAGCTGATATCAAAGTTAACAATTCCTCAGAGATCTGAATACATTCCAGATTAAAAGGGAGAAAAATAAAAGCCCAGACCAGCCTCTTATATCTGGTTTTCATGTACTGATAATACACCTAGTGACACATGGGACTCAAAGCTATTATTCCCAACCACTCTGATTTTATTACATGGTTCCTGGAAAGTTACATTGGGTCCCAGCAAATCTTGTATTGGGCAGAGGGAAAGCATGAAGCATAAAAACTGTGTCTCCAGCTGCATAAACAACACACTGGAGTCCTACTTAGTTCTTAAAATAGTAGGAGATGGCTGATGTATGCCAGGGAGGAAATCTTCCTTGCCAGTTAGTGTCTATCATTTCCCACAGTTCAGACAGATTTACCAGTCAGAGACACTGGGCAGCCTTTGGGCCAGATGGCTGGCATGTCATTCTCCATAGCTGAAGAAGGACGTGTGTTACCCTTCATTAGAGAAATCATAAGATGCACTTGGCAGTACATTCCTCTGAGCAGGGTGACTGTGACATTTAGTGAGAGTCTATTAGAGATAAACTTCACTTTCCATCTTTGCACCCCAGGTAAATCAGCTTTACTGTGAGCACTTTTGTGTTTATTTGTCTCTCAGAAACACCCTGACACAAAAAAGTACTCTCTTTTTTTTTTTTTTTTTAAATAAATGTTTTGAGGCTGCTCAATAAAAGCAAAAAGAAAATGCAAAAAAAAATTTGTGGATAGATTTAAGTCCAAAGATTAGAATACTACTGCATGGTGAGCAACACTGAGGCATTTATGTTACTTCCTTAGGCTCTATCTGTTACTCAAATAAAAAGTCAGAAATGCAGGCCCCAGTGCTCTAGTAATTTAACACAATTTTTCATTCATTTTGGCTGAATTGCTACAAACTTATGCAAGCCACATTAATTAGACAAGCCTGGGGAACTTTCTGTATTGCAGCAGGAAGAACCTGTAGGAAAGGACCTTATGGCCTTTGAAGAAAATTCTAGAAAAACACAGGAAAGACTAAAACTGTACTGCAGAAACTCAGAAAACCAAATTGTCAGGGGAAAAAAAGAGCTTAGGAAGAAAGGAATAATAGGGAGGGGGGAGACAGAGCCAGTAATAATAATTTCAATATCATTTAGCAGAAATAGGATGTCAGGCAGAGCAGTATACACCAAAGAATTGTCTGAATCTTCACAACTCAGAAGGAAAAGCTCTCAGACTTGTTACCAATAATCCACGTTTCTCACATTTAAATAATAGCGACAGGGGAGACTGAAAAAGCATGCCTGCGGGTACATAGCTAAGAAAATTTGGAGAGCATTACTATTCACTCTGTGAAAGACAGATATTAAATATTTAAATTAATTTAAATGCAACTGTTCTGTTCTAAGTCAGAGAAAATCCATGAGTGCATCAAAGACGCATGAGGATTTTGATAGCAGGCTTTCCAAGGAAAGGACCCAGAAAGCAATTACTTGAGATGTACTATCTAAGCATCTGTCAACCATGTCTGAAAACTAGGTGCTTTAGCTGGTATGACAAAGCTATTGCCCAAACTTTTGGGCTGGGGCTGCAAAGGAGAAGTTCAAATTCGCATTCACTGACACATGTCCTATGGGGTCCCAGCCTTGAAGACCTTCATGTGTTCTCCCATCTGAGCCTACAACAGACTAAGCAGAGAGGCCTGAACCAGGCTACATTTCTCACAGTGTCACTAAAACCATGGTTTGTCTGGCTGAGTGAGAGATGAGCTTCCTGGTGGGCTGGCTGGACACTGGATGTTGCTCGGCAGAGTGGAGTACAAGGAACACATGTTATGGAAGTGTTGCACAGGCAGTGACCATTAACACCATATTACCTAGTGTTTTACCATTTCTCTGAAGTCCTTGACATCAAGATTTTCACATTTACAGGAACCTCTTATTGTTTCACTTTACCATCTTTAGCTGACTATTTTATTGTGTATTTTTTTGCCCTGGAACAATGTGGTGGTGTGTCGGTTGTCTGTGTCCAACTGGCAGTTCCTTTTGTGTGTGTGAATTAATTATTGCCTTTTTTGTGCCCCACCGATGTGCAGCCCAAAGTTACTGGCTGCTTGCTGGGCTGGGACTGCTGGTTTCTCTCAGGGAGTGCTGAGGCTCCTGTGCTGGTGACCAAGCTTGAACGATGGCACCCATGGGTTCGTTATCTGCCTTAATGCCCCTCTGAAAATTATCAGTAGCAACTGTCTTTGTGAGCTAGGAGCCCAGCTCTGCTTTCCTGGTATCTCCGCTAGCGCAGTGAGATTGTCCTTGCTGCCCCACTAGCTGACCCAGGATGGCTGGAGCTGTGGCCAGCAGCCAGTCTCCTTCCCCACAGTATTTAATGGTTGATTCTGCAATGTTTCTTTCACCACGTGCTGCATGTATGTTCAGATCAATCCAAACTGCTGTTCAGGGCTACAAATGTTTCAATGAGTGAACCATCCCCTTGAGTATCATGTAATCTTTTCATGAGTTAAGGTTATTAGTTGGGGGACGGTCATCATTGGGAAGAAGATCCAGAGCTACAGGATTTGCTGTGTGTCTGAAATAATGTCTGGGCAGAGGATGCCCAGAGGCTTGATGTGATAGCAGCTTTAACTTTCATCCCAGGAGGTGAAGCACAAGACTAATAGTGTACTCTTGCCTGAATCCAGAAGTTTATCTGGACATGGAGCCATGTTGATGATGACTTCCGGCAGTCTTGATAAGTGATGTCTTGTGGTCAGCCTGAGATGCCTCCCTGCTGCACATAGCTTCATTAGTCTGTGGTATTTACTAAAAATTCAGTCTTCATGATAAAAAATTGTTTGTATCTTTTCTCATTATGTCTTTGACATTTGATTTATTTAGAGTTCCTTTACTTAAATATTTCATTGTTTTGCTTAATCACTTCTTGATAACTAACTTTTACAGAACTTCAGGGACTTCCCTGTCTTCAGAGGAAGCATTGACCAGCTGCATTTTTTAACACAGTACTACGGTCTAAGAGTATTTAATTAAATACCTAATTGTATTTAATTAAATACCCAATTAACTTCAGTTGCGAAAATATAAATGGGCCTGTTACTCTCAAATTAATTTGCTAAGTAGTTACTTCTAGCAAAATAGTTATTTAGTTAGTACTTTTTTTTCCAGAAAATTCTTTATAGTAATTGCCTTACCTGATTCTGAGAGGTGGTAAATACTCTGTCTTCCCATCTTGCCTAAGACATTTTTCTTGTTTTCATGAAATTTCCTACCATCTATACATATATGCATATTTATATATCTATATATATATATATATATGTCCTGGTACTTGGGTCATATGTCTGGTAAAGTGAGCAAAAGCTTCAAGTGGCATGACTTAGATTTTCATGGCACCAGTCTTTAGGTGATAGAAATAATGTGTCTTTCACTGGTTAGAAAAAGAATTTCAAGGATAACAGCTTTTAGGAGGAGGTCCTGAAACCATTATTCCTATTATAAAGCACTGGCTTTTAGCAAGACAGGCTCTTCATACTTCCTGAAAAATTAATGAATGAGAAATAGAAGTTGAGCATTAATTTGATAAACACTGCATGGCAAATTCCAGCAGGTTAGAAAGAAGAGCAGCTGAGTGGATGGCAAACGTGCCTACAATTCTTGTTTAGTTCTCTGCAACATATCTGAGGTGGTGGCCTTAAGCAAGTCACTTACTAATTCTTTGGAATCAGTTGTGTGTCTGATGTCATAGATCTTCAGTTTGACGTACACAGTCAGCTGAGTGGGAGCTCTCACTGGAAAATGGAAATCAAAGACCTCACTTCCTCCAGTGCTTGAGGAAGATTCAAATCCGCATCAGTGTTTTTCTAGGAGAATATTCCCAACACTGAACAGTTTGTTATCCAAATGGAAGGGAATATGAGAGACCATTCCTTCTGGGACATACCTCTTGGGTGTACTGGCTGGAGCACACCTAACCTCTGGATCCACATTATATTTAGAGCCAACTGCTCAGCCACAATGAAATCTCTACCAATACACTAAACAGGGCTAAGGAGTATTCTGTGACCCTGAGCTTTGTGGACCTGGCCTGCCTTGGCCTGAGAGCATTGACAACATAGCAAATAGCCTTAATTCTCCTCCATGATGTGCTTCTGTGGCTCCAGGATGCAAATATTATGCTTCTGCCTATCTTTCAGCTCATACTGTCCAAAACCATGAGAGTGCTGTAACATCCTGAAACAGAAGGTATGGGTTACATGCATTACAGCGTGGCATGGCAGCATATAAAAATGCTGCCTAGTGTTCTTGGTCTTTGGTTCAGCTGTCTCAGAGACTGCAGGTAGGCATGGGGCAAACCCATGCAAGGCAGCGTGCTAACAACGAGGCGGTAGGAACAGAATAGGGCAGCCAAAGAGTGCTTGAACATAGTTGTAAATTCTGTTCTGGTAAGATGCATAAGCACAGCCAAAACAGTATCAGACTGTGTATAAGAGCAAAACTTCAGGCACCTAAGTAACTTGACTGCTGGAAACAGAAATGCTTATTGTATTAGAAAGGAGCTTTTAAGAATTAGGTGCTTAAATTGATTTCTGGTCTTCCTATGCCCCAGTTTGTCAGCAGTGAGGGTAATCACATACCTCTCTACTCAGTGTTGTAAGGATGAATAATATAACGATTTTACATGATTCAAATAAAAGAGTAATGAGGGCCAAACAAGGACTTCAAGTAGTTTGACCATGAGAACAATAATGCAGTTTGACTGCGGTAATATCTTTCAGTGTTGCGGACTATCTCAGCTCTGTCAACTACAATTAACTGCAGTATTGTAAATTGACCATAGTATTGTGTTGGATTTTTCAATTCCAGGTGTCTGTGTAGCCACATGGATGGTCACTGAAGCAGCAGTATGTGCCTAAACCTGGTTCTTCTGGTATCACTGTTGATGAGGATACAAAAAATTATTATATAGAAGAATGTGGTCTTTTGCCCAAACACATAACATGGCAGCATTTTAGTTTAAAAATGTGAAAGCCTTTGCTTGGGGTCATTGGCAAATTTGTGAAGTAACAAAAGGGATAATAACTTTAGTGTTTGCACTAGAGTGTGTGGACTGCGTTGCAGGGAAATGGGATCTCTTATTTGGGCAGCTGCACACTCATTTCCAAGGTGATGTACAGTTTGCTTCATCTATAAAAGTACTCTGTACTCTTCGTTAGAGGAGCAAAAGCTACTGATGCTGGACCAACAGACTTGGAGTAGTCTGTGATCCTTCCTCTGATGAAAGGCAGTTCTGCTTAAAGCTCCCACAAATTTAAGCACCCCAACAGCTTTTCAGCTTCATGGAGAAATTACATTAGGTGAGGTTAAGTGCTAGCAGAAATCCCTATTAGTTGGTTTTCCCTCCATAGACCAGAGAAAATATTTTAGGTGTCTTCTAGTGTGTTGCTTTTGGAGTGCCTTTAAACATACTGAGCTTTATGGAGCCCCTCTCCTTTAGGCTTTGATGATGTTCATGTAAAATATTACTGCTTCCAACCACCATTCCCTTTTAAAGCCCTGCTGGAAGCCTGGCAATGCCACCAACCAGAGATCCTTGGGGAGCGAGACCACAGGGTTCTATGGTAAGTGGGAGGGCATCCCTGATGGTAAACAAAATGAGAAGGACACAGGTTCACAGGACACTGTGTGATGCCTGTCCAGACTGCTTAATTGCTACCATGTTCCCTCATACAGCCTTGGCCCATGGTGGCTAGTATTCCCGGAGATGCTGCCAGGACACAGTTTGGAGTTAGCAAGGATCAGGGTCTGTTCTCAGCTGGCATTATGGGTCAGGACACTCAGTTTTGGGAAGGAAGGGTTTAGCCGTATGTCTATCAGTCATGTCATGATAGGCCAGAGCAGAGGGTATCTAGGTGATTATGGGATTTAGGACAGAGAAAGAGGCACTAGTGCACTTGGGTGGACAGTATGCTGACGCTGTAGTGAGGCATATGTTTGTCCTTCATCTCATCTGGTCGCACTTCATGTACAATATAAGAGTTGAAAGGGACCTTACTGGTTGGTTTCCAGACCCAGAATGGCCCGGCAGCAGGGGAGAGTATCTTCTAGCCCAAATCATGCAAGCAAAGAGCCAAACTCTGTGCCATGCATCCCACACACCCCTCCCAATCTCTGTGCCCATGTAATGCAACCCTGGGAAGACCCAACATGTAGCAGGGAGCGGGGGCCCCAGGACATCTGTAGCAGACAGAGGGTTCACTGCACTCACAGACTGGGCTTAACATTCTTGGAAATTTGACCCTGCAAATTGAGCTTCAACAGTTACAATTTCTGAGGTTACCTTTTTAATGCTCTGGTTTTCCACCTCGCCTGAAGTTGAAGAACTAGCTTCAGATTTGCTTTCTAGTTTAAAAGAGAAAGTTTCTGCATAGCAATTCTGGACTGAGTTCCTGCCAATGTGAGTTGTTTGATGACATGACTGTCTTTGTGCAGGGAATTTTCGAAACTATTATTGCTCCAGTAGAGAGATCTGAACTGTAAAATGTTTAGCAATTGGTTGGTTGATCATCAGCTGATATATTTTTCTTTATCCTCCCATTGTAAGACTTGGCAGGTTTTGCAATTTAAATGCCCTCTGCTAGATTTCTAAACTATACTTTAATAGAGCACAATGTCTAGTAGTGGCCTCAGGATTAGGCAACTGTGGTTAGAAGGCTGGTGATTAGGTCTCAGTGGACTCAGACTATCAGAAATCAAAGCTATCTGACACTGAGTTAATTTTTATTGTTTTTTTCCAAATGTGAGCAAAACTTCTCTGTACTCAGAGGCAGTTTTATCGAATGTTCAGCCCCTCACTGCACAAAAAAATCCCTCCGGCTGAAAAAAAAATAAAAAGAAGAAAGGTTCTGTAGTATTTTTTCTCTTGAGATTTAAGACTAACAGTTTTTAATTAGTAGTACTTGATTTTTTTATATATCATTATACCAGATAACTTCAGTAAATCCAAGTGAAATATAAAGATATAAATACCTTTATTTTTTCAGGTAGTATTATCAGAATGATAATAGGGAATATGGATCACAATAATGTATAAGTGTTGCAATGTCTGTGCCCATTTCAGATGTAGAGTTTCAAGTTTTTAATAAGTTGACCTGAAGATCTTTTTAAGCCAGAGAAAGCTGCATGTTAAACATTCAGTGCTAACTTGAGGATATTAAATAGAGTTCCAGTCTTGCCAGAAGCAAAATTCAACTAGAGTGACAAGAGATTTTTACTACTGTACATGTCCTACATTTTGTAAACAGTGAAAAAAATGACCATAATAACACTTGGTAAACTTAGCATCAGTATACAAATGAAAATATTAAAGATAATGTATTGGTCTCTACAATTCTATGCAGTCTAATACATGAACTTTAACTTTCCCTTTTGAATCTGTCTGGTGATTAACTCATCAATCCTCTGATAATTATTGCAAGAATTGTCACTCAAATGGTGATAATTCTGATGCTTGTTATGTGTGGATGTTATTTTCAGTGTTTTCAATGACAATGCAAGAGGTTCTCCTAAATCTTTTTCAAGCAATAATTCAAATAAAAATCTGTCTAAATAAACACTGAAGATTGTTTAAATTTGAAGATTATTATAGGTCTACATGCTATAATATGACAAATATTAGATACTACAGAATCTTTTTGTAACTAAAGGCTGAGTCTTCATGGAATACTTGGCAATGTTTTATAGAAGTTGACAAAACCCCCAGACTATTGTTTTTGTTTTGTTTTGTTTTTGTTTGTTTGTTTGTTTTTCCAATTTTTTTTTCTGCTTTTAGAAATATTTTCAAATGAGCCTAGCTTTTACATTTTGGGGTATTTTTTGCTAGATAGGGAGGAGTAGAGCTTCAGCTTATTGAAATTGATGAAGAACTTCAAAAGCCAGTGAAGAACTGATTTTTTTATCCCAATTGAACATGTGCAAGATTTGTATCAGACATTTTCAAAGTACTGGCTCTATACTATTTCTGTTTTTCATGTATATCCCCTCCATGTAAGGTCATCCTCATATATACATAGTGTAGCCTAATTTTACATCTGATTTTTGCTGTTCTGGAGAACACACTGAAACTATGAGTTGGCTTTCCTCCAGTATTTCCTTGTAATATGACGAGAAGTCTTGCCTTCCGCTATAGCACAGCTTCAGATGGTGAGCAAGTCCCAGTAAACCTGGGCAGAACACCATGATAGCATGGACTTCGTTGTATCTGAAATGGCAGTGGGCAGTGAGGTGCCAAGTCAGACAATGACATTCTTGAAACTCTGCTAATCTTTTTCCTGTTCATGGAACTGTCTGAGTTCCTCAGATCTGGACGTTTCTTAGATTGAAGTTTCCATGGTGCCTAAGTTTTTGTGGATGAGAACTCACACAACTGCTCCAATACAGCTTGTTAAGTCTTGAGTTTTGACGTACTGACTCTTCAGGAGGGACAGGCTGGGAGGCCAAGAAGGAGAAGTTGCCCTTTACGTGGGAGAGCAGCTGGAATGCATGGAGCTATGCTTATGATGAGCCGGTGGCAGCTTATGGGTAAGGAGGCAATCTGCACAAACTGACACACAAGAAATTCTACTGAAACCTAAGAAAAACACTTTTTTTTTACTGTGAGGCTGAGTAAGCACTGGAAGAGAGGTTGTGGGGTCTCCATTCATGGGGATATCAGAAGGTCACTGGATGTGACCCTAAGCAACCTACTATAGGTGACTCTATTTTGAGCAGGGGACTAGACAATCTTCAGAGGTCCTTCCAGACTCAGTGACTGTCTGATTCAGTGATTCTGTTCTATCTCCATTTACAAGGTTTTTCTGTCTCACAGGGATACTACAAGAGATGATGAAGGCTGCAAGATGTTTAAACACTACAGTAATAGTATGAAAGTTATCTAGAAAGCCTAGTTTTTAAAATATAGTTTTCCCTGTAGCATATTGAAGAATGAAGAGGATAGTGATGTCCTCCTTCATGCCTAGATACACTGATCACTGAACCCTGTGCAGTTTCAGATGTTCTAAGTACAGAGATACAGTTCAGGCTGTCCAAGCACCTTTAAGAACTGTATCAGGAACTAAAAGAATGTGGAGTCAGTGCAATGACTGCTCTACTAAGAGTTTTCCATCTTCGTTTTCTGTCATGTCTTAGCAATCATTTCACAGAATGCACTGCCAAAATTTAATTCTGGTACAAATTGAATTTATTTACTTATTTTAAGAGGAAATTTGCTTTGGTATATATTCTAAGTAGCACAATAGAAATATTCCACAATTTGAAAAGCCTGATGTTAAGTTACATTGTGTTATTGTTTTCCTGTCATGACATATTTCATCATTGCCAAGTAGGGTGCATTTCTGTAATGCCATGGCAGATTCTCAGTGGAATGAAGTTTTTATCTACCATATTAATGAACGGTTTAATAATACAGTAAGAAAGACTACTGGCATAAAATGCCTTAATGATGAATGTCAGAATAGTTTCTAGAATGGATTTGTTTTAACAAAGGCAAATGTGCTTCCTCAGGCATCTCTGGGATTGCTACTAATAAAAGGAATGAACGTCATTAAATTGGTAACATCATGTGCCTATGCTTTTATTATCTTTACTTTTTCTTTTATTACGTTTTACTAGATGTTTTTGAAACATGAATTGTAAAATACTCTTTGTCACTTTTATTATTGAGTTGGAGAACCTGTGTTCATTGCAATGTTCCCCACATCGTGTTCCCCTTGTAACATGTATTTAAATATATCTAAGCCACACAGATACAGAGTTTAGAAGACTGCTTGTCTGCCTATTAAACTGATGTTCCCAGGGAATAATCAATAACAAATGATGATACTATAAAAATGCAATCACTGTTCTGTATTTGAGAGTGTTATAAGCTGTTTCTTCTTCTTCTTCTTCTTATTATTATTATTATTATTGTTAACCAACAAGTCATGGCTGTATTTTGAATCCAAGCTGGAATGAAGGCTCCACCAGGCAATTTAGATTATTATCTTAAAGTACTAAGCACCAAACCTTTATTCTTAGGGTTTCTGTAAAATATAATTAGAAAAGTTACGTGGGTTTTGTTGTCTTTTTGTGTTTTGTTTTGTTTTGTTTTCTGATACCACACACAGGAACATGACAGGTGAGGAAAGGAGAAGTCCTGAGCAAAAGTAGAAAAAGCAGAACAGATTTAAGAACAGTACAGATTTCTTTACAATACTGGAATTCCTTGGGATTATAAAATAGCAACTCTTTGAATGTTTCCCACTGTAATGTTGTACTAGTCTCTCAAATAACGTACAAAACAATTTTAAGTAACAGTCAATACCTGCAAAATATCTAGCCTCTCATTTGCTTGCTGAAGTTGAAAAAAATGTATTAATTACATTTCTTTTATATAAAAACATATTTATGTTATGTATGTCCTGTGTACATCTTAGGTAATGCACTTGGGAGCCAATCTTTCCTCCATGCATGAAACTCTCATTTATTTGAGCATATTAAACCTCAGATTAAATTATTTATTCAGTCTCCTGTTACTCTGTTTTTGCTGCATAGGAACCAAGTAGTTGCAGGATTATATAGAATATATTTCAATTCAAGTCTGAAATACCGTCTCTGGCAGTGGCCGACACTTGGTGCATCACAGAAGAGCTGCAAAGAAAGAAAACAAAATCTATAGTTCAGCTCTCTGATTGTGTACTACTAAACATCTAGGGGAGAAATTTCATCTTCATTTTTGCTAAGATGATTATTAGACCTGGAGCAACAGACAGAAATGCACCTGTTTGTAATATTTATGTCCTAATTTTGTTCAAAATGAATTTCTGAAAATCTACTGGTGGTAAAAGGAATGTCTAATGTAAAACATAAATAGAATATATGTATGTATGTATGCATATCAAGTAAAAAAAAAATAAAAAAAAATATATATATATATCTCAAGTAAAACACAAGCACAGTACTATATAATTTTAGTCAGGCAAAATTGCTATTCTGAGAAATTTTCCACATTGTTAGTTTCATTCATGAAAATAACATTCAAAGGTCAAGTGCAAATTTTTTTAAAGTATTCCTTTTCTGAGGTTTTTGCCTTTACAGCTGTACTCTAAAGCTTTGATAAGCTTCCAGGGGAACTAATGGCTACAAATATGACTGATAGTTGAATAACACAATTTTATTTCCTGATAGTACTACTAAATCTAATTGGCACAATGCATTTCCTGAAATCTTTGTGTCTTTAAAAAGTGACTCTTCTTTCTTCACTTCTACAAGAAATACATAATTAGCCCTCATTGTTACATAGAAGTATGATTTATCCTTTCTTCTGCCACTCTAGAAAGCTGGGAAAAGATGGTTACAACCAGACCCACATAACTACTTGGACATGATTTAGTTGTCTAAGACCAACATTTCAGTCTTAAAAAAGCTGTGCTCTGCTCATACCTAACTCCCTCAAAGTCTTTCTTTTTCTCCCTTTTAAAAAATTTTATTTTATTTTATTTTTAAATTACAGATGCACTTCCGCGTGTGAGCAAACTTAGAAGTGTCTCAATCTTGACAGGGCAGAGCCTCTCGAAACCTATTCATGCATAAGCCCCATTAGCAGTCACTAGACAGGTACTTGGACACCTATTTTGCCAGAGGGACCCTGTCAACAGGCACTGCATGAGTGCATTTAATGGCTGGGTTTCTGCTTGGAGGGCAGTAGCGGCTGCCATTTCCCTCCACTTCCACTCGCTTCTCCTCAGTGGCTCTGCGGTCAGTACACTGGCTCAGAAAACCTGAATTTAAATCCTTGCGTTTGCTTTGTGGAAGATGGTGTTTAGAATCCAGCTTTGGCAAGACATGTATTATACAAGTTGTACTTTTTCTGTATACAGAGCTTCTCAAAAATGTCCTGTAATTGACTGAATAAATGCTTCACTTCATATTGGAAAGTGGCAAATTTTTAACAGATTTCCTGATTCTCTTAGGATTACCCTTGGTATGTCCGAGGCTTCTGTCATCCAAACAGGGTCCCTGAAGTAAATGAAAGTTATCAATAACCAAGTCACCAAATCTGGCAAGTCATAAAGTTGGTGATGGGAGAGAATGGTAGTCCCTGAGTTATAAACAAAATCTCATTATAGGCATATATGTGGAACCAATAATTTATTGTAAGTCCAGTTAATGTTTTAACAGCCTACTTGTAAAAATTATATAGTTAATGTAAGAAAGCCTCATTAGTAATGCAGTTAAAAGTGTTGTACAAGAAAACTTATCGATGCTTATCCCTTTTCTCTGGTGTTGTGCTCATCCTTCTAATGTCCCTCTGGGAGCCTTCCCCAAGATGAATGTTGGGAGTCAGAACAAGTCATCGGTATCCTCAGGTCTCGGCTGGGCGCATTGTGATGCCAGTGATGGGGGTATCCCTTTCTCCTCAGCCTTGGGGTCAGCTCGTGGCTACTTGTATTAGTTTTCCTGTCAGAGCCTGTCTCCTTCTCCTTGCTTTCCAGATAAAGTTTGGGAGCTGCAGGCTGCCGTACCACAGTGCTGTTATTCCAGAGAGGCTGAATTTTTTTTTCTGGCAGTGACTATGGAGAGGTGCCAGCCCCTTGCCACTGTCACTCCCAAAGTGAACTCAACACAGGGAAGGCACAGGCACTTGGCCACCAGGCCATCAGTGCCACAGGTAAAACGACCTCTCACCGAGGCAGAGGCAGACACGTCCTGAGACCCTGAGCTGCCAGCTGCTTGCCAAGCCTTGTGCTAGTGCTGAAAAAAATGGTATTTACTGGGTTGCAATATGCTTGCCTTGTTTTTATCTTTGTCCTAAGTTTTGGTCAGGTTTTCCAAGTTTTGGTCATTGTCACAAGTAAGATACAGATTGTTGAACTTTTGGATCAACCTAGTAGAGCTGCTCTTATTTGCCAATATAAGGGTCTTTCTCTGATTTAGGGCTGATGTGCTGAGGGAAGGGGTCATGAATCATTCTGTCCCTCCATCTCTAGTCAACAGATATCCTACAGATCACTTCCAGCCACTCTTGAATCTCTTCTAATCTTCCCCCAAAGGATAATTTTTCTGTTGAAAAATTCTGCCCCAGAATGACAACAAAATAAATATTCACTTCCTCTTCGAACAGAAGAGTTCAACCGTGCCTGTACATCTACAAAGCCTTGAGCCAGCTCTGTCTCAGGTTAGAAATGTGGGATTCATATAATTCCTTTAATTAAGCTTCATCATATATTTTGCTCAAGAAAATTCTGTCAGAAATCAATGTAATAAAAGCTTTGGAGTTTGCAATCGTTGCAATTAAAAAATCAGTTAATAAATACTCCTTTAGGATATCCACGGTGCTTTTGAAAAAGAAGAGTTATTCCTCATTACACTGAACTTGCATAAACATTTTCGCTACTACAGAATGCCATATGTCCAAACAAGACTATAGCCTGACACTAAATCAAGGCTTTAAGAACACACAACTTTATTGTGCAAGAATTGATGAAAGCAGAGAAGATAGGGAAGGGACGTCAGCCTCCTCCAATGTGCAGGGCGAGTGACCAGATAATGGTGAAGGATGCTCCTGCCAGACTAAATTCAACATCAGTAATGCTCCAGTTTTTCTCCAATTTTAGTATCTTTTTGTCTTTGTTCCATCAGCACAGTATGTCAAACACTCCAGGTGTGGAGGGGTCTATGGGCACATGTACACTGTTCTTCCAGAAGGGCTTTGGGACTTCTGAACCATAAAAAACATGATTCTGCTGTGATGATATGCTTTAGCCCCAGTAGTTTGCTACATTTTTATCTGTTTTTTGCTACTCTTCTTTAAAATAAAATTTAAATAAAAAACAAGAAAAAGGAAAGACTCAACTTCTTAGCTATTCCTGCACTGTTTAGCTGGAGTTATGCTATCAGACTCAGATCAATAATCATATCTGCCAACTTCAAGTGAAGGTTTGTGCCTAACTACGCGGAAATAAAATAAAAGTTAGTATAGAAGGTATTTATTTGCATCATGATCATTTTTCTCCATTATGTTACATAGAAGTGTCACAGAGATAGACTGCATATAAGACACTGAAGAGTACTAAAAAGGCCACAAAATGTTTATTTATAGACAGTTGAAATATTTCACAGATGACTAACTTATCTGCAGCAACCTCTTTACCCCAGTGTAAATGGACTCTGATTTTAAAGGCAAAACCTAGCCCCTAATATACATTTAAGTGATCTTCATAATGTCTCACAGAAGAAAATTCCTCTTCTTTTTTTCCCTTCTTTTTTTTCAGCAGCACACAAATATCTTTCCATTTCAGCACACAGCATGGTCAGAAAAAGGCTCAGGGACAGGCATGTGCCTGGCAGAAAGCACAGAAAATTGCTTTAGATATTGAAATTGTGCCCTGTATTTAACAGTGCTGATTGAAGCTCAGCAGTGAATTTCCTTAAGAGCAAAACTCCTTACTCTGCCTAGATAATTTCCCAGCTTGTAAAGGATATAGAGAAATTAATGTACAGTTCCAAGTGATCTTTAGATTTTTTTTTCTTACAATTAATGTGTAAACTTTGCACAATAGCACTCCATCTGCATATCACTGACTATAGGACACAGGAATACTACTACTGCTACTACAGTTCCAAGTGCCTTAACTGTTGACAGATGACAGCAGTAATCCATACCTCCCATCAGTTTAGTTTTGCACTGAAGTGTAGTATTCAGGTAAAGGAGGTGCTTGATACATCTCTCTGGAATCAACATCTTCTGTAATGTTTTGAAATGACAAACAGAGGCGCATTTCTTTTAACTGATCTTCATGCATGTGGAAGGCTGTTGTCCTGGTTTTGTTGAAAACAAGACCAGTTCTCTTTTAGTGAATTTTATTTTCAGCTAAGTTCTTCTAAGTACCTTCTAAGTAACTGCACTTTTCTGAATCTAGCTACATGTTTTTTGAGATGCTCTTCTCTCCAGACTGCTAAAATGACCAATGGAATACAGGAGAAGCTCATGTTTAGATTAATTGCTATAACAACCAAGAATTCTGAAAACGGGACATAAATGCAAGGAGGGACAAACAGAACAGGTGATTAAAACTGACCAACTGAGTATTCAATCCCAACCACCCCACACATCCTGTAAAAGAGGGAGATCACGAGTCTGGCATCTGAAAGGACTCTGCCTATTGTTCCTGCAATCCAAGGCCTGAGACCCTGCATCCCTGAATCCAGTTTTGGTTTGCCATGAAGTCCCACCCAGGACTTCTGGGTGCCTGCCCTGCAGATGCTGGAGTCACACCAACTCCATCCTCCGCCAAGGTGGAGGGGGCAAAGATGCTACCCCGGGGGATTCAAGATTGGTTTTGTATATTTTGTATTATTTTCTCTCTTTATTAGTAACATTAATAAAGCCTTTAAAACTTTTCCAACTTACAAGACTCTTTCTAACTCAAAATCTCCCTTCCTCCTTATCATCTTTCCTATATGGGGAGGGTGAGTGTGAGGGGAAAAGAGAGCATCTGCCACGGTTTATTGTTACCTTGCAATTAAACCTTGACAGCTGTGTATCTTTTTTTTTTTTTTTTTTTTTTTTTTTTGTTAAAAGCCATTTCAAGGTTTTCCAGTAATTATTTAGATAAAAAATGGTGTTCAAAATCCATTCCTAATTTCCAATGCATCTGCATACAACTTTTTTAGACCAAGTCCATTAATTTATGAAATTTCTTGTTCTGCCCATTCAAACATGGCAAGTAACAGCCACTTGTTCCAGGCACTCCGCTAGGTGATGCAGAAAAGATATTCCTACATCAAGAAGCAGGCAAGAATTCTTCTTTTGAGGTTATTTATAAAACTACTTATTTTGCAATCACATGCAGGCACTTGGGTTAGAGTCAGGCTCTACTTTGTGGGAAGGCTTATGAAGCAGAAGTACATCCTATATCCTAAAAATATTTTTAGTCCAGTGTTCCAGTCACATTGAGATTTCTGTTTCTACTTTGGCAGGGCCCTAATGTCAAGCACATGGAGGAGTGCTTGAAGGACTGGACCAAGCTAAGGTAAGAGCCAAGAATAAGCATAAGAGAGGTGGGGAAGACATGCAGAACAAAATTGTAAGCATGTGATAAGAGAAAACATCTGTGAGAACTAAGATGGTTGGTTTTTATTTTCAATTTAATTGAAAATACCAGACATAACCTATGGAAAATGTTACAACTAGCAGAAATAAAAAGTTATTAATGAAAAGCATATTTCTGCTATGAGTTTTATCAGAAGTTGCTACAAATACTTAGCCTTCTTCTAACATAACTCATATTTTTATTTTATAGGGTCTTGGCAGATACATGAAGTGAATCAAAGACACACTAAAGCTTCACTCATTCAGGAGACCTTTTGCAAAACAGATTACACCGGACATGTCTCAGACAAAAGACATACAATTGAATAAATGCAGTATGCTCCATTATATGTAGTCCAACTTGAAATAAACAAGGTCCTGATTATCTATCATTAAAAAAAAAAATAGAAATCCCAGAATGGTTCCAAATGGTTCCAGCAGGACAAGCTTATATTGATAAAGTTTCACTTCTGCTTTCATATGTTAGAAAAAAATGAATCCAAGTTGGAAGTGATGCTGGAAAGAAGGTCTATTAGAATGATGAGTGTGGTGGGTTGAGCTTGGATGGACACCAGATGCCCACCAAGCCACTCAATCACTTTTGCTCCTCAACTGGACAGGGTGAGAACAAATGTGATAAAAGGCTCATGGGTTGAGATGAGGACAGGGAGACCACTAAGCAACTACTGTCATGGGCAAAACAGATTCAACTTCAAGAAATTAATTTAACATATTACTAATCAAAATGAGAGTAGGGTAATAAGAAATAAAATGAACATTAAAACACCTTCCCTCCACTCCTCCCTTCTTCCCAGGCTCAACTTTTCTCCTGAATTCTGTACCTTCTCCCCCCGAGTTGCACAGAGGGATGGAGAATGGGGGTTGTGGTCAGTTCATTACACATTGTCTTTGACGCTCCTTCCTCCTCAGGGGAGAACTCCTCACACTCTTCCCCTGCTCCACTGCGGGGTCCTTCCCACAGGAGACAGTTCTTCTTCAATGTGAGTCCTTCCCATGGGCTACGGTTTGTCATGAACCAGTGTGGGTCCCTTCCATGGGGTGCAGTCCTTCAGGAACAGACTGCTCCAGCGTGGCTCCCCCATGGGGTCACAGGTCTTGCCAGCAAACCTGCTCCAGCATGTGCTCCTCTCTTCACGAGTCCATAGGTCCTGCCAGGAACCAAATCAAGAGCAGGCTCTGCACAGGCTCACGGCCTCCTGTGGGCATCCACCTGCTGTGGTGTGGGGTCCCCCATGGGCAGCAGGTGGAGATCTGCTCCGTCAGGGACCTTCATGAGCTGCAGGGGGACAACCAATTTTCACTGTGGTCTGCACCATGGGTTGCAAGGGAATCTCTGCTCCGGCACCTGAAGCATCTTCTTCCTTTCCTTCACTGGCCTTGGTATCTGCAGATTTGTTTCTCGCACATATTGTCACTCCTTTCTCCAGTTGAATTTGCTGTTAAGCAGTAACTTTTTCCCCATCTTAAACATTTTATTGTAGAGGTGCTACCACCATCAGTGATAGACTTGGTCTTGGCCAGCACTGGGTCTGTCTTGGAGCCAGCTGACATTGGCTTTGTCAGACACGGAGGAAGCTTCTAGTAACTTCTCACGGCAGCTGCTCTTTTAACTCCCCCACTGCCAAAACCTTGCCATATAAACCCTATACAATTAGGAAAAGAGAGGTTAACATACAGAATATTCAACAAGACTTGGCAGGAAAAGGAGTATGAATGTTGTCTAAAAAACATCAGGGTGTAGGATATTATATCAGAAGGGAAGAAGAAGTATTTAAAATATTGGACAAGTAGGAGAGGTATTCACTGGAGCACTCAACCAGAATTCAAAAGACTCACCTTCAACTGCATTCCCATTGGAATGTGGATAGCGATCTACAGTTTCTTTCTGCCCAAGCAGGTACCCAAATCAGTAGGTCAGAGGCATGTTTATTCTCTCTTTAGTAGTTTCACATGAGGTGGAACTAGTGTAAGAGAAAAAACAGAATGTGCACCAAAGTCTTTTACACCAGAATGTTGCACCGTGGTGGGCTTCCAAATTATTGTGCCCCACAAAAACCAAAAGAATGCTCTAGCTTCTTCCCAAGAAGAAGATAGGAAAAGGTTGCAAAGTATATCCTTTTACACAGCCTTCATCTCCAGTGCAATACAACACACTTTGCTTTGCTAAGTCTTGCACTTATTTTGGGATTTCTGGAGCTGGATGGTCAAAACATTTTCCTTCGTAAGGGTTATATCAAGAGAGAGCTGAACCAGAAGCTCCCACTTCAGTAACTGAGCTGTCACATACAATCTATTTCTGTCCTCTTTTTTTTCTGTGAGATACTGCCTTTGGCACCTGACCCTAGGAGAGGATACAGAAGCCTGAAGGGCACCAGGCACCATCATCTTCATTAGGGTAAGGCACGCAGGCTCTTTTTGGTAAGGTAAGATAGCTGCCCAGCAGAGCCAGCCAGCTGGCTTGTGTAGATCCCTTAGTCATGTATCCCTCTGTCTACATGGATTATACAGAGAATCTAAGCCTGAAAAAACTTATTCTACCTCACTGATGGCTTCATGACACCAGTGTGCAAGATTTAGGAGTATGAGAAGAAAAAGTTGTGACAGTCAAATTCCTTCACGCTCTACTGGAAGGTCCTCAGATGACAAAGATTGTAGCCTAGTTTAAAAATTTCTGAATGCCGATTGGTTTAGTGGAGGTCCTTTCTTACATAAATCTAGCTCTAAATCCTGCAGTCCAGTTGAGGTTATTGTATGGAGCAAATTGGTATTGTTTTACTTTGGTACATACATACTTAGCCTGTAAATTCAATACATGATTTTTAGTGCATCAGTGTTCAGAAGACTAGAGGCTAAGATGTTCTGATCTTAGTATAAAGTTTTCCATTGCTTTGTCACAACAAGCTTGTTAGTCTAAGCAGACACTGAACACAGTGCCACTAGCTTTGCCTTGGTGCTTTTTTTTCCTCATGCCCCATTTTCCCAAAACACATAGCAAAGTTATGAAAAATTGAAAAGTAAAACTATTAATGAGTCTCAGCCAACATGACAGTTTTTCTTTTTTTTTTTCTGTGCATCAAAGAACCATTCTTTTTTTTTTTTTTTTTTCTTTTTCAGTGTAGCACACTTCCTTAAGGCATCTAATCATAAAAATGTTGGATCCAATCAAGGAAAGAGAGTGAAATGTTTAGCCCAATCAAAGTCAAAACCTATTGAAAAATCCATGTCAAGAACATAGTCTAATGCCACGTTCCTTGACCATGCTTGCTTTCTGAGCAGTCTGCCTGTAGCGTAATTTGCAGCCAGATCTCAGAACTCCCAGAAGATGGCTGCCGGAACTGGTGAGCAGCTAAAAGGAAGATTAAAGGTAAAATTACTAACACTGCAGTTGAAATGATGTGTGAAAAACTGGAATAAAAAAAAAGGTAATTAACTTGGAGACTGTTACCAGAGGAAAGGCAGCATAATGAGCACTACAGATTATTCAAAATTGGGGGATTTAGTTTTGTTCCTAAAATAGTATGCAGATTACCTTTTGAATGTCTTCTTTTTACCGTCTTGTTTGTGAGTAATCCCATGAACAGCTGTTTAGCCCAACATTTTGAGCAACGAGCCTGAATGTAACCTGATGTAACCTCTTTCCAGCTACTGCCCCTCTTCTAGACTGCAGTCAGAGGCTGTTGCTACTCTACAATGGCTGAAGTTAATGAACAGATCATTTTCACTCCCTGTTTTTAGTATTTCACTGAAAAATTACCATTGAATAGCCAAGCTGCAGGCGAAAGTTATAAAGACCTTACCACATAAAAGGACAAACAGGAAGTAACTCATTATGCCTGAGATGTGCAAGACTGCATTGCAAATTAAACACAAAGGATTTTACTACATGATTTTTCTCATGTATTTGATTCTTACTTTCATACACACATGCTTAAAACCTTTAGATGTTCCAATTTTATCCCTACACATAAAACCATCTTTCTAACGTTGGGTTGTCTTAGGACATTATTACAGTTGAGGCTTCACAAAACTAGTATGCAAATTTTTTCTTTAACATTTCAGAACACAGCCTCATGTCTAGGTCCTGCTGTGCACTGCTGATTAACTGCCCAATCTATAGTAACCCTTCTTTGCTATAGTCAGTATGTGCCTTAGTACTATGTACTAATGACAGAGTAATAATTAATTAGGTTCTAGCATTTCTAGGGGAAATCATACATTCATCTCATTAAAATCTTGAAGTATTCAGGGAAAAGGTTTACAGGATGCTCTGGAAGGAAACCTTTCTCCTTTGTGGATCTCCTCGTAGAAATCAGCATCTTTCTTAGTCAATGTGTTTAGCTGGTGTATTTTGGATCATAAAGGCTGTCTAAGAGAATGATTTGGTGAAGTTTTGAAGCAAATCCCATTTCCATTTTACCACTTCTTGTTAATTTCTCAGTATGCCTTAGGTGCACAAAAACTAGATCTACTTGGAGAAAACACAACTGGAAGTTCTTCTTCAAAAATCACTCTAACACTTAAATAGGGGCATTAAGTTCTGAAATACTGTGTGAGAACATCCAATTTTCCAGCATAACATTTTTTTTCTTTAGAAAGTTTTGAACCTCACTTATATTATAGCGAAAGTACTTGGGGCAGGGAATGAAGCTAAATTTAATTAAATTTCCTCTCAGGGAGCAGCAAGAGCAGACTGCTCCACAAGGGAAGGCAAGCTAAAGGCTGAGGATAATGGTGGAGCAAGCAGGCTCAGCATCCTCAGGGATAAGGAGAGCAGAGCAATGCACCTGAACAAGAAGAACAGAGCCATAACGAGGCTCAGCTGACAATGATCACCAAAAATATCTGTAGTGATAAAGGTGGTCACATCAGCAAAGCAAGGTCAAGATCAGCAGGATACATGACTGGGCACAGGTGCACCTACCGTGTAGCTTAGGGAAGGAGCAAGGGCCTGAGCTGAAACACAGCTCCTGAACATGAGCTGCAGGCCCCGGACAAGGCTTCTTACAGCGTAGCTGTTTTCACAGGAGAATAATGCAAGGTTTCACTGCTGCACCATTTCAGAGGTGATCCTGAACTCAAAATGCTAAACCCCACTTAGTGTGGGATGTTACAGATCCGGTTGGTGCACTCATGGCCAGTTTCACCCAAGGACTTGCAGGTTTTTCCAAAAAGGAGACTCTGTGAGCTTTACAAATAGAGTGGGAACTGGCATTAGCAAACTGTGAGACAGTGACACAAAGGAGATTTGTAGGCAATTGTATATTCTGTCTCTCATTCTTCTGTCACCTTTGAAGATTTGTCTCCTCACTCTCTTGACTCTTCCTCTCTGTTGCTGTTTTGTTATCTGATCATCCAGATGTTTGTTTCATCTTGCTGAAAACTGATAGGTATCTCATTAAGCAGGTCATGTCTGGGGTTTTTTCTTTTCTCATGTGGGGAAAGACCCCATGTAGGTTCAGGGACTTTTCCCAACCAGTCTGTGTAGCGGCTTTGGGACAGCAGGATTGAAGACTTTCAAAACAAACGAAAGGACACACTTATTTTTTGCCTGCAGAAAGAAGGAGAGCCTTTGCTGAGTTTCCTGTGCCATGAAAAGAATTTCTGCATCAGCCAAGATTTACCTGAGCACCAGCCTGAGATTAGCTGAGGCTGAAATGAAATTGGGTCAAAACTTGACCTGTGCCACAGAAATTAACACCGTGTTTCCCAGGGCTTAGGACTAAGTTTACAGGACTTAGGCCCACGTTAAATACTCCCACCACAATCTCAGGACAAGGCTAATTTTGCCTTATTTCTTATTTTGTTGTGAAGTATCACGTTATTCCAACCCAGTCAATGTACTTTTGCTAATAAACTGAATTCCAGATGTGTGTCGGTTTTTTTGTGGTGGTTGGTTAGCTGGTTGGTTGGTTGGTTGGTTTGGTTTGGTTTGGTTGTTTGGTTTGTTTTTTTTTTTTTTTTAATCATCGTGTAAGATCACTAAATCTTTAGCAGGTAAGATAATTTTGCTGTCAGTACATCACCAACATTTGGGCTGGTTTGCTCTTTTCCCATTCACCATGGCAAGGTTGACATCTGAGGTGCATGCCACCACACTCTTCTCACATAATGCCAGTGAAATCATTCCAGAGCAACTCTACCAACTCCCAGGGGATTAGGAAGTGTTCAATGGCTTTGAAAATCAAGCTCCTTATTTAAAGACTTAACTCCAGACATGCAAGTCTCAGTAAAGCTTAGCTTTCAGTGCTGAAATCAGAGGATGATAAAGGGGTACGGAAGAGAAGCAGGGGAGAAAGATACAGTGCAAAGACCTGGCAGCTGTTAGGCACACAAAGAAAAAAGGGAAAAGAACTGTGAAACAGGCTTTGAAACAAGTTTGGGGGAATGGTTTGAAAGTCACAGCCCCTCTTTCAGGCAAGATGTCCCAGCTGGATTTCAAAATTTTATATAGATATCCTAAATTCTTAATGTTTGAAGTCATTGTTATAGTTCTACTGGAAGAAACATTTCAGGAAGTGTTCCCAGTATTTCCAGCTAATCTGACTGTCTTGGGCAAGAGTGTGCCAGGCAATTTAGATTTCAAGTTCTCACACAGGGTAAAGCTAATTGTACAAAACCCAACAGTGACAGAGGTGTTTGAATGAGACAAACTGATGAGCAAGACTGGAAAAGCTTTTATTATGGGTGGCACTTTCAACCTGAAGGCTGCAGTGCATATGGGAAAGATCAGAGAGGATGATAAATAAGAGTAGAATTAATTCTGGTTTTACTATGTCAAGCTGGTGAATCTGAGAGCTGTTCTACTGTTTTACCTTTAGTTTATTTATGATACAGGTAAGAGCTTCTGAAGTGTGCCAACTTCTGCCACAAAGGTAAGAAGGGTATGAATACCTATACAGAGACAGACATTCCCTGGTAAGCAGATCTTTTTGAGATGGACCTGCCAACTTTTGATCATTTTAGCAGTGGAAGGTGTATATGGTTGCTTTATAGACTTGTCTTGGTTTTGTTAAAAAACAAGTTTCTCTTTTAGTGAATTTGCCTGCCAGCTAAAGCCTTCATATTAGCTGCATTTTCCTGGAGAACCAGATACAAGTTTTGGTAAACATAGCAATGGAATGCAATGTTATGATAACAATTGATGCACATCTTGCGAGAGGGGCAACAAGAAACAGGTGACCAAGGAACTGACCAACTGAGTATAACATCCCATTCACGTGAATACTTCATGTAAAAGTGGGAGATCACGAGATCTCATCTCTTTTCCTTTTCCCTTCTTTTCCTTATGGCTGATGTTAGGAGAGGACCTTGCTAGTCGTCCCTGCGAACTGAGGCCTAGTGACAGACTGAATCCAGCTCTGGTTGGCTTCAGAGTCCAATACAGGACTTCGTGTGCTGGCTCTGCAGTTGCTGGGACTTTTCAAGATTGGTTTTATATATTTTGTATTATTTTCTCTATTTTTATTAGTAGCATTAGTAAAACAATTTTAATTTTTCCAACTCTCTTCTCTCTGTCCTTCTTTCCCTCCCAATCGCTTGTCCTTAGTGGGAAGGGGGGAGAGGGAGGGACTGAAGGGGGAAGGGGAGGGAGAGGGGATTAACAATATGGTTTTATTGTCACCCCTCAATCAAAACCCTCGACAAGACTTCAACAATTATTTTGTTAAGCGACAGCTCCCTCAGAATTCCCCTCACTTTCTTTATGTGTTTGTACTCATTTCTGAATCATTGCTACATGATCTGTTTTTTATGTCTGGGAAGTCAGGCCACTTCTATGCCACGGCAGGCATAGTCTGCCAGCAGTGTAGTGTGATTTCCCCTGATGTGCAAAGGCTGACACACTAATGACGTCCTGCTTATTAATGTTGCAAGGACTGGGAAATAATTATTCTGGTTTTGCAGACCTTCTGCCCTACTCTTCTCTTCTCTTCTGTGTGTGTATGAGTTTAAGGAACTTGCAAACAGCTCCATTTGTGCTGAAGGCTTGATCCATTAAATAGGTTTCTGAATTAGCTCAGGCTAAGAGAAAGCAGATGAAAGCTGAGCGGATGGAACAGAACACTTGTGAAATCCTACTTTTCCTCCATTGACTTAATGATGGGTAATGACTTCTCAGTCTGTTCCTCAGCCATTTGGTAGAACTAATATGATGACATGTTTGTAGTTAATCAGCAATTATTATTTTAATATAAACTGCAGCTTGTGAAATGTAGTGAAGAAGCTCAATGTGTCAATGTGTTAAACCAAGGTGCTAAAGCACTCAGTGAGTTTGAAACTTCAATTATTTCTGTATTTAGTAGGCATAGTACTCTCAGGTTAGGCCTGAAAAACAAAAATAATAGTATAAACTGATGTGGTTCCTTCAGGCTAGCAATGCCCATACAGGACCAAACCCTCACACTAAGTACACAGTGACCTGGTAACATCCATGATTAGTGTAAAAAAAAAAAAAAGTCTTACCAAAGAGCAAACTACAGGAACTACAACTACTGAGTAATTATTACATTGCATGATGGGAACTCATGCATGACCAAACTCATTGACTTTTATGAGGACATAACAAGATGGATGGATGATGGCAGAGCAGTGGTTGTGGTCTACCTTGACTTCAGTAAGGCATTTGAGACTTCAGTCTCCCACAGCATCCTTACAGCTAAACTGAGGGAGTGTGGTCTGGACAACCGAATAGTGAAGTGGGCTGTGAATTGACTGAAAGAAAGAAGCCAGAGAGTCGTGGTCAGTGGGGTAAAGTCTAGTTGGAGGCTTGTATCTAGTGGAGTGCCTCAGGGGTCAGTACTGGGGCCTGTATTATTCAATATATTCATCAACAACTTGGACAAGGGAATAGAGTCAGCAAGTTGCTGATGACACCAAGCTGGGAGGAGTGGCTGACACGCCAGAAGGCTGTGCTGCCATCCAGCGAGACCTGGACGGGCTGGAGAGTTGGGCGGGGAAAAATTTAATGAAATATAACAAGGGCAAGTGTAGAGTCTTGCAGATGGGTAGGAACAACCCCAGGTTCCAGTATAAGTTGGGGAATGACCTATTAGAGAGCAGCATAGGGGAAAAGGACCTGGGGGTCCTGGTGGACAACAGGATGACCATGAGCCAGCACTGGGCCCTTGTGGCCAGGAAGGCTAATGGCATCCTGGGGTGTATTAGAAGGGGGGTGGTTACTAGGTCAAGAGAGGTTGTCCTCCCCCTCTGCTCTGCCCTGGTGAGACCACATCTGGAATATTGTGTCCAGTTCTGGGCCCCTCAGTTCAAGAAGGACAGGGAACTGCTGGAGAGAGTCCAGCACAGGGAAACAAAGATGATTAAGACAGAGGAGCACCTCCCTTATGAGGAAAGGCTGAGGGAGCTGGGTCTCTTTAGCTTGGAGGAGACTGAGGGGTGACCTCATTAATGTTTATAAATATATAAAGGGTGAGTGCCACAAGGACGGAGCCAGGCTCTTCTCGGTGGCAAACAATGATAGGACAAGGGGTAATGGGATCAAGCTGGAATACAAGAGGTTCCACTTAAATTTGAGAAAAAACTTCTTCTCAGTAAGGGTGACAGACACTGGAACAGGCTGCCCAGGGACGTTGTGGAGTCTCCTTCTCTGGAGACATTCAAAACCCGCCTGGACACCTTCCTGTGTAACCTCATCTAGGTGTTCCTGCTCCAGCAGGGGGACTGGACTAGATGATCTTTTGAGGTCCCTTCCAATCCCTAACATTCTGTGATTCTGTGATTCTGTTTTGTTTCCAGAATCTAAGTGTGGTGTGTTTTGTTTTGTTTTTTTTTTTAAGCCTTGCTTGGTTATTAAGAAAATCCAGGTCGATGTTTGGTAATTTATCGGTACATAACTTATATTATTTTGCAATATATAATTAGTTTAACTACTGAATATGTTGTGCCTTTGAAGGCAAAGACACATGTATGCTAGAAGAACAAATCAGATATTAAGAGTTTCTAGAATCATTCCCATGTATCAAAATCATAAAAGGGCATAGTCAAAATTCTCCGTAAGTTAAAATAAGTGATTTTAAAGCTAAAATCCTTCTAAGCTAAAAGTGTTATTTTATAGTGACAGTATTTTCTCTCTTGAAAATAATTCTTTTATGTAAACAGTTTGGCATAGGATATAACATCTAGTTCAACAGCACCAGTGCTGACTCTGTTTCCTTTATTTGAGATGAAATAAGTTACTGAGGCCTGAGTGAGCTTGCCTGCACTCTCAGGACTGTAAAGGATGAAATATGCTCTTTGGCTGGAGTAGCCCCTAGCATTTATAGTTTTTGCAATCAACAAAGGCTGCTGCTGCCAAAAAGATTACTTTCCATGGCCTCACTAATGCCTGTGAGCCTGTGTAGAACAATCTGCATTCTGCAGTACACACACAAGTCATGACTACAATGACCCAGAGAAACCCTCCAGCACCCATGACTTAGTGAAATCTTGTTTCAAACTAATCTGCAACCAGAATGTAATAATCATCTTCAC
Source organism: Streptopelia decaocto (assembly GCF_964273445.1). Taxonomy (NCBI): domain Eukaryota; kingdom Metazoa; phylum Chordata; class Aves; order Columbiformes; family Columbidae; genus Streptopelia; species Streptopelia decaocto. The sequence goes on from NC_138655.1 coordinate 76,241,262, forward strand.
TCCCAGCTGCCTTGTCTCTGATAGTGTTGGGAACCAGAAGTGCACATTGGAGGCAGCTTCAGGCCAAGGTGCAAAATTCTCTCCTACAGAAAATCACTGTATTGAGAACCTAGTGACTTGCTGGACTTTTTGCTTTGAGGGATGTTATCTGTGTTTCCTCTTGAAGAATTAAATCCTTCCTTTTGAAACTCTAAAGCCTCTATAATGTGGTAATCATCACAGCTGTAAGTGATAGTGACAGATGGTCTCAAATGCTTGGACCCTAAAAAGTATAATATCTTCAAGGGTATCAGTGAGCAGGTCTTCTTAAACGTAAAGCTTAGAAAGTGGTAATTAGCCATTTATTTAGTTGGTTTATTTGCTGTAGTTTCCAGAGGTTTCAAAATGGAAATTCGTGTTTAAAAACGCCTTCTTAAACAGTAAAATCTACCTGATTGTAATTAAAGAATTACCTTGCAATACCAGAAGCTACAGTATTTGAGGAGGCTCTGCATGGCACAGGGTCTTCCAAGTATATCAGTTTGCAGGATTGAAGCTTTTCTGAGCTGCCAATAAAGGGAAAGGTTTGAACAGCCATGCAAATAATGTCAGAAAGATCTGGTGTGCTTTGCTAAAGTACTGACGTTTTAATTTTGTGCTCATTGCTTAGTGGCCAACATGTTTAGGCACTAACTGAGCTGCCTGGATTTTGTCCTGCTACACAAATCTTTGCTCACATACTCCTGGGAGCTGCAAAAGCAAAGCCCTGCACAGCAAAAAGCCATCAGACTCTTGTTGCAATTTAACAGTGATTTTATTTCTTTGTGGTTACAGTTTTATGTAGCATACATTCATACGTAAAGATCTTAAAGTAGCTTAAAAGTAAAAAAAATAATAATCCTGAGAGAATGTGTGAGAAGCAGCAAATCAGAGAAACCCTGTGAAAGAAAATGAAATAGTTTTAATCCTTTTGCCACTAAACTCTCCTCTTTTTTTTTTTTTTTTCCCCACATGTCAAGCACAGAAAAGCTGTACACGTGGAGTCTGACATCTTCCTAACCCTTCTGCTAACTTCTGAAAATCAACAGGGCAGAAGATATGCAAGTTTATGGTTGGTTCCCAACACACATTTTTGGGGTATGACAGGCTCCATAAAGATGTTGTAAAATCAGCTATAACTAGATAAAGTCCCATGGTGAGTATGGCCCTAAACAAAGTAGTCACCTGCCTTCTGGTTAAAGCCATGGGGAAGCAAAACGATTATTGGGTGGGAGGGGAGGAGAAAGAGGAGGCTGCCTATTTTACCTATAGTCAGTCCTAAAATGCCAGGCTGGCCACTGCTGCTATCCCAGATATACCACGTTCTCCATGAGAAGGGGATCCTGGCTCCTCCCAGCAGTCATGGTTGCCACCTCCCTGCTTCCTGCTCCCAGGCAGCCCTATGAGTAGTAAGCCCAGTTCTACAGGACTCCTTTTTTAATAACAAGGCGTTGGTGCTGGTCTGTCATCCTTGGGTGAGAAAAAATTGATTTTGCATGTATTTCCTGTGTCTTGAGCCAGTTCCACTCATGCATGTCACAGCTGGAGCCAGATGATAGAGATAATTTAGAATCTGGAAGATACCTAATTCATAAATAAAATATCAGCTACAGAAATCAATGCAACTCTCTCCATGAAGTAGTGTAGATTGCCTGAGACAAGCTCAAGGAAGTTAAATTGTTATGTCACCTGCAGTGCATAACATAATACCCTTCAACCACAGATGTGCATCTCCCCATCATCAGTTTTCTGGAGGAAACTTCAGCTTACTGAGAGTTGTCAGGCTTCCAGACCTTCCTTAACCAAATTCCCTGCATTTCATACTCATATGCCAACCATCACCAATGGTGGTGTTGTGAAATGGAAAAGTCAGGCAGGGGACATCAGAAATGTCCCAGAATACTTAGAGGGAGCAAGTTAGTATGGGGTGATAAAAAATGAGGAGCTGAGTTTTCATGACTGCTATAATGACACCTTATATCACCCAGAGCATTGAAATGGCATTATTGGACCTCTCTTTGTGGTTAGGACATCAAAAGGGTGGATAAAAACTGGAGTCAGGTTGTACCATAAACTAAAAGACTAAGCATTTAAAAAAAAAAAAAAAAGAAAAAAAAAAGAAAAAAAAAATCAGGATGAAAATGAGCAGAAATAAAAGGACTTTTTTACAAGTCTTCATTATGCCACCATGCCTTTGCAGGGTAAGTGCCTTCTTACAGGCTTGCTACTTGCTAACTTCTGGTTGTAATAAGACCTGGGCCATGTCCTGTGGCCCTGTAGGAAACATCCTCCTGCTGTTACATGTCCATCAGTTTTTTGCTTTTCTCAACAGGCTCCTTAGCCCTTCTGCAGACTCCTTGCTGGCCATGCTCAGTGGCTCCCAGAGGAAGGACTGTCTTCTGCTCCATCCAGAGGTTCCTCCTAACTCGACTGCAGCAGCCAGGACAAGGCTGTGGAATAAGATAGTGCACATCACATAGTAAACCACAAACACAGCAGATGTTAACTGCCAAAGCTACTCACTTCCTTCAGTTGTCTTTCTGTTGGTTTTGTGGGTCTGTGTGCAAGAAATGGCATTTAATACTGACAATGTGTGCTAGAAATACTGCTTCTACCAACAAAGGCTACAATAAACACTGGTGGTAACACATGGGTAATAAAGAAACTTCACTCACAGAAAAAAATCAAGGAAACTGTGCATAAGCAGCTAGAAGATAATAAGGTAAGGTAAGGTAAGGTGGCACAACTAACATGGACTTCTCAATCTGTTTTTATTTTATGCCAGAATTACAAGTGTTGTGCATACGGAGGAAGCATCAGATTAGATTTATCTTGACTTTAGAAAGACATTGCCTTACATTACAGTGTAAGCAAGTTAAAGAAACATAGTTTACTGCATTAATTAATTTTACACAGGGTAAACTGTCTAGAAAATGAGACATTGTTTTAACAACAATTCACTGTCAAAATCGGAGAAAATAATTCAAACAGCATTCCACTAAGGGCTGGTAAGCATACAGTGGGTTTTAACCTTTTCATTAATCTGCATCACGAGATTTGGGAGCAGAAGGTGGGACAGTGGAAGCAATGAAATGAATCTGCAGGTGGTGTCAGACTAGGAAGGACCTTAGAGAGCTGTTATGTGTTGACCTTGGCTGGACACCAGATGCCCACCAAGCCACTCTATCACTCTCCCTCCTCAACTGGACAGGGAAGATAAAATATAATGAAGGGCTCGTTGGTTGGCATAAGGACAAGGAGAGATCACCCACAAATTACTGTCATGTGCAAAACAGACTTGACTTGGGGAAATTAGTTTAATTTATTATCAATCATATCAGAGCAGGATAATGAGAAATAAGCCAAATCTTAAAAAACACCTTCCTGTAACACCTCCTTTCTTCTCAGGTTTAATTTTACTCCTGAATTCTCTATCTCCTCCCCGCAAGCGGTGCAGGGGGATGGGAGTTGTGGTCAGTTCATCACAGGTTGTCTCTACTACTCCGTCCTCCTCAGAGGAAGGACTCCTCACACTCTCCTCCTGCTCCAGTGTGGGGTCCCTCCCACAGGAAACAGTTTTCCCTGAACGCCTCCAATGTGATTCCTTCCCATGGACTGCAGTTCTTCATGAACTGCTCCAGTGTGGTTCCTTTCCATGGTGTGTAGTCCTTCAGGAACAGACTGCTCCAGCGTGGGTCCCCCATGGGGTCACAGGTCCTGCCAGCAAACCGGCTCCATCCTGGGCTTCTCTCTCCATGGGGCCACATGTCCTGCCAGGAGCCAAATCCAGTGTATGCTTCCCACAGGGCCTCAGCTTCCTTTGGGTATCCACCTGCTCTGCTGTGGGGTCCTCTCCAGGCTGCAGGTGGAGAATTGCTCCACCATGGACCTCCATGGGCTGGAGGGGACATCTGGCCTCACCATGGTCTGCACCACAGGCTGCAGGGGAATCTCTGCTCTGGCACCTGAAGCATCTTCTCCCATCCTTCTTCACTGGCCTTGGTGTCTGTAGAGCTGTTTCTCTCATATTCTCACTCCCCTCTCTGGCTGCAGTTGTACATGTCTTTTTTGCCCTTTCTTGAATACAAAGGTGCTACCTTCATCACCGATGGGCTTGGCCTTGGCCAGTGGCAGGTCCACCTTGGAGCCTTTATGTAAACAGTCCTTTATGTAAACAGAAGAGGAGCAAGAACTGGCAAGAAATCATTTTGTAGGAAAAGAAAAAATATTTTATATTTAAGAACATATGTCAGCAGTGTCACGTTATTGCTAAAAAAAAAAAAAAAGCAGCACTAAACCCGTTATACTTAAAGATATTTTCTATTCTAATATTTCTAATATCTCTCTATATAGATAGAGAAAGAAATGATTATAGCTGAAAAGACTGAATTCCACTGTGGTCAGCATTGCCAAGGTCTCAGCATGAGGACTACATCCATTTTGGTGACATGCTTTAAAAACGATGTGCAAAAAAAGCATTGCAGAGAGAACAATGAGAGCACTGAAAAACATCACATACAGGGAAAAGTTAAGTAAGTTGAGGTTATTTAATCTAGAGAGAAAAATGTCAAGGAGAAGCATAACAACAGTCTTTGGATGTGTAAAGATGTTGCTGCTAAAAGCGAGTGAATAAGCTCTTTTCTATGTCCGTAATAGGCAGGAGATAAAGTAATAGGTTTCAAGTCAGGAGGAAAGATTCAGGTTAGACATCTGGATATCAGGCATACTACATGTTTCCACAGAAAGAAGCAAATTTAAGTCAATTGAGGTTGATTTATCTCAGCAAGGGGACTGCACACAATAGGGACTCAGGGAATGATCAAAACTTTCCTGACAATTACTGAATTTGATGCTACTGTACTGATGCCAGAGAATGAAAGAAATGGAGGAAATAATACACATTGTGATGTGGAGAGGTAAAGTGTGGAGTACAGTGTAAATAACATCACAGAAGGAAGATTAAAGAGAAGAAGTAAGAGGCAGTAGGTGAGAGGAACCAATGGGGAATAAATTAAAGTGGTGAAGGTAAAGCAAGGATACACCTGGAAGATGGAAAGGTGAGGATGGGTGTGAGAAAGAGAGGACTTGACACAGAAGATCTAATCCTAGCTATATCCCTTTACAGGTCTGGGGTATAGACACAGAAAGATGGTCAGAAAGATTTATTGCTTCCCAGATCACACTGCTTTCCAAACATTTCCACAAAGTTGTCTGTTTTCATTATTCTGTGTTCAGGAATGACCATGAAACTGACTGGCTGAGAGTTTTGTCACTTTCCCCTGCCTTGTTTTCTCATAACAGTTCACCGCACAGACTCAGGATTTCTCACTCATTGTTCTCAGAAATCAACACTATGGCAAACCCAGCTCTTTCTGTGCTTAGTTTTGGGTACCAAGGAACTAATTACTATCCAAAGTTTAATAATGAGCATCATGTAGGAATTCTCCATCAGGAAGTTGTGGGATAAAGTACATTTCTGCATGGCACCATTACACTAGCTTATCCTGTCTTTCTATTCCTGCAGGCTCCTTCTTTACTCTCCACATACTTCCCCAAAGCTGCACCATGGGAATGAAGAGTGCTACAGGCAACAGCACAGTTTGATGCTTTACTGTCCCTTCTACCTGCACTTAGTTTGCTCTCACTCCAGATGCGGCACAACAAACAAGGCCCAGAAGTCAGGCATCCAAATAATACTTCTGAGGGTCCAGCAGTAACATGCTGGTGTCATTCACTGCTGCTGTAGTATAAATATAAAATAATAATCATAAACATGCAGAGTAAAGGTATCTACACTTGAAGAAAGGATGCATAAATAGCACAAAGATGGCTGTGCTTTTTGGGCAGGTAGTTACACGCTCCCACTTTTTCTGTGGGAGTGGAAAAGTATCACCGGTCATGATGATTACTTTGTGCAATGCTGGTGTCATTCGCAAAACGACAGGGAGGAGAATGATCAAACAACACACAAGAGGGAAAAATGTCTGAGCAATTTGCTTCCCGTGGCACTAAACGTAGTGTTGCATCATTGGACTGCCAAATACTTTAACTGCTAGGATCACACAGAGGAGGCATTAAGAGTTTGTTGCAAAAAATCCAAGTTCTTAAAAATACGTCTCCCCATTAATGTTTTCAGCCGTGTGTCTGTTATTCATTTATCAGCTAATTCTCTGCAGGTGCGTTGTCTTGGAAGTACAACTTTTTCCCTCTCAGTGACACTGTTTAATGTGATGAGCAATGTTGTCATGATGAGCCTCAGTAGTTTTCCCCTAGCCAATAATTCATTGAATTACAGCCATACTAGAGGAACTTTATGGATTAAAAAAAAGGCCCCAACACATCCTTTTGTGAGAAAAGCTACTGAGCACTCTGGTGCTTTCTTGCCCAGGAATGGGATAAGATGACTGTGTCACCAGCTTAAAGAAGTCACAAGCGCAGACCTGGTAAGGTTATTGGGGAGTCTGGGGCTGTTACTATAGGCAAACATTTTTCACCATTTTAGGAAAAAAAACATGAAAAATAGAGAAGCCTCCAGTTTTTATGAAGCCATGTTTCTCATGCCTTTTTTTACCTTTCAAGAATGCTTTCTAGATGTATTACCATTAACATCTGTATACTTTTTTCAATGTAGGTTGTTTAGCTGGGTAGCAAAATTCAGAGAATAAAATCCTGGTAATGGACACTGAGATCTGTCAGGCTGAAGAAAAAGTCGTGAACACAAGCAAAGCAAGGTAAAAAGGGCAAATACAGCAAACAGTCTCCAAATTTTGTGTGCAATAAAGCTCTCAGAGGCTGAACACAGAGCCCTATATCTGTCTTTCTGCCCTTTTTGGCCTATTGTATCCTCACTTTTAAGACTATTTCCTAATCACAAGTGAAGGAAACCGGACAACCCTGAGGTCCCGGCAACTGTACAGTGCCCCTCTCCACATCCTGAACTGACACAGAAGAGCATCCCTAGTGTAAGAAGAAAATGTGTTAATGATCTTGTTTCATCTCCCACCTCAAAGATAAAAGAGAGTTTTCCTGAAAGGGAGTTGCTGTTATATCAATGGCAACTCATTGAAGTAAATCAGCAGCAAGCAGCAGGTTGCCATCAATTCTGGATTTCACCAAGACCAGAGGAAATTATTTTCTTGTTTTGAACGGCAGATAAATTTCTGCATTTGAAAACAAAATTCAAAAGTGTTACAATATAAATCTAGCCTCCTGCTTTCACCTCGTTTAACAGGTTCTCTCCCTGTTCTCTTCTCCACTAGCAAAAATGCACTGCTTCCTTAAGATTTCCTCATACAGGGATTATGAAATCTCAGCTCGCAGTCTTCCTCCAGCTTTTCAGTGGGAATTTTAAAAAAAGATGAAAGCATGAGAAAGCACTTCTTAGATGTCCCAGGGTATTTCTTCCATATTGGAAACTGAACAGTCTCCAATGAGAATAAAATATCTCTTGGTTTCAAAAGAGTCTTCACTAACAGGAGGGCTAACTCTACTTTTACTTTTTTCTTTCTGTCTTAGTGGTGGTTTGTGTTTACTTTTTACAGATTCAGTAGTCCTTAAAAAGAAAGCTATGTTTTCTACCCTTCCCAGAAATGGAGAACCATGCTTCATGACAGAAGGAAACGAAGCTACTCAAGGATCATTGCACACAGCTAGAAAGAGTATCTTCTGAAATCCCCCAACACACTGCTTTTTGTTCAGTCAGACAGATTTTTATATAGAAGATTGTTCATGAAGGAACAAAAAGGAAATAACAGTAGAAGAGGCACAATATTATTGCAAGTGAGCTACCCTGCATGACTAGTTATTTAAAGATGGGAAACTGTGCAGTGTTGCAGCATTGGTACTGCAGACGAAAGAGCAATGCTTCTATGCATCAACTTGAAAAGAAAACCAGAGGATTAATACAGTGACCTCAGGTGCTGTGCCCCGGCCATTTGCCTTGGTGGTGAGGTACTGGCAGAGGCTTCCCTGGGTGACAGCTTCCAAGGACCCCAATCCTTCATTTCCCCTGGATACGCCACAGACTGGTGACAAGGATGCGCCTTCAGTTTAGCTTCACTGTTCCTGCAGTGTCTGCTGGGGCCTGCAGTTCCCGTGACTGGATCAGGGTGTTTGAAATTATATACTTGCAGTCAACAACAAATAGCTTTCTGAAGCATGGAGGCAGGCTAGATTGTACTCTACATGCTTCTCTTTAGGGATGAAAAACATCATGTTGCCCCCATGGCATTAAAGATCTGAACCAAATGGTCTCTGTAATTGAATACTTTTGGCCACCCCAGACAAAGATCAGATGGTCAAAAGAACAGAAGGCTGCTTTTTTTTTTATGGGAGCTAATCATCAAATGCCTGTCTGGAAACAGAGTAGATACTCTGTGATGAGAACATCTCAGAACAAAAACAGTGACAGACACAGTTCAGAGGGCAACTTGTGAAAATTTACAAAGGTAACACATGTGGAGCTGCAAGACAGCAAATCTAAAACACAGAAAAACCTCAGTTTTACAGCTGTGGTATATGGTCCATTATTGCAGACATCTTGCAAAAACATGAAAATACTGTAGAAACAGCAAACATTGTGTTCAGGTTTTCCACAGTCCAGCCTAAAGTAGATGAAGTTACTGTAGCAGATGTGCTTGTGCTGAGCAGGAGTAGAATCAGTGTCTGCTGTGGATGGAAGGAGGTGCATTGTTGAGGTATATCAGGATGATTCTAGAACACTAAATGTTGGAATTGACTTAGTAATTTCTGTACATATTTGAATCCATTATCCCACAGTTCTTTTTGAGTTTATAACTTCTTTACCCTACATTATGTGGTTGGTTGGCTGCATGCAAATATGTATTTTGATATATATTATGTAGACAGTGAATCCTGTATAATGCACAGTTGTACTGCTGTGCCAGACAGAGATTTGCTTGTTGCACTTAATATGCAAATAGCAACTGATACACTGTTTCAATACTACCAACCCCATTAAAATGCAAACTACAGTTCCTGTTATAGTAGACAGTACTCTGAAGGGTCCTGGTTGTGCAGTTTGCTCAAAAAATTAAAGTTCAACATAATGTGGCTTTTATATGAAAAAGAAATCCCTCTTGTTTGAGTGAGAAAGGTAATTCCGCAAAAGCTTAAAAAACTCAAACAAGTTGTTTTCTGGTTGGCTGGGGTTTTTTTTTGTTTGTTTTTCTCACCTAGGCTTCACTAGGATGTCTTTTGATTGCTTTAAGAGAATCAAATACAGCTGTGCTACTGACAGTCTTTCACTGTCCAGGATGGTCAGGGACCTGCAGTTAGAGCGAGCTGGGCCTGTGTAGTCTGCAGGAGAGGACAATAAGGGGCATGTAACAGCTGCCCACAGCTCCTTCAGGGAAAGTCACAAAGATGTGGGAGCTGAATTGTGTGTAAGAGTTTCAGGTGATACAGTGATGTACAAAGGACTCTGATTGTGGCTTGGGATGTTCAGATGGACTTGAGGAAAAACTTTGTCACTAAGAGCTTAATGCAGCAGAGGAACAGGTTACCTGGGACAGTGGGAAACCTTGAAGATTTTCAAGAACTGGCCTGAAAAGTCCATGGTGACCTGACTGCTCATTACTATATGGTGACACTTTTGCTTTGAGTAGCATGTTGGACAAGACAGCCTTTAGAGGTCCCTCCCCACCTACACATCTATGATTCTTTCATCTCTTACCAACCTGTAGTACAAATCGGAGTTTTTGTGCCATCAGCAATTGCAAGCCTTTTTAGATCATGTATCCACAGGGGCTATAAGCACAATGTTCATTTCCCAGAAGAACTGTATTGCATTTTTTCTGATAAGAAACAGTTCCAGCTGTTCACTTTTCAATTTTACCTTCTACTTTAGGCACAGGATGTTCAAAATAAGAGTGATTTCCTGAAATAAGGACATATAAAATATCATTAATATAGGCCTTCCTTCTGATGATTGTTGTTATATTGAACAAGATTGGCTAAATAGTGTTGATTTTTTTGCATAATAATAACATTTAATAGTGCCGAAACCTCTTTCACTACTGTATCTGTTGCTAGCCATAGTAAGAGTGAGTCATTGCCTTAATGAATGGGCAGCCTAAGGCAAACAAAGAATGGAAGGGAGAAAATATAGTGGAAAGCTGAGACAGGGAAATACACTGTGATTCACAAAAGTTTGCTCAGGACAGGGAAAGTTGAGCTATTAGTTAAATGCTATTCTTCTAAGGTCTAGCTCAGTATTACCACAACATAGCTATCTTCTAGTAATTGCTAAAATTGGTGGTGTGGTTTATTTTTTTTTCAATAGTTAATAGAAAGGAGTTTTCATAAAGTAGTATTCTTCAGCCTCCCAAAGAAAAAAGACACTTTCATAATGCTTTTGATGAAGTGTCTTGGGTCGCTGCCCCTGCTCCTTGCAGGCAGAGAAGCTCTCCAGGCAGAGCAGCTCCCACAGATTGTTTCATAAAGAACTGCAGATGGTTTGGGTGACAGCTTTATTTCATTCACTGCCTTGGCAAGTGTACTCATATTGCCCAGGGCAGAAGCACAACTCAGTGGCAAATTAGTGAAGTCACAATTAGTATTTGGATGTTCCAACAGCAGAGTCCTGGCTGACTCATTTATAAGTGGGGAGAAACAATAACATCAGAAACAAAGCTGTGGATGTAAAGCTATGGTCTGCAGTGTACAAACACAGGAAACAGTTACCTGACCTGATTTGTTTCTTGGGTTTAGCTAATCTGACAGATTTTTCTTGTGCTGTACTGTATTTTTTGTAAACCAAGGGTGAACACCAAGGCCAGACATCTCAAATATTGTTTCCTCCTTTAGGAATTCCAGATTCTGTTCAAAACCCACCTCTTTTCTTCTGCCTACAAGGTACTTAAGTAAATGCACTTCAGCTACCAGTAGTAGGTATGTTGCAAAACCAAAGTCAGCCATTCCACACAGTTGGAGAACAGCATAGATTAAGCTTTGTGGACACTAAGAAGATGTCGGTATGGATATTGTAATAATATGCATAGTGATATGTTCTTGCACATCTTTACAATTATGTAGAAGTTTCTGCAAAGTTTAATGACAACATGGGAATTTCTATTTTTCTGTAATGTAAAGCAGAGCAGGTTTACAAAATGCACATGCCCCAAAGCCCTCGTTCAGCTCACTGGTTCCTGTGAGATAACATGATGTACACCCAACCTTGCAAGAGAAGTGATCTTCATGGGTTTAAAAAGTGACTGGACAAAATCATGATAGAAACAGTCCATTCACAGCTACTAACTATATAGACACCAGCTCTGATTCAGGAAGTCCCTAGAGGGGTGGCAATTTACTGAAAGCTGTTTACGCTCAGAATCTATTTGCTCTCAAAACCTTGTTATTGGCAAAATGGAACATAGTTTAGCATCAGCTCTATTGATGTTTCAACAGTCTAATAGTCCAAATTACATGCATTTACAATAACATACACTCTGAGTCTGAATTTAATATAGGTAAACCTCATTAGTAATACAGTTAAATTTGTTTTACAAGAAGATTAATTGATATATCCTCCTTTTCTCTGGTGCTCTGAAGGACTTTCCAAAGTCCCTGTTGGTGCTAAGGTCAAGGACCAGAGTCTACCTCATGAAAAATGAAGTGGGATTTCAAGAAGTCATTAGTGTCCTGAGGTCTTTGCTGTAAGCAGTGTGATGAATGTGACAAAGGCCACTTTCTCCTTAACCTTGGGTCTATTTGGGGGTGTTTTTGCATAATGTTTTATCACAGCATACCTCCTGCTTCCCAGACAAAGTCTGGGAGATACAGGCTGTCTTCCCCCAGCCCCATTACCCCAGAGCAGCTGTTTGTCCCACAGTGACTACATAGGGGTGCCAGCGCTCTGCCTCAGGCACTTCCAAAGAGAAGAAAATGCAGAGATGCAACAGGCACATGGCCACCAGACAATTGATGCCACAGATAAAGCCTGTGGCCTTTTACTTGCTGTTGTCAAAGATCATATTTGCAAGGCTACAGCTAGGAGAAAACTTGAAAAAAATATTGCCCTTGTTGTACATTACCTTACTTTATAGACTCTTCCATGTACTTCTGCTGTTGGCTGCTGCTGAACCGAGGATCCTGGACTAGACAGACACTTGGCTTGACCCACTGCACTCCTCTTTATGTCTTTCTAAATACAGTTGGAGCCAAGAGCCAGTATCCTGTCAGCTATACATGATGCCAGTGCCTCTCTACCTTCTGCATTTATAAAACAACCACCTAAAAAGCACATCTTTAGCAGGGAAGCACCCTGGTTTGTGCTTACTTTTGTCTGAGGGTCTGAAGAAATAAAGTCTAGTAGTGGATCTGAAGGAAGAAGGGCAATATTAGTAAGATGTGTAAGAGAGTCTGCAGGGCATTTAGTGGTAGAGTGAGGATCACAATATGATACTGAACATGTGGTAGGAGGCCAGGGAGGGTGAGGTTAGCACAGGAGTGGTGAGTAGGGAATATGAGACAACTGAGATGGTGATGATTCTTCACGTAAACGTCATCTTATATCAAGAGGAGATCCACTACAGGACTTTGTAAAATTGTTAATGTATGATTGATTGGCTCATTGTAGAATTTTTGCTTGGGTACCCAACAAGAGTTCACATCTCTCAGCGGAAGAGTGATAAATACAAACCCTAAATGTAATAAAAATTATATCCTGAAAAAATAGGTTACTCCTTTCCTTATGGAGTTAGGGCATTGACAAGTTATTACTCATTACTTTGCTTATCACGTCTTTTCTCCACAGAGAATGATTTTCACATTGTAGAGTACTTTTCCTATTCTGTAATGCATTCACATGTCTAGGGATACATCTATCAGTGGAGTAGTTACACTGACATCAGTGTTTCAGGTTTTGTAAATTAGTAATAATCTGACACATTCTGACTTTTTGATACAGTGTATATTAAAATTGTGTATTGAATATAAACATTTATTTTCACAAACCAAAATTATAATAAACTTGTGTTTGAATGCTTTTTTTGAAATATGCACTTTTGGAACATGTTATTAGGAATGTGTTGAAGCTATTGATCGAAAAAGAGTAGGGTGATAGGTCTGCATTTTTATATGCTCCACATTGCTTTTATAAGCCAATTGATCTAAACAATCTGCTTCACACTGAAGCATGAGTCTTTCAACTTTCACTGTTACTTTACCTCTGTTATTAAATTACTTTCTAAATGAGATATGTCTGATTAAATAATTTTAAAGACCAAAGAAACAGTTCCAAATTTGATTAATTTGCTATTCATGAGTCACGCTGAAGTCAGAAGAGGCTTTGTTTAGCAGCAAATTGATATTAAACAATGCAAGCTCATGTTCATACAGTATCACTGGGAACCCAATAGAGAATATGCGTTACTTAAGTAGCTTCTGACTAATAAAGAATAAATCAACACGTTTAACAGTTTCTTCCTGCTTGCACTGTAAAAAAGTTGGGAATATTTGCACTGAATTCATTGTTGTTGCTGAGATGCAAAGCTTGTCATCAATAGAGGAAGGCCTATACTCCTTGTAATGAAAACAGTTTCCTTGTTTGTTTTTTTTTTTTAAGAAGTCTGCAGTGAGATTATATTGATGTGCATTATCATGAGAGATGGGTCAGGCCTTGACATTCCTGGGATTAATGAGAGGCAGAAGTTAAGGCTGTCATCTGTCATGCTACTGTGTTTTTTTCTTGTTTGCTTGTTTTCCCTCAGAATCCTTATTTTTAAAGCCTCAGTTCCTGGAATCATGAGACTATATTAGGGTTTTACCTTACTTTTCAAGACTATTTTTAAAGTCTTGGAGATCATTTGACATCAAGGGCTGCCTGTTGTGTTACTTGTTTGTAGTTAATGCTATAAACAATGACTCACACGAACACAACCTCTTGACACTTCCTGATAGAAGGAGAACCAGCTTACATGGCTCCCTCCACTCAGTAATGCTTTCCAAGCTCACTTGAAATCTTTCTTGTTTGCCAGGTGTTTGCAATCATCTTGTCCTTTTCTTCCCATGTGAATTTAGCAATCTGTGTTTTAAATGTCTATATCTAGCATAAGTATTGTCCTTCATTTTATTAACCCCATATGGTGAGTAGGAAAATCATGACTACTGAATATAATGACACTAGGTATCACTAAAGATAATAATGGAATTCACACTTCATCATCCTGGAGACAGATCTTTGTTTTACAGATGGTCATGTAAGCTTGCTTCATAGTTAACAGAAAAGAAAATAGGCACCTTGAGAAGTCAATTCATCCAATAATAAGAGAATCTCTCTATATTATAGAGGAAGCCTAAACAACCAGCTTAAACTAGATGCCTCATAAATGGCTGCAGTTTGATGGGATATGTCTCGCCCCTGTGTCTGAGGAAGAAAAAGAGCTGCGACATCTACAGACTGAAATTCAACATGGTTCATAATATTCTTAATGGCGAATACTTGAAAATTCATCACTGATAACTCTCCCAGAGTTGCAACAGGACACTGAATTGCTATTTATAGTGAAGCTTATTATCATTTATCCTACTCAGGTTGAGTGACCTTGGAAATTTTGCTCATCAGACCCTTGAAATTTCATTTATTGCCTAGTCTCTGGCAAGGGAAGGACTCCAGGTGCATGCTCTGATTGTTAATGTGAGCAGTAGAAGCACTACTTGCTACAGTGTCCTAGCTCTTCGCATTGGCATTTTACCATTGCCCAGTGTCGACAGCAAAGTGCTACTGACAGTCCTGCTTTCTAAAGAATGGAGGAGCTACTGAGTTGCAACCTAGCACAGCTGCTGCTGTCTGAAGTTTATTCTGTCCTTTTCCCCCTTATTTTTAATTCTTCTTGTCTCTTTCCGTCACAAGCACCATGAGTAAAGCTTTCAAGGCAGGGTGTCACAACCCAGAATATGGATAGGAAGACAGAAATATAGAAAACATAAAACTGTGTACAGTGCAGAGAGCTCCCTTAATTCTGATCAAATAAGCATAACCTCCCCCGCTATTCCAGGGAGACCAACATTTGTTGTTGTTTTCTATCCGGTGCAGAAGACTTTTGTGTGTGTGTGTGTGTGTGTGTGTGTGTGTGTGTGTGTGTGTAAAATGATGTGATTTCCCAGACAGTGGAAAATCAGGTTCCCAGGCAGTTGCACATGTAGATAAGCACATAGACACAGTGGTACAAGCTAAGGGGTCAGGGCATTCTGACTCCTGCTGGTTTTCTCTGGTGTGACCTTGCAGCTGCAATAACACTCTTCCTGTGAATGTGTTTTGTGCATAACTGACTATAATTTTTAAAATGCAAACATAAACATAAGAAAAACAACATGAGTAATCCTGTCAGTGAACCACCAGTAGTATCAGAGGGCTAGAACCTTTTTATCTTGAAGTTTCTGTATTTTGTGGCATTTTTTAAATTGAAGACATTTTTTAGCACTCTTGAGTCACAAATGGCTATATCTCAACACTTCAGTACACAGGACAAGGTTCTTCAAGATAATTTCATATTTACATCTGATCTCGAAGTGGTCATATCACTTTTACACAGAACTGCAGCCTGCAAATGCAGAATATTCTGTTTGTTCTTTTCAGGTTGCTATCACTTTCATCTGCAGCCTTGGATGGAAGTTCATGTAGACACTAACTTCATATAGATATTCAAGTCCTTCTTGTGTGTAGACAACATAACTGATTATTCTAGCCAGGATCCCTGATGGATGCTGGGCAAGGCTATCAAGACAGCAAGCACATAGCTGCCCCACACTTACATGGTAAATCCTCCAGTCCATCCCAAACTGACACTCCATCTTCTGCAAACTGGCTCTACTTTCTGGTTGTCTGCAACAATCAATGCCTTCCACTAGAATGAAAAATATCTAAGAAGGAAAATGTTCTTTAAATGTTCCTAGGTATTTCATTATGAAACTTGTTCAAGCAGACCTGAAAATTATCCCAGAAAACTTCAGTTTATTCAGTTGCCACGACTTGCAATGGCGCTGTGTCCTGGTTTTGTTAAAAACAAGTTTCTCTTTTAGTGAATTCTCCTGTCAGCTAAAGTCTTCTTACTAACTGCACTTTCCTGAAAGCTGGATACATGTTTTGGTAGACACAGCAGCGGTATGCAAGGTTATTGCTAAGGATGGATGCATATCTCATGAGAGCAGTGAACTGAAACAGGTGACCAAAAACTGATCTACTAAGTATTCCATCCCATTCACGTTATACATCATATAAAAGTGGGAGACCACAAAGATCTCGTCCCTTTTCCTTATGGCCGACATTAGGAGAGGACCTTGCCAATCATCCCTGCGAACTGAGGCCTAGTGACAGGCTGAATCCAGTTCCAGTTGGCTGGAGAGTCCAGTTCAGGACTTCCAGGTGCCAGCCCTACATCTACTGGAGCAGTTGCTGGGACTTTGAAGATTCGTTTTGTATGTTTTGTCTTATTTTCTCTGTTTTATTAGTAGCATTAGTAAAACATTTTTAATTTTTCCAACTCTTTTCTCTCTGTCCTTTTTTCCCTCCCGATTGCCTGTCCTTAGTGGGAAGGAGGGAGGGGGACGGGCTGAAGGGGGAAAGCGGGAAGAGGGGGTTAACAATACATCTGCCATGGTTTTATTGTCAGCCCGCAATCAAACCTCGACACACTGAGAAAGGAGATGTAGAAGGATTTGATTGCAACTGATGCCAGGAAAAGACTTTGTGTTCTGTGATTAAAACCAAGGTCTGAAAGCCAGGCTTTACCTACAAAGATGTAGCCTAGTTTCCCAGAAGTGATTGCTCTCCTCAGCAGTGTGTGGAGCTTCCCTGAGGAAGCACAAGAAGATGTGGACACAAAAAAAACATAGTTTATTCCCCGAGTTCAACTGTCTATTTTAAATGCACCTGGCTTGTACACTGCTTAGGAGAGCAGTCACTTCTGGAAACCAAGGACAATCTCAGTGGCTGTATTTAGCTATTTGTTTTTTTTGACAAAGCCTTCTCCAGGACCCTCAGTAGAAGACCCTAACGTTCAACAAAAAAGAAAGAAACTCTAAAAATGCTTCCCATACAGCTCTTGGACATGAATCTGAATCCTCTCAAATCCTCCAGAGAGGTTATCAGAAAATCATGGTTGCTGTGAAAGACTGCTCTGTCCTACAGCAGTCAGGGTATCTGAAAAGACAATCTCCCAACACTCTCTCTAGCCAGACCATAGACAGCATGGTCACCCCCTCAGAGGAGGGGAATCTATCCATCATCTATTGTTTTCTGACTCTAAACTCAGTCTTGTTAATACCACGAAAATATATTTGCCTTCCATATCACTAGTATTCCTGGCGAGTGGTCTTAAACTTACTCTCTTCTCTACTAATCACAGAGCATATACAGGTTAGCACACCAGAGGCTTACAAATAATACTGACATCTGAATTTTACAATGGCATTTACTGTTTTTTGTCTCACACATTCCGTTTAATTCCTCAAAATTTTCATTTCACTTCTTCCCTTTTATTCATTTTGGAATAGGTAGTATAAAAACAAAGTAGGCTCATGTTATTTTCAGATCAGCTCTCTGTGCTCTCCTTCATTGTTTTAAATAGTACCCATTTCTTTGCCTTATGCACTGTGTATTATGCAGTCTCTGTGGACTCTGCAAATTATTTTCTGTAATGTCTACTGAAAGGTAAACTACTCAAAGTGCAGCATAATCTTTCCAAGCCTGACTCCTTCATTTTTAAAACGCATATATGTAAAGATAACCAAATGGTGTGCCACATGGGGCCTATTCATAACCTAATCAGGCAGTTTCAAATTTGAAACACGTTATTCCAAGAGCAGCTTATATAGGTAGTTGCTCATCATTAAGAAAACAAATATTCCAGTTTCTGCTGAATATTATGTCATACAAATTCTCTCTGCTTTGTGGATCAATGGAGAATTCCTGACTCCAGGCACTTCTTTCTTGCCCTGTATAGTTTAAACAGGTCTCTGGCAGCTACTTGTATGCTGTATTCAGAGAATCAAATCTTCAGATCTTTGTGTTGCTCTGTGTTCAAAGGGAAGTCCTCCTGCTTACTACATCTCAGGAGACCCATCGAGGACACGGGTAGGTTACTTCATGTATGCAAGTAGAATTAGCTAGATAATGAAAGATTTCCATAACTCTGGATGCTCTTTGGGTATTTTTTTATTTAATTCCTTTGATCATGATTTTGAAGACTAAGACTGCTTCCAAACACCCTGCAGTTATGCTCTTCTGCATCTGCAAATACATTTTATAACAACTTCAAATACCAAGTCATGTTGAGAAAAACCTGTGACCCTACACTTCTTTCTGTTTTCCAACGTACTATATTGAATGATAGCTTTTAATTTTTCAGTGAGAGTACAGATCCTTGATCTATAAAGGGTCAGGATTTGAAATTAAATAAAACAGCAATTATAGATGGCTTTATAAACCTACAAGGCCATTTATATTCTGTCTGCTATAGTACGCCTGCACAGAGTATCCTTGTTCCACTTGCATGCCAGCAAAAATGCACTAAATTACATAAATATGCAAATACATAAAAACATTTCTTCACTTTTTCTCTCACTCCTTTCAATCTACACTTTGCATGTACTTTTTGTACACAACTCCTAGTAAATCACTCTAATCAGAAAAAGTCCATGCATCATTTGGTGTTTACCACCCCAGCCTGATAGTAAAGTCATAAATGTATAAACACGTGCAGCTTCATGTCCGCTGCTGCTCCATGTAAGAGCCACTTCACAGCAGCAGTGGAAGACAGAGACAAGTCCTCTTCTGAAAATGCACAGGACTCTGCCACCTGGACATAAGGGGAATAACCTTTACATTTATAGCAGTACATAACTTATTGTGGCTCCATGGCACAGACACATATGCACGAGACAGAACATTACAGCATTTTTTTAAAATCATTACCCATTTCCCTTTCTCACTAGCCAGGTTATTTGATTGGTCATTGTAGCTATAGAAGAGTATAAGCTTATAGTTTTGAATTTCAATTTCCAAAAAAGATGATCATGCTAAAAGCAGATACGGAAGACCATATCTTAGAATTAAAAACGAACTAACCAAACACAAACACAAAAAACAAACCCAAAATAAAATAAAACAACAAAAAAGAAATATGTAAAAGGAATCCTAAAAGGTGGATAAAGTGTTTTATTAATGAGTGCCTGAGTTCTTATCATTTCTACTTTGCATTAGTTGTAAAAGGTAGGTATTTTCTTGCAAAGCTGAGGCTATTTAGAGAGAGTTGATGTTACTCCTTTGGCTTAACTGTATATTTGACACTATTAGCTGGGTGTTTACTGCTTGATACCTGGTCTTAAAATTTACTATGAAGAACACAGTAGACATAACTCAAACATTAACAAGCAAAATGGGACATGCTTGAGAACCATGTTAGTCATATCTCAGTGTCCTGGAATCTACATGGCCAAATCTTGTTCTTGGTTTTTGTCTCCTTCATAGCATTATGGGGGTAAATATTAATGGCACTGCTGAAAGCCATTTTTTATTCATTCATTTTTTCTCAGGAGCACAGAAAATTGACATCTTTCTAACAAGAAGGCCTATAACCAGAGAGCACTTTAAAGTGAAAAATATGCTAACATCACCCAGTCAGAATGCTTAGCAGTGATGACATTATCTTACTAACAGCAGAAAACATTCCCATACAACAATCTGCGCAGAGGTCGCAAAACAATGACACTTCACTTGAAAGTAGACCTGAAACTGTACTCTTTCAACTGCAAATATGTTAATCATCAGTCAGGAAGACTGATTAGACTTAATGTCAGTAAACTTACAGGCTAACTTCACCAGTTTTCCTGTCCACCAATCTGTTGCTCCATATGTCCAAATCTATAGCAGAGAAGCGTCTCAAGAGACAGCAACACATTTTGTGCTCTGAGGCATCCCTCACAGCTGGGGCTGGGCTCTGCCTCCTGAAATGCTTCCACCAGTGCCTGCAACTGCACTCCCCATTGAGGACTGCATTTCCAAATGAGACTGACTGCCACAGTCATTCAGCTACTGGAGTTGACAGGAAAATGTGGAGCGGGAGTCCGAGGACTTACAAATTGCAAGCCTTCCCTTGAGTCCAGTCAGTTGCCAGACAGAGGTGGAAGGCACACAGCCCAGCAGGTAGCCTAGACAAGATATTGAAAAGCATCTAATGGTATAGGAGCTGTTGCACTGTCAACAAACATCATATGCAATGCCTCAGTTTGTTCTCTAAGAAAGAAGATGTGATAAATGTACAGAAGAGCATTGAGACACAGCAGTGACATTTGCCTTGCTTTTCCACATCACTGAATGAAAGTCTAGACAAATGACTTACCTGGAAGTGAATAGAAGATGTAGTTACACGCATTAATGTAGCTGATTTGTGCATATTTGCCTGTGGCTAGGAGACCTATACTTGACTCAAATACAGATAGTGCTTTGCTTCTTCCCCAGAAAATTGCTATAAGAAAGAATGCTTCCTAAAATAATCTAAAATAACAAAGAAAATGCCTTTTATCCCTGTAATAGGGCAGGTAGTCTTTCTCCTTTAAAAGATAATGGGGCGTAAGGCCAATCCCTAGTATGCTACATGATGCGACCCCTTTAATTCAGCAGAAGTTTAAAGGTGCCACAGGCAAGCCAGGGAAGGAAGGCCAACTGCTAATCAAAGAAAAGACCCAGATCAAAAGAAAAGTCCAGCTGGCAACTCAGTTTAGAGGAGTTTTTTTGGCAGTTGGTGTTCAGCTAGAGCAAGGCTATCAGTATTGCCTCCACTCAGAGCCTCCATCATGTTAAAGAGAGGCTGATGAGTGGAAGTCAAGTTTGGAGAAAAATCTTGTGATGTGGAAAGTCTGGCAGAGAAAGGATTTTCCTCACTAGGGTTTGTAAGGCAACTCCAAGTAGAAAGTTATGTTGACACTCTGTTTCAGCATTAGCAAGAAATGAGCGTCAGGAAGCCTGCAAGAGTATGAAGTTTGACCACAGTCCCAGATTGATGTGCAGGACACGAACCTGATCCTCTTGACTGAAATGGCCTTTAGCCTCTTCATCTGTGTACTTGGTTGAATTGTCCTCCTCAAAAACTTTTTCTCCTGAAGTAAATAAAAAAAATCTTTCTTGCTTAACACCTCTTGCAAGATCGTGACCTAAAGGAAAACTTTGCATATATTTTTAAATATTTTATTAAATGTATACTATGACTATATAATTAGAAAGTATTATATAAATGAATGCAGAGCTATATTTCTGTAAATATGTAATATACAATTTATAGTACACAAATATGTGATATACAACATATATATGATAAGTAATTACAAAGCTTTACAGAACAACAAAATAACCCAGTGAAAACCAGACACCTTTGGTTTGCTTTTCACGTTATCTTTTATCAGTGTTTTTATTGATTTCAACCTTCCTTGGAAAACAATAATTAAAGGTCACTGCAGACTGTGATTTCTAAGACTCAAATTAATTCTTCTGTCTTTCTTCTGGCAATATTCTATGTACTTTTGTAACCCCTTTTTACTTCCATCTTCCAAAAATGACAGTGGCTCCCTAGCCCTTAAAAATGTTTCTTACTTGTTTAGATTAAAAAAATTGTTGCCAGGAACATTTTCCATTCTTTTTCTTTTTAAGCACTTCTGCATATTCCTACGCTCTCTTGATATACACAGTGTAGCTGGGCCAGGCAGGAGCTTCTTTGGGGCAATATTTACTGAAACCTACTCATAGCATTCATGCACCTGTTCCAGCACCTGAGTGTTTGAAAGGATAAGTTCTGTGATAAGTGACACAGTGTTTGCAAGAAGCCTTGGCATGTATAAAAACATTTCTACAGATAAAGAAGAAGGTAGAGATACACGGATATGTATGCAGCTGGTCCTGACAGACCTGACTGAGGTCTTGATTGGTTTGAAGAGGAATGGAAATGAGTAAGAGAGCACAATATGTTGTTCTGTATTTTAGAAATGCTTCCAAGGAACTCCAAACTCTAAAAAAACTTATAATTTGGCAATACCCAAAGAATATAATGCTCCATTATTTCTGGATGTGCTAAAATTTCTTTAAAAACTGGGAATAATTTTGAACTATAAAATGAAGAAGCTACTTAAGGTATATTTTATATGTTAAACAACACAGAGTTTCTATATCAAATAAAACTTTTGACTGAGAAGTTAGACTGTACAAAGAAAAATTAAGAGTGTAATATGAAAAATACTTCAGAAATGCCATTTCTTGCTCTTCATGCCTTGGGTAGCCCAATCAGACTTCATTACTTTGTTTCAAATGGAATAGAAGTGAAATATATGTTGGCTTGAAAAGGGCAACAGAAGATCAGAGAACTGGAGCTGCTGCCTGTGTGAAGGGAATTGCGAATGACCATGGCTATTACTGGACTGAATATTAAAATAAGGTAAAAGGGAACATAAAATATTGTTGCAACTCAGGACAGACAGCTACAGCTCAGGAAAGAGATCTTGGACCCATTGATGACTATTTTCCAAAATCACTGACCTGTACAACTGCAGCTAGAAAAGCCAACAAAGCTCTGGGCATCATCAGAAGTATTGGCAGTACCACATTTCAAGAAGGATGTGATGGTGTTAGAGAAGGTACAGAGAAGAGAGGAGGGGAGGGTAAGAGGAGGGAAGGGAAGCTGCAGCAGTCAAAAGTTGCTTAATAAGGAGTGGCTGAAGCAGCTGCAGCTCCTCAGTGAGTGATAGAGGAGAAGGATGTGGGATTAAATGAATGAAGAACTGGGCTGTCTATCAGATCCTGTGAAGCACTGACACTGGGGATGCTTGAGGAAACTAGTAGGAGACTGGTTTAAAACAGAGAAAGGAAAGCACCTCTCTGGGCTGTGGGTGGTGAGCATCTGGGGTTTGTAGTTGTGGGATGCTGTGAAGGCAAACACTGTCAGTACATCCAAATGGAAGAGGGGAGTAGTTAAATTCAGGGTCTGCATGTCTGCACACACATTTTAAAGGGAACAAGCAAAGCTGTGTACCCTCTAACATCTCTTACACATAGTCCCAAATGCTGGAGGGGTATGAGAAGGGTGGGCTGCAGATAGTGGCACTAATGAGCCACCTCTAAGAGGTGGGCAGTTGTTCTGAACTGGGCATTTCAAACATTCTTGGCATTTCAAACATTCTTAATACATAATATAGTAAAGGGTAATTGGGAGATCTCCTTACCACGACTCTATAAAATGTAAGCAAAGGGCAACTTTATTTATTCCATAATCAGCAAAATATAAACAAAAAATTGAAATTGTCTTGCATATTCCAAATTAATGGCAATAATTGTGAACGACATGGAGTTAAGTAGGTCATCCAGCCCAGACATGAGCCTATCTACCAATTAGGGTAACATCAAGAGGAATATTTGTCAGCTAATCCCTGAAGACAGGAAGAGATTCTTTCTCTGTATAATTCGTCAATCATAGTATGACTTGGGTTAGTTGGTTTGTTTTCTGGCACAGTTATTCTCTTGCCCATGTGGAAGAAGGGAATTAATTCACAGTGTATTGCTGCCACTTTCTACAAGGGCAAAGACTTCAAAGGGCAGGCAGTAGAAGTAAACTTTCATAAATAAAAATTCATTTACTTCTGCTTCCTTAACTGTGGCAATTATAAATTCAGGAAATGTTGCTGTGTTCAATGCACAGATTTTGGCTCACAAAAGAAAGCTGATGGACTTCATTAAACAGGTATATTTGTAAGCTTCATTCATGCAAACATTTTCTTGAGTCTGTATCTCCCCAATGGTCATGTCTGCCAAGTTTTCCTGTTTCTTCCTATTATCTATCACTGTATGGAGTCGTTTTTCTTTTGCTTTTATATTAGAGTAGCTTGATGACCCGTACTGCCAGAGTTGAGCTCTGTGCTGCTGAGACACAATGAACCATGCCGAGTAAAATCCCCAGTAGCACAAGTGAAGTCCTCAATCTAATGGTTAGAAAGCATTTTATAACTGCAAAACAGGAATGAAACCCCAGGTGGTGACAATGTGTGTGATATTGTATGAATACACTAATGTTTACAACTTCTAGCCTGATAGAAAAGCCAGGCTTTTGACAGCCAAATTAATAGAAGTTATAGGGGGTTATTGCTATTTTCTCTCTAATTATAGATTGCACCTGCTCTTGTATTTAACAAGATAAGTTCTAAGACAGTGCTTCTAGCCACTGCATGAAAGACTGTTTTGTTGTTGTTTTATTTTGGTTTGGTTTTTTATTATTTTTTTTTTCAAGTTTCTAGTTTAATAAAGCCTTGAAGATTTAGACATGTTTTGATATTCTGTTTTTCCTCCTCTCTTCTTCTTAGAAAACATGAATATTGTACTATGAGAGACTCTTGATGTGGGTCTTTAGAAGTTACTGCACAATAATGTTGCTAAGAGTTATTCCTAGTGTTCAACCTCTAAATTAAGAGGGAATGACTGAAAACTCACCTACCATATTACTTCCATGTGAAGTCACAACTATCAGAAATGTTTTGCTGGAACTTTGATTTAGAGAGAGTTTAATTGCTGCTGACATTTCTGGAAGACATGTGATTGTTTCCCCTATAGCCTCAATAAACTAGTACCATTTCTGCAAAATCTGAGCAGTTGAACAAAACTAAGCCATTTCAGAAACTGTCTTCTATTCTGCCAGAAGAAAAAGCATTTCAAAACCTGCTAAATTTTAAATGCTTTATATTAAAAACCTACTTTCCTACCTTAGTCAGCATCCAAAATTCCTGGACAATATGACATACCTTTGTATCAGCTCCTGCCCAGATAATGCAACAAGCTAGTCCACACATCCTTGTGTCTCTTTGTAAATGCAGGTGCCTTGGATTACAGGATATACTGAAACTGCAACATTCTTGTTTTACCACATATATGTGTAACTCTTGTGCCAGGACCTGACTGACAGCAGTAAGGGCCCAGTTCAAATTTCAGAAGTCACTTATAAAATATTGACTTGTATTCCCATCCAGAAACTAAGGGAAATGAAATTAAACTGGTAATTACTCAATGACCTAATCTCCTTCACTGTGAACAATGAATGAACTGATTTAATAAAGGAGTACAGTATGAAGGGATAACATGTGAAATATCCCCACAGATACATTAAAACAGGACATGCTCTGTAGATCTGTTTTATCTCTTCTCTCTTTTTTTCCGTCAGATGTCTAGAGGAGAGGCTCTTCCACTTTTTTAGGCATCAGCCACTTCAGCCTCCTGTGCCACAACAGACTGCCTGCCTTGACATGAAATGGGCCTGTAGCTGCAAATGTAAGAAAAGCAGTAGTAGCACATTCTTTAAATGGAAACAAACAGGGTATCTCTGGAAGAGGTACAGCATTTTTATCTGTGACATAGTACAAAATTTGTCCTTCTGCATAAAAAGGACAATAACTTTTAAAAAATGAAATAAAAAAGCATGTTTTTAAAGTAAAGAGGAAACTTTCCTGCAAGTCCTTCTGTGTATTTGCAGTAGCAAAAAAAATTGTGTCACTGATCATAGTGGCCCCATAAGCAGAGGTGCAAGTGCCAAACATGCCTGGACCTGGTATTGGTGGGTCACTCTGCTATATAATCCCAAGGTACAACTGAAACACTTTAGACAGCTCATATCTTTCAGATCTCTCCAGCCACTACTGAACCTGGTGTGCAACTGAAGGAAGAAACAAGCAAACAAGCAAGCCACTTAGAGAAACAGCCTGGAAAGAATGAAGAAGCACCTGAAATCCCCAGGAAAGCTGAACCTTTCCAGAAGCCTTGGAGGACACCAGGGAGACTGAGAGCAGCCCCTTCCTCTGGGTCTGCAAACAGCAGCTGCCAACATGAATGACACAGAGGGTGCCTTCAGTTTTAATTCTGATGGTTTTACTAATTTTCAGTTAATTACAGATCTGTTTCACAGACATGTGAATGGTATTTTCTGTGTTTACAGGGAGTACCAAAGAAAATGAAAACAAAATAATTTGCGACTGACTTAAGGCAAATGAATATACTCTGTAATCTTGGCAATGATGCCAAACTGCAAAAAAGGATGTTTATCTTGATATCCTGATTACTGTTATCACCCAAGAAAAGCAAGAGAGCATACAGGTAGTACAAGCATTATAGGAGTTCAGCCCACATGTAGATGAGAGTCACGTCAGACAAATCCACTCTGTGAAGTCACAAGCAATGCCACCTCCAAATTCCAGAAAAAGGAGACTGAAGGTGGCTGGTCTTGCCTGATGAGATGTTAGCAACAGCTGTAGTTTTGAAATTAGAAGTCCAGAACCCATGAATGTCAGAGAAAAGACCATGCGGTTCACAAGAGGCTACTGCACAGATTAGCCATTAAGCTCCAGGTAATGCAAACTATGTAAGGGCTTCAGTTTTACGGTGTGACAATTTTTTATGCTTAGCTACCGCTGTTGGATTTGTTTCTGAGAGAAAAGGAGAAGGTTTTGTCATGAGCCAGTTGGAATAGGTCACTGAATTTGGGGGCAGCTCATGATCTGAGTGCAATGCTGTGAAAGAGAGCTAGTGCACTCCTCAGTTACCCTGCAATGAGAACACAAGGTCGGGGACAGAGGATATGCTGATTGTGCCCGAAAGAAAGGCTGGAGACCTCCAGATATGTTTCTTGGAAGCAGTGCTGCCCAGAGACACTTAGAGAGCAAGGACATATAAATTGAAGTCTAAAGGGACAAAGACCCATCAGCATTTAATACCTTATGCTCAAAACCGCATGTGACAGGACTCCAGATGGTGAACAAATGCGAGGAGGATTTGCCTGGGCCTTGTCCTGTCGTGAATTCCCCAAGCAGCTTTTAAGCTCAAAAAAACCCCAAATTCACTACAGTACAAAACTCCACTGCTTATATTTGTGAATGGAGGCAGCACAAAGCTACTAATGGGGTTGCAACACCAGAAAGGGGGCGGCCAAGGAGATATAGAGAAGGATAAGGGTTTGGCAGGAATAGTGAGTATTCAGTCAAATTTGCATTCTTTTTTCAAGTACCTATACAATTTTAACGGTCATTAAATTGAGCTGGCTTTGGAAATATTTCCCCCAACTCCTTCCCAAAGTCTAAATAGTAGGCTTTGGGGTTTTTTAGAGAAAAGTTTCTTGTTTTAATTAAGCTCAAAATGTTGTCTTCATGGCTGGTTTTCAGATCCTCTCTTCCTTCCATACTGCCTTTCTAAAGAGATCTTCCTCTAAGCAGCCCCACAATATTTTTATCTTCACATTGTGAGACTGTGGTAATTAGTTGGAGCTTTGCTGAGTTTGTGGAAATTTTGTGAGTGAAGTTATTATAATAGAGTTTAGTGTTTCAACCTCTTGCTTTTATTTGCAAGATTATTGGCTTGATAAAAGAAACACATTTTGACAATGTGATGGCTGTGGATACTTGAAAAATTGTCTCTGAGTTGTTTTCTTAGTTAAGTCTACAGTACAGTCCCTTATTTAAGGAGCACAGTGACACTGTGTGTACGAAATCTGGGATATGGTGACAAGTAGGTACCCTTCCGTTTACATGATAAAGCACACACTGTCAGCAAATTAGTTATCAGGCCCCAGCTGTGGCTAAACTCATATATTTGCATCTTGTTACCACTTTTTCTGGGTTCAAATTTGCCTTTAGGGTTTTGTTATTGGTTTTTTTTTTTTGTTTGGCTGTTTTTGGAGTTTGTGTTTTTTTTGTTGTTTGTTTGGTTTCGTTTGGTTTTTGTTTTGTTTGTTTTGTTGTTTTGTTTTGTTTTAGGGATCTGTCTATTCTATTCAGTAGGAATTCAGACAAGGTAAAGTAAGTTGTGAATTTCAAAACCCAAGAAATTCAGTGTTATTAATAAAAGCACAAACTTAAAGGTCTTTAGAAACGAAGTCTTCAGCTTCCTCCTATATCAAGTGCAATCTCAGAAAGATAAATCCATCCGAGGCAAATTGGGCATCTGCCAATGTAGCTGTCTGCATAGAGTATTCAAAGTAAAATGTTATGGTAGAGTAGGTGATAAATTGACGCTGGAAAAGGCACAATGAGAACAAAAGAAAAGGTGGAAATGTTTGCAATAAAAGGCCGCTGATGGGGAAACCAAACAAATACTGAGTGAAAGTTTACCTGACAGTTACACCAGGTGTTTGTGATTTTTGAACCAAAAAGTATGAAAAAGTCAGGCCAGGGTAGAGATGGCTGCTTACTTAACTTCCACCCTAAAAATTAGCTAATGTGAAATGAAAGACAATGAAAGATCAGCTTGGTTTCGGCATTGGAGCAGGAATTAAAAATTAATATGTTTTAATTTCCAGTATTGTTATCCAAGGATATGTAAGAGAGTCTGTACACCAGGCTTCTTCATCTGTCTTGATAAGAGGGAGACAGGCAAAGAAAATTAATCCATGTGTCTTCTAAAACTTGTTTATTTTACTTAGGAATTGATTTCAGACTTGGAAGTCTTAGAATCCTTATGGCTAAATAAAAGAACTCAGTGCAACAAGCAAAATATGCAAATGATTTTATGACAATTGTAGCGTTTTTTCTTTCAGTAAATTATTTGCCAACAGGCCATGAATTTTGAACTTGTTCCAAAACCAATTTCAACATAATTTTAGCATAATTTTTGTCAGCTTGCTATTATGAGTATTCATTGTTTATTTGTGCCCTATGAATATTCATTCAAATTTGCAATGTTTCTCTCCACTGATTTGGCAACAATCATATAAGCAAATAATTCACTGAATATGTGTAATTTTTAAATACATCTTTGATCTGAAGTCTACAAAGAGTATTGCAACACTGAGAAATTTTTTGTCCAGATACACTCAAAAGTATTTCTGTTTGTGCATTTGATGTTTGGCTTTTGATAAAATGTCATGAAACCATTATCCTCAACTTGCCACCTCTGTGCTACAGCACAGGGTTCAGACACAGTTTTGCATAGCTGCTGAAGTTTGAACTAGTGTTTTAATAGCTTATTCATGGACTAAATAACATAATTTAAGATTTGGTAAACCATCTTTTGTTGCCTATAGGCATGGCTGTGTTAAATGTTACATACTTATGCAAGATTCAAGTTGTCAGCTAAAGCTCTTAAAGGCAAGGTGAGCAAGGGGACTTCAAGATAATATTGCATAATGAGGATTATGTATTGATTATGTTTAATGCCAATGATTTTGATTTAATTATCCAGTTTCCTGATAGAAAAAAAATTAAAATGTTTTTTCAAATGGAAATGGATTTCAGAAACAAGAACCTTTCATTTTCCATTGCCTCTTGTATTCTTACTATACCTCCATATTTCATTTTCTATTTTAAAATAAGGAGAAAACAAACTGAAAGTATATTGGTGTGTAATACTTTTTCTGCTGTCATCACAATTTTTTTAATGTCTCCCAAGCCCACAAAGAAATAATAAGGTCATTGTGAGGCTTTTCTTCTGACTTTGAATTGATAATGACCCACAGAGACTGTGTCATGGTAGCCTTTTTGAGAACATCTTCTGTCTGAAAAAAGTGTTCATTAAAAGACAGTAAAAGTGATCCACAAATATTGCAAAGGGCTAAAGAGGTTCAAGCATTTCTTTCATAAAATTTTTAGGCAGTATATTGTGAACTTCTCTACAATGATTCATCCTAGAGCTGTTTTGCAGTTTGTAGTTTACATTTTCCATGATGTTTGGAATAGAATAAAACCCAAGAACAGAATTAAAATAAAGCAGCAGTAAAACTTCTTCACCTTGGGTTATGTTTAGTGTTTGGCAGACTGAGAAATTTATCATGCAAATGCAATGACGAATTTCTATTTCCATAATTGCTCTGTGTGTGATAAGGTATTTCTAAAATAGAATGTTTTGGATGCAAAACAAATGCATTACAATTACTGCTTTATATATATTTGGTTCAATTCCTTGGCCATTTAGTAAAAGGAAAAAACATTAAGCCTTATGATCAGGTTCATTGCTATAAACTGCAGGTAAAAAGGAACAATAAGCATGGCTTGACTAACTGTTTAACACGATTTACCTGTTACTTGGGTTAATGGAGCATACTGCTTAATCTCTTGCTTAATATCCCGCTTTATTCTTAAAGCGGGTAGCAACTGGCACTCAAAGCAAGTGGTGGGTTTGGAACTGACAATCAGACGTGTACTATGTGTATGCATACATGTATGTATCTGTGGGCACATCAGTGTAGAGCCAAATGCATGCACATTCTAGATCTTCAAAATAAAACTCTGAGTTAAACAGCTAATACATTCTGCTTAAGTGTTTTCTCGGATTCCACTGCTAATATTTCCTTATGTTTTGTTTCTGTATACTTAGTTTTGTGTTGTTTCTTTTTTGGTTTTGGTTTTGTCGTGGATCGGGGATTTAGGGTTCTGCATTCTGCAGACCAATATTTAGATCATGCAAAGAAAACTGCCACTTAACTGAGTTCTATGGCAAGGTTTACTCTATTACTTACTGCATGGAGAAAATATGCCAGGCAGAATTGGGTGAGAGTCATTTTAGAGTGATTTCTATGGAGACAGGAGATGTGAAAATGTAGAGGGAGGCCCTCTCGTTGAATCACAAGGTTCAGTATGGACGCCCTTACTTTCTAAACTCCTTCTCAGAGAGGAGCCTAGGCACAGCTGGCTTCAAACTTAGTCCCAAACCTGGTCAACAGTTTGTGTCTAAGATGCATAAAAGGTAAGGGAAAACGGGTAAAGTAAAGGGGTAGAGGGAGGCTCTCCCATTGAGTCACGAGGTTCAGAATGGAACCCTTTGCTTTCTAAACTTTTCAGAGAGGAGTCTAGGTGTGGCTGGACCCAAATTCAGATGAAGACTTGATCAATGATTTAAGTCTAAGACACATAGAGGGTAAGAGAAAACAGGTAAGGGATTATATGTATTTATGACCCAAGGGTATTATGTGTACACCCAATTCTTTATATCACTTGGCCAGGATTTCAAAGTGTCATTATTCTGCATCTCAACCTATTTACCTGCCTTCCAGTGGCCTGGTGTCAGATGACTCTGGAGCCTGGATCCTAGGTCTCTTAAAGCAAGGTCTCAGGCATCAAAGTTCATAGAAATAGGTAAATTAATACAGTCATATAGCAGAAGGCATGGCTCGAGCTGGTTGCCTTTGCAGAGGTCCCCACCAAGCATAGAAATTCCTGGATTTTTAGACTATTACAGACTATTTACCTGTCCCTCATATAATGATTCAGTCCAATATCAATATTTGAGTTTGGGGTCTTCTTGCTTCTCATTGGATCTTTTCATTGATCTCAGATGGGTCTTTGTTTTGTTTAACTGTAGATATTGTTTATAGTTCATAGCCTTGAAGGTGCTGTTTGGTTTGAATGAATCCTATTTCTTACCAGCAAAGTGCAGAACAGGCCCTGTTTCACAGATGTCCGTAATGTTTTTGTGTTAGCTTTGAAGTCATTTTCTCACCAGTCAATTCTGTTCTTCCCGTCAAAGTACAAACCAGGCCCTATCTCACAGATGTTCACTGTAGTTGCTTTGTTTACATTAAATAGATGCAAGCTTGGTAAATATGAGCAGAACTTTACAGCATACAGTTTAAGATTTCAGCAAATTCAGATTACCAAGTAACATGAAGCAGATAGTCTATTGGAAATCATACAACTTTATAATTCTATGTGATTTGTTCTATTTAATACACATTTCCTTATGCTAAATGATGATATGAAACTGAAATGGGGCTCATCCAGTGATTTCTGAGTAGTAAAAAACCATTGCCATACGGCCAGCTTATTTAGTAGAGAGAGCTCAAAGTAGGCTCACACAGGCTGTCATATCTATAGAATAAAGTGGTTGGCCCATAGTCAAATTGCATACAGTAGGAAAGGTATGCACAAGACTCCGTGAACCCACAACTGATCGGTGTCCTGTGTACCCTTCTGTTTCAGTGTGGGTTTCCTAAAAGGATTTCTTGGCCTGGGTATGGCTCAGGTCTTCACCTGCTTTGGAACCTGGACCAAACTGCTGCTGGTTTGGCTGGGGTC
The DNA here is from genome assembly GCF_964273445.1 of Streptopelia decaocto. NCBI lineage: Eukaryota > Metazoa > Chordata > Aves > Columbiformes > Columbidae > Streptopelia > Streptopelia decaocto. The sequence continues at coordinate 76,273,317 of NC_138655.1, forward strand.
AGGGAGGGGAGGGTGGCGAGGGCATCCGCCACAGTTCTGAAAATAAGCAGGCAATTTCACATCTGAGCTTTCCCCAATCACATTATCTTGCCAAAGAAGATGCAACTTCTATTTTCCATTTCATGTTCTTTCTCAAAGAAGCACCCCCACCTCCTTCTCCAAAATCATAGGGCTCTGACAGCTGGCTGCTTTGAACTGCCTTTATTTTTTTTTCTGGAAATACAGCATTCTTGGCAAACCAACACCCTGTACTGCAGATGCTTTGTAGTTTTAAGTTCTTCTCCACCCTCCAAAATCATTAGTCACTTTCTCTTCCCTGTGATGGATCTCTCTAACTTTATCTTGGCACCATGATGAATTTATCCTGTACTAGTTAATGATGTACTCACAGAGTCAATTCATAAAACTAAGTTAGGTATGTAGTAAGAACAATGATGGAGAGATGAAATTGCATCTACCTTCTAGCAATGTGCCCACAGACTTCAAATCATGCCCTCTTCAGACTTGTGCTCTTCAATTCCCATGCAGCTCAGTTGTTGATTTGAAAAATAGCTTGTAAAGGCTTGGATTTCTCACAGTTATTCTAGTATCAGTCAACCATTGTCATATCTGTATGGCACTATTATAAAGCCATATATTTATTATTTTTCACCAGGACAATTAGCTTTAAGACAGCAGGTTGAAAGCATTATATTGACCTGTGCAATTAGCATGGTGTTTACAATATCATCTAGTTAATTACCTTTGGTAGAAATCCCATCGATGCTCCTCCTTCCAATAAAGAAAAATGCCTTTGTGAGAAGTCTTTAATCTGCTTTCCAACACAATTAGTGAACATTAGGCAATATTTTATGTATTGTTTTATGTGAAACAAATGTGTCTCAGAGAATTTTATTGTAAAATCTGAGTAAAACCTGCCTGAACCTGTGACCTCCCACTTCTTTACTGACAGATACAAGCTCAATAAGCAAAAGCATGACTGCACTCCTTAACTTTGGGCTTGTGCGTGGAGCAATAGCAATGCCCAAACTCTTCCTCTCTCCAGAGAGAAAAGGAAAAACCCCATCCATTTGAAGCCGTCCAAGACAATTCACTAAGGGTGGGCAGCAAGTGACTTCTCCCAGTTCTCCTGCATGGTTGTAACCAAAAAAGGCAGCAAGATGACAGCCAGGTGAGATGGATCTTTCAATTAAAAATCACATCTTTTTTCTGGAAATGAAAGTTGTTCTCTTTTACAAAGTAGTTTATTCTTCAAACATTTGTTCAGAGTGTTTAGTAAAATCTGTTTCTGTGCAAATGATGTGAGACTTTTGCAAAGTGCTGAAAAAATATTTAACTACAAAAAAAGGCTGAGGACTCTGTCTTTTCACAATTATACCAGAACTTCCAGAAGTTCATTTACTTAATTACTGTCAAGAATTGTTTGAACAGTTGTGAACGTAGGCTCAAAACTACAGATGATAATTACTCAGGTCAGAGTGTGATGCTCTGCCATAACTGGGATTTTAAAATTAATTAACATAATAGAGAAAGAGAATCTGGGGCTGTTTAGCTTGTCAAATAAAGGCTTTTCTTGGGGTGCCCTGCTTCCCAACTCTTCTTGTTACTCCCAACAGGGGTTGTTCAGAATCTCAGTGTGGATTACCTCTGCCTTTGTGCATGGTTCTTGTTTCGGAATGGCACCAGGATGTTGAAGTATCTTCCTGCTATGAAACAGGGCTGTGACCCTGGGGAGCAGGACCCGGGCATACCATAGGGTTGGCTGGTTAGACTGAGTGCTGAGACCATGGTTTCCTTGTTCTAGTATTGATCTTTGTAATACTGATGGTCCAAATTTGTGTCTGTGATTTTGTTATGAATATGTAGATAGCAAGCATAAACATCTAATTGAATTGGATCATTAACAACATCAGAATTGTGCTAAGCCAGCTGCTGAAACAAATACTTCTGTACCATACATGCACACCTACATGCACACACATGCAAAAATCTATGAATATACATACATATGTATAGTATACCTATGTATGACAATGCACAATTATTTAATAGCACTCCACAACTTCTCTGCAAATGTTTTCGTCTCTGAAGGTACTTCTGACTTGGGTTGTCACTTATAACAGCTGGACCAAAATTCAGACCTATGCAAAGCACATCACTAGTAGGAGATGTTGGCTGGCAGTGTGCAGGTACAACACCTCTCCTCAGTGATGAAACAAGACGTGAAGACTCTGTCAGGTGGACCTTTCCTGGCAGCCTGAAAACAGTGACAGTCTCTAGGCCCAGGAGGGGCCATTTCCCAGGAAACAGAGATCTTAGCAGCTTCTCTCAAAGGGAAATGCCTTTTGATTTTTGAAAAGAGAAAAGGAAAAGCTGGAAATGGAGACTAGTCTACAATGCAGTGTTTCCATACTGAAATAGTATACTCCATGGCAAGAGACGTTGCTTGCCATAACAGATATTTTATGACTGAGCTGCTAACCACTGACAGTGGGTTCTATTGGAGAAGTCAGCAGACCCCTATCTAGAGCTGAACAGGGTCATTTTTATCATACATAGAAACCAGGAAAGTTGCTTGGACCAAACTGGACAAGATTTGTAAATACTGAATAATTTGAAGCTAAATATTTTCTTAAGCTCAACATAAAAAATGCACATCATGTGTTCAAATATGCAGGAAGTTCAAAATTTCAGACAAGAATGACTTGCACTGAGAGGGTGTTGCCTGTTGTCAGTGTATTATACTTGAGATGTCAGAGAAGGGACTGCTTGGTGAGCCTGAAAGCTGTAACAGTCTCAATGGAGAAATTACAAACTGCTTTACTGAGCAATGCCTAATATTACAACTAAGATAACATAAAAGCAACAAAGGAAAACCCTAGCACCTGGATATGCACCCAGATGAGCTGTGGTGCCCTGAGTTGTTCCATGCAACATTTTCCATCTTAATTTCATCTTTTGCTCACATCTGCTACCAGTCACAACAACATTATGAAACAGGAATGTCATAAAGACATTTTTGAGGTTTTAAATATAATCTCCAGGGAGTGAATGGAATCAGGTCAAATCAAGGGGAAAAAAGTGTTACTAGTTTTAAGCAGGAATTCCACTGATCTGGTTGGAAGTAATGAAGGAAACTATGGGATGTGTTCACGTTCAGGTTATGGAGGCATATTTTGCACCTTTTAAACCATCAGAAGTTAGGACTCTGATCATGGAAATAGTTCACAGCCCTGTGCAGCTTAACAGCTATAAATGGTCTGTGAGCTGTGCGTCTGTTCAGGTAGGCAGTGGTACTCACATGCAGAAATATCTGCAGGATCAAGCGCAAATCATCAGTCATGTGGCATGGTATCCATAATTCCTATTTCTCAGGCATAGTTCTAACCACCAGAAGGCAGACTGAAAATTAGTAAGCCTGCTATCCTAATTATGCAGTGAATTTTGCTATTAATCTCATATACATGTAGAAATCATAATGAAAAATAAAAATAGATTTACACAGCTTTTTTTTTTTTTTTTTTCCCTGAAATGTGTCTTATTTCATTTTTACCTCACTGACTATGACAGCTGTTTCATTTTCATATTTTGTCAGGCTTCCATACCATTTTGGAGCAAAATAAGTGTTCTCAAATTGGGAAGACTTGGTCAGTTCCTATTTGTTGACTAAAACTGGAAAAGGTCCACCTTGACTTCGGTCCTTTAAAAATTAAGCTCTTTACACATTTCTGTTGTTATTGTTCTTTTGTTAAAATATTCTAAGTATGTATCCAAAATCTCCTAAAAGTGAAACTAACAGCTGGTACAGGATGTTCCATGCCAACATTTAGCCTCATGGCAATGCATATTTTAGCCTGAATTCCATCTCAAAATGAAAAGGCAGAGGGGAAAGCAGTGATTCAAGACCTGTCAGGTTATGCTTACCTGTCAGGTTTCTTTCTATCACTTGCCAACAAATTAAGTTACCCTTGTCAAAGAATTAAATTAACATTCAAGTGAAGTGACAGAGCTTTTGATGTTCTGGTTAGAGGTTATCCCCTTTCTGTCTTCTCAGTTGCAAGTGGCTCTTGCACATGTGCTTTCTGCTGGCCCACTGAAGTTATGAATATGTCCCATTGCAACTCTGAGACATTGCAAAGTTGATTAATCTTTTCTCTTCTTCAGAAAGCCTTTTTTTTTTTTTTTTCCTCTGCTTTCATGTTGCGTTTTATACGCAGTAGCAAGACAAAACAAGGGTTGCACAGTGGAAGGATTTTGGGTAGGAAAAACACAACACAGCGAGTCAGGATATGGTGCCCATTTTCTCTGGCTTTACTACAAACATACTGTGCAGCCATCAGCTGTTCAGCAGAAGATATATTTCATGAAAAAAATGATCAGGGACCAATTTTTCAAAAGGAACTCATGTTTGCTAATGAGATCTTCTGAAAACAATCTGTCCATGAAAATTATATTTGAAGCTTTAAAGTGATGAGCGTTTTGTAGAGTTTGTTAAACGCTTGTTAGGTTTACCTGTGTGCTTTCCATTATCTTGATTCTTCATCCATGTAAGAGTGTTTTACTACTTATTGATGCTGGGGCAAAGGAGTTCATTGCTGTCTAGAATACTGTCACAACCTCAGAAAAATCACTGAGACAAAACAATTGAGTGGGCAAGAACATATCCCATTGCATACATGTAGCCCCCATTTTCCAGGCGATATTAACAATACCTCTGAGATCTATGATCTGTTTAAGACAATCAAGGTGAATGGGACAGCCTATGAACTATAAGTAAGTTTTCTGCAAAAATTCCCCAATACTAATATTGGAGCTGAATTAGATAATAAAATAGACTTTTTAATTAAAAACTTGAATAAAAGAGTACATGGAGTTAAAAAGAGAGGGACAGTCACTTGACTACTGAAAATGTGACAAAAGGAAAGGAAGCCAAAGAAATAGTGTCAGCTAGAAGTGGAATTAGCAGGGAATTTTACAGCTCTCCAGGGACAGGGAGACTCAAGACAGAAAAAAACAAAATAATTTGTAAGCTCATCCAGGCAAGAGAACAAATGATAAGGGATAGAAACACACTTGCTTCTGTTGGAGGTAAATAAGGTATTTGGAAATGAATGCTGAATTAATTAGCAATGCTTGGAATGATTATTTTGCAAGAGTACCACATGAAGAAAATGCAAGAGAGGAATTAAATAGTGTAAATCCAACCAGGATGAGATTGGCTGTATTTAGAAGTAGCAAGTCATAAAAGCAGGTAAGGAAATGAAAGCGAGGAAAGTGTCTTGATGAAGTGCCAATACATTTGCTGAAGTGACTTCTTATGGGAGGCATGTTTGATTGCTTTCCTAAGTCAGAGAAAGTACTAAACCAATGTTGTAAAAGCTTTGCAGAGTACATATTTAACCATGGAGAAGTATTAAGCTCAGCACAAATTATCCAAGTGAAATGGTGCTGCAAAATATGAAGCCTTGGCACAGATTACTGAAAGCATCTGTAAAGAAACTCAAATTTAGAGGTGTTAGACAGTTTTGTGTTAGGATAGAGTGAAGCCAAAGGAAAGCATGATGTATGTATTTTATTGGAAATTTAGAGAAAAGAGACAGCTACTGGTAAGGTCTTCGTAGAAGTGGAAGAGGCACATGCTTATGTAATGAGAACAAGCAAGTTAGTTTGGAGAAGTTCCTATGTGCCACCTCTGCCAAAAAAGGTGCTCAAAAGAGAGAAAATACGAAGAGAACTACCACGGAACATGCTGTTACTTAATGAGATGTGCAAAAGCTTGTTATGTCACATCAGCCAAATGTTATTGATGCCAACACTTTCTTACACAGCCATGAGTTAGAGCGATTGTTGTTAAGACTGAAACCTTGACAGGTTCTCAAAGGCATCCTCCACAAATGAGAGCAAAGGAAGACACCTTAGAGGAAGCAGTTCTAATGCCTCTTTCTGATCGCTTTTTCATTGCACCTTAGCTCAGTGGACTAAGAGCAGCTCACATTGAATCTGTTCTTGAAAGGTAGTCTCAGTGTGGGAAATGAGTATGCTTCAGTCTCTGGAAATGATTCTATTTAGTTGATCAAATGTTTGGCTGCTCTGTGAAAGAAAAACAAAAAAGGAAGGAATAGGGGATTTTAGTTCAGGTTGTTCCAGTCAAAGACAAGCAAGAGAATTAAAACAAACAAAAAAAAGGCTGAACTTTGTTTGGGTGGCATACATGCACCTCAGAACTGCATTAGTAGGACAGTCCTAAAACAACAGTGAAACAGACAGTTGTATGAGATGCTGTAGACCTCACATTAGACAGGATTTAGCAGCAAGTATGTTTGTAGGAGACAGTTGGCTACAGACGTAGTAAAGAAACCTGCAATGTTGCTAGCTCCAAGAAAGAAAAACTGCATGACAGAAGAACTTCCATGATTTCTGTCTCTTTAAGATGTCTGTCATTATCAAAAAGTATTGTACCCTTTGGGAATGCAAAACACAGGGGAAATGTATTTGGTTCCTCAAACACATGCAAATAACCTGTATTATAGGCATGTTCAGTTTCCTCATCGTTCTGTAAGAAAGATGTAGCCTGTAGGTACACAAAACATATGTACGGACAGACAGTAGAGCACCTCTTCGGTTCACCCTCCTACCATTTGTAGTGGTCGAAAAGCTTTGTTTCAACATCTTTGACATTCAAGTTTATGACCACATCAATCTGATTATGACCAGCAGTCACACTGCATGTTAAAGCCTTCATAAGCTAAGATATATTGCCCACTTGAGCACTTTTACTGCTAGGCAAAAGGGGCTGAAATCTGGGTTTAAAAGCTGGAATTTTCATGCATGTACTTACCCAATTCTTGACTTGTTCTGCACATGGACACCAAATATTGGCGTTGGGGTGCTTATTTTGTGCATAGGTAACCCATATCCTCCCTGCTCAGCTTCACAGATACAGCATGGTATTTAAGTATTAGTTATTCTCATAGAGACTTTGTTTCACAAATATCTGTTGGAAAATAAAAGCCTTTGAAGCAGAACTCCCTCTTCAAGCAGTTAACCCTTTGACTAGCTACTGCCTTGTTACTTCTCTAGTAAGTTATAAATTATTTTAGTCTTTGTAATTATTTTCTCTAACATTAATCTAGCTTATAGTTGGCCTCAAAAGCCATGGATTTTGCTCACTCTGTTTTTCTGCAAGAAGAAACTATTCTTTTATATGCAAATCAGAGCAGCAAAGTTGGATGAATTTAGTCAGCATGCCCTTGAAGGAGAGAAAGGCTTTTATGAAAACCTCAAGATTACAGTTATGTTCTTCAGTATGATGAAAAAACTACTTAACCCTTTAAAACAGATAAGTAGGAAGATCATTTCCTCATGAAAAAAAAAAAAAAAACCAAAAAAAAACCAAAGAACCAATATTGTGTAGGATATTAACAAAAAACAGGAGCTAAATTAGTGGGAGGGATGATATGCAGAATCTGAACTGTAATTCTGACCAATGCTGCAGCCTTATCTTTCTTACTTCATTGGATGAAAAGCACATTCAACCTTTAGTCAACGTGGTAAAACCACCTGTCCTCATAGACACATTGTAGGAAACCATCTGGAAAAACATATTGACAAAAGAATTCTTTCTATACTAACAAGTGTTAAAATTGGCAGATACAATTGACTTCAGTTACATTGCTGTACAAGGTAGTGGACTGTAAGCTTTCAAGCCTGACATGAGATACTGCGATACAGATCCTTCATAGTTTGCAACGAAGACCCAGGCAAGGAAGATATTTCTAATGAGTGTGTTTTTTCTTCAGAACTGAAAAGCAATATTGATTTACTGAAATTTATAAACTCTCTTGAACAAGTCCCTGTGCATGTACTTTTCAAAAAAATAAGTACCTAGTCAAAAAGCACAATTAAAATGGATGTTTATCCTACTTCAGAGCCTATTCCTCCAGCCTACGTCATGTCTGGGGAGTCCAAAACAAGACATCCTCCCTGCAACACAAAATGTTTATTGACTTTGATCAATTGGACGAGCAAGTGAATTCTGGAACGAAGCTCTACCCTGGATGAAGAGCTCCAGGCACCCTCTGATGTAAATCCAGTGTTAGGATCTTTGCATTTATGAAGACAATTCAGTTATTTTAATAAAGAACAGAGCTCCAGTGTCTATTGAACTTTCTGAATTGATCACACTTCGTTCTTGATGCTTCCTGAAAGCAACAGAAAGCCAGTTATGCATTATTTGATTATCACTGTAAGGCATAAATGTCTTCAGTGAATTACTAGAAATTGCAGACAAATATTTTGTTTTTAGAAAAATCAAAATAATCCATATTGTACTATTTAGCTCTATCAACATTAAGGAAATTAAATTAGTAAATAATGCAAATCAGTTATCAAATACATAAAAAATAACATTCATCGTCCTTTCAGGGAACAATAACAACAGCATAAAGAGCACAAAGAAGAAAAATAGTATTTGATCTCATCTGTCTACACTGACTTCTGTTAATATTTTACAGCATCTGTCCTAATCAAAGTCAGCTTCAGCAGGCATAGTGTCCACTCATTCTGCTTTTAGAAAAGTGAGGTCAAGAAGAAAGGCTGAATATAGCAAAATCTCTACCTGATCAAGTACGGTACTTTCATTGTTTCATGGAGATCCATCCAGCTGGATGTAGCCTTCAACAGGGCTTTTTCTCCACAGCCTGCTGAGACCTTTCCCGCCATATTCCAATGTGAAGGAAAGCCATGCGTCATTTTCCTCTCCTGAAAGCTTTTGATATTATTGAAGCTTGACCCTGCATTAACAGATGTTCCATTTCCAGCAAAATAAGTCAAAACTAAAGTTGAGCAGCTCTCTGACTTTGACAGCTGAGAAACTGTCAAAGCTGAAGCAATATCTTTTTAAAATAAACTTTGAGGTCATCACCTATAAACTCACAGCCACAGGTGTGCTAGGGAGAAGCAACTCCACTTCTGGTGACTTTTCATCCTGGGATGGGCACAGATGCTACACTCTTTTACAGGTCTTGGGGACTGTCGGTGCAGCACAACAACCACTTGACAATACTTCCTGATTCTCGATGTAATTTTGGCAAGATCTTACACATGTTCAGAGCTAAAACATTTTTCCTTCCCTAAGCTTGTCAGGCCTGAGGAATGTCAGGCAGGAGCTCTTTCTTTGGGTATCCCTCTGGACGGGGAGAAAGTAGCGTGTCCCTTGGATATTTGCTGTTAGCCAGATTAACTTCCAGTCCCTGTTACTTCCCCTCAGGTTGATTGGCTCGTGGGTACATCCATGATCTGTAATGTCTATCAGCTTGGCCTCGGATGCAGCTCATGTCCTCCTTGCCTCACTTATCACATGCTGTTCATGCCTTAATCTACAACTATTTAATTGGTTATACTTTATCCCTCCTGTGTTTGGATAAGTATTTTTGCTCACACTGACTGCTGACACCACATAATTGTGCAAGGCTAAGCAAAAACTCTGCTAAGACACATAAATACTAAGACAGCCTTAGAAAGATGGATAACAGAGTTGCTGTTACAGAAGTTTTTAGGAGGGTTTTTGCTAAAATGGGTTCAAGACCAGACAAATCCAGACAAGGCCTGAGGCTTAATACATTCCATGATTGTTATAGATTTTAAAACTTACTATTAATACAAATGCATCCTTTCCATTAATGCTATTATCATTATTATTGTTTGACAGCCTTGCTGACCTTGACCAATTTCTGTCCCAGTGTCTGAGCTTAGTAAAGTCATGGTTCCTCTGTGGCTTGCCTTAGCTCTTGCATCGCTGTCACTGCCGCCCATGTGAGCACACATTCTGTCCTGCCACCACCCAGACATGGCCACTCACTGGGTCTGAGCCAGAGGACAAACTCCTGCAAAGCCCTTGCCAATCCTGTGTCCTCCAAGGTGCTAAGAGTGGCTGGTATCTCCTGTCCCAAGCAAAGGCACTGAAAACACACAGCAAACTGCATGCCCAGCTTAGCAGGCAGCTGTACAGTCTTGTGCAAAGACCTGAAAGATTCAGTGCACCTCTGCCTGTCCTGTAGGCACACTGCCTTCATCCCTTTCTGTGATGAGGGGAACTCTCCAGAGGGCACTTTAAACTGTCTCAGGACCTTTGCCTTGCAAGTCTCTTCCATCACACCAAACTGTTTTGATTACATTAAGACTCTGTTAACTTCAGTTCTTGGTGGCAGCACTTCTTATCTCACTTATTGACCCAGGTACAATGACTAGTCAAGTCTGCAAGGACTTGACTGGCAATGACAGGAGCAGTGGGTACATTTAAGTAGGTTACAAATAAAACACTGTCTTCAGCACCCTTCAGAGGCGTGGGAAAAAAATTAAAATGAAAACTTTTTTGCATTCAGTAAGCTAAATTTTTCTCTTTTCCATGGTGCACCCATTGCCTTAAAATATTTTATGGAAAGGGAGATGAATGAGAACTTCACATGACAGGAACGCAACAACTAATTGTGCCCCATGCTGTGCCTTGCTTTGCAAGCCACCTCGACCAGCTCTGCTTGCTATTTCTGTCATTGCTCCTTGCCACAAAATCCATATATTGCTTAGGACCTATGAAGTCATTTTGCATACAGGAGACAGCTTCTTCATTTGAGAATTGACTCCAAAGGTCATATACAAAAAAAGGTGCTTGATGTTTATTTTTAGAGTGCAACTTTTGTATCGTAGGACTGGATGCTATTGCTTTACCTTAGAGCAATTACTCACCCCAAACACCTACCTGGCCCAGCTATCCACACTCCTACAGCTACAAACCCTTCTTTGTTTTACAGCATGCCATCTTTTTCAGCAGAAATGCCCTCCAAGCACAGAGAAATTACAAATAAAAGCTATACCTGTTACACACCTGCCCACTGGTCATCCTACTTATCTTTTCTTCTCTCTACCACACATCCATAGAGTACTTTTGCCATTTTAGCTCATTTTCCCCTCTGGAATAATTTTACAGGTAGGATTGCTAATAGGCATCAGCCACTAGATCTATCTAAATGGCACTGAAGAGCAAGTAGCACCTGGTACACTGCAGTTAACGGAGTCTGAATTACCTGATGTTTCCAGTGGGTTTGTCTAAGCTAAAATTGCCATAAAGTTCTCCTGCTGAAAAAAAATTTCTTCTATTACCTTTTAGCCAAAATCACATAATAAAACTCTGTTGGAGCCCCTGTGCCAAAGAAAACCCTAGAGCTAATATGTCTTTAAACAGTTCTAGATGCTGCTAGTTCCAGGCGATGATTTATTTCAAACAGCAGGTTGGGGCAATCACATCCCCTTTCTGCTCTTCCAGCCCTCCAGCCCTGTGTGGGATGGATGAAAGTCTTGGAGGAAGGATCAGGATTTCATTTGTAGCAAGACACAGACCTGCTGTTTTGCTTCCCAAACACATCCCTCTTCACTGAGATTTCATGAAAATATTGTTGGCCATACTGTCGGGCTCCACCAGTGCCTTGACAGATGGCTTTGTGAGAGGCAGTAAGAGCTGAGTAAATCCCTGAAAGTAAAAGAGTTGCAGTCTTTCTGGGATAATTCATGTTTTCTGGACATGATATTGGAAACACAATAAAAGGTAACATCCCTTATTTCAGTGGACGGCTTAGCTGTGACTGGAGTTGTTTTGATTTATAAAACTGATTTTATTTTTTAAATCAAAGTTAATACAGCAGACAAACATAACACTTGAACTGTGGCATGGCAGAGACAAGACGAATAACAGCCATCATTTGTTGCTTTAGGAAGCAGCTCCAAAATCCTCTTCTCTTTAACATCTGTTTAACCTTAATTTTGCCAATTTGAACAGTCATTAATTGACTATGTACGGTATACACAGCTACCCTAATAGATGTGTAATTTTGCACTCTATTAGAGTACATAATTTGCTTTTACATCACAGTGTTGTGAAACCAAATCATTATCTTAACCTACAGATATACATCAAATTTTAGGATGTCAAAACAACTTGTCTGCAACTGTATTGTGCAATTATGTATATTAACATAAATTTTCAATTATATTTGTTAGCATCACTTTTCTTTTTTCTCAGTCAAAACACATTCCACAGATAGTCACATCAAAAATGTTATTGCCCTAATTATCAAAAGTAAAACAAGCAAACAAACAAACAAACCCAAAAAACCTAAACAAGCAAAAAAAGCCCAAACCACAGACCTCACGCTTTCCCCTGTGCTAACAACTGCAGATTTAATTCTCCTGGTCTCTGGCTTCCAACTTCACACTCCCTTCTTACTAACTTAAAATACATTACTGATGCCTGTGTGCAGGCACGGAGCCCTCTTTGGTAGTGGCTGTGCAGTGACCCATGGGCAGCACCTCCCCATTCAGTCTGTAGCCTCCTCCACTGGTATCTTCTCACTGTTTGCCCAGACCTGAGCCCAGCACAGGGGCTTGAGCTGCTGCCCATGCTTAAATGCAACAGCAAACCAGGCAGATTTAAAGTTTCCAGGTTTTTGTTGTTGTTGTTGTTGTTTTTTGTTTGTTTTTTTGTTTGTTTTTTGTTTGGTTTTTGGTTTTTGGTTTTTTTTGTAAATTTAAAAAATTTGAGCAAAATGCAAATTTTTTTCAGGACACATAATTATCAGTTTTTGCTAACTATTTTTTTTTTTATTTATTTATTTTCCTTCCTTTATCACAGATAAGCTGTGATTGCAAGAGCAGAATGAGCTGCTGATGTGCAAGCGTTGGCTCTGCACTTGGGCTTTGATAATCGGAGTGGATCATAACAACTGATACAGTATTAAAAAGGAACCAGAGGGGTAAAAAACCAACCAAACAAGCAGGTGACCTCTTACGCTATTCTAACTGAAACTAAAGCGAAGAACTGACCTGGAAGGCCCCTGGCTGACCTGCAGCAGAACCGTAAGGCCTTTGCTGGGCTATCCCAGGCTGCAGCACCCACCGCTCTCCTCCCACTCCACTTGCTCCTTGGCTCCTGCATCCCTTGTGCCCGCTACTGGGGTGCCCATGGACTGAGATGACTCCTCTCGCTTTTGCCCACTCTTGTCATCCCTCGGACCCAACCCACGGGGCCCCACAGGCAGCTGGGCTGCCCCATACGCTGCCACAGCCTGCCTTGCTCAGCCCCATGGCTGCCATCACTCCAGAGTCTGTGGGTCTTTCCTGGTCAGCTTTTGCACCAGTTACTCTTTAGACAGAGTGCTGACGGGGCTCTGTAATAAGAGGCTGTTATTGCAAAAGAATCAGCCATTTCCCGCCTGCCCGCCCCCCCCCACCCCGGCCCTTGTCTTTCCTGCGGTGCTGAGCCTGCAGTGGTATCCAGGGTTTTAGGAGTGGTGTGTTTCAGATTTTTTTAATGCGGCCATTATTTGGCACATTTTGATTTGCTTAATGCTGTTACAGCACTACAGTGAGTGGCCGCCTTATTCATATCTGCAGACCTCAGGTACAAACAAAAGCAACACAAAAAATTGTTCAAATTTTGCATACAATGCAAATTCTCCTCACTTCCTGACTTGCCAATAACAAGTCAAGCCCAGGGTAGCTTAGAGGAAAACAACTTGGTGGGGTTTTTTGAGTGAAAGAGTGTAAGTCGTCTTCTTTAGGGACTTATATTTATTACAGAAGATGTCAGGCTTCATACACTAGATGCTCTTTTTTTCTTTTTTTTTCTCTATCAGTTGATGTCAAAGAGAGGTAATAATTGATTGCGTCTGTACATAGTAGCCTGAATTCTCTGTCACACATTTTCTCTTCAGCCTTGATGTGTTAGTTACTGTGTCAATGTGTTTAATTATAAAAATTTTCTGCTTATACAACATTCATGTAAAATAGGTAAATTATGAAAAAAGTAAACCACATAGCCAATGGACTATGTACAAATGAAAAGGCTTATGTGAAATTGAATGTTAATTGAATTTGTGAAATATAGTGACTAGGAAACTGCTGCTATTTTGCTTTCCTAGATTCAGTTGCAAGCTTTAGATTCTGTCTGTCTGGAAAAGAAAGGTATTTCAGTGTCTGAAAGCAGGCATCCGACTACTGAAATTAACTGCAACAATCAGTCACTGCAAGTACTTTTTATTTAAGTCACTCTCTTAAAGCAGTGAAAATAAAATTACAGAGAGCCAAAAGCTCTATAGTAAATTTTGACAGCCAGGTACTGCAAAATAACTTGCCTTTTTTCTCCTTCTAGCTCTTAGAAGGTTTCAGCCTTTGGTGTGCTGGCTAGAATGGCCACAATGTGCTCATCCTTCGAGAAGGCTGGACAAATTCTTTGTCTGTTTCCACTTTGGGCCAGATTCATGGCTTGGTGAAGCTGATGGAAGTCTTTCCAGGGACCTCTGTGGGCTTAAAAATTAGGTGTAAGCAAAAGGTTTACACTTCGCAAGAGTTTAGCATGGGTTTTCTTCTGGCAAACCAATACCAAGGCTCACAGAAGACAGAAACTGCTTTTAAAATTGCATTAAAAATACTACGGTGAGTACAATGGTGAATTAGGTTTAAGAATTATGCACTGGTATGGTGTCTTGCTAGAGTGCTGTTCCTGGCTAGCACCAGTGCTTGTGCCTGTGCCTTGCTGAACTTGCAGAGGACTGTGGTGTGCTGATCTTTTGAACAGCATGGCCTGGTTTAGATGGTACAAAACCCACAGAGGGATGTTGGGGAGGAAGACCTTGAAGCGCTTCTGTTGGATGAAGTCATTTGGCTTAGCCCTCAGAAGAGTGGAGCAAGATTTAGGAGAAAGTGCTCCTAATCCAGGCATATCGAAAGACGTGATAGTCACTGCTTTTCTTACTTGTTTTTTAGAACAGCGTGAAAAGTGGGCATGGTCCCTTCCCTATAAGTATCAGCTGCAGGCTTCAATCCTGTTGCCTGGGGATGAAACTCAATTTTTCCGCTTTTCAGCCTAAATATCTGAAACAGGCTCCAGGCCACAATTTGAAAACTGACTTGTCCTCTGGAAAAGAGCCGACCCAGCACAGCTCTATAGCAGATGTCAGTGCACACCTGGTCTCCAGGGAAAACACTGAGCTTCAAATTGCAAGTGGCTCAAGCTGCTTCTTGGCAAACCCAGCCCCATGACTGGCAGTGTTCAGCACAGGTGGCCGATCAGCCACACACCTACACTGGGTATTGCCCAGCTGACAGTGAAGTGCCTTCGCAAGCTGGGTCCTTGATGGGATTGTTCCTCATGTACACTGTGTCCGTGTACCCACTGGAGAGACCACACTCTGCCACTGAGGATTGTGGGGGCAGAGGGGAGGGGGTGTTTGCAAGAAGTTGCCTCTGTTTTAGCTGCCTAATGTCTTTTTGACCCAGTCATAAAGTCTTGGACCTAGTCTTAATGTCTTTGATCAAGAGCCTCAACCCCCTTCTGTCTCCTTCATAGCAGTAAGCAGTCGCTGCCCTCACGCACAACATGTTGTTCTGGCTGAAGCTGGAAGTGCCCAATGGTGACCTGTGATTTTCCTTTGCTGCTCCCTCCCACTTTTCTGGCATGAAACTTTGCGTGCATCATGTTACTGCTATTAAATGTTCAGTGCATTAGCTTCTTAGTAATATTTGATGATCTCAGTGCATAAAATCTGTTGGGCCCATTCCACTGTTAGTAATTACGGGTGTGTATCTGTCTTCACGCACAAGCTCTGAGTTTCTGTATTTTCAGACCCCTTGTTTGTTTGTTTGTTTGTTTTTTTCCAGCTTTGCATTGCTGTCTCCATCCCTCACACTCCTGTCATCACTTCCTGTGACACAAGCAATACCACCAAACTCAGAGCTCTCTCTGCCTGCTGGCAGGAGAGGATGAGTAACAGGGGTGGAGGAGCTGAGCAAACCTCCCTTGCAGTGCACTGGCTTGTACAGCCTGTGCTGTGCCAAGGTATGAAAAAAGAACAGTCAACATTTTTGTTTCAGTTGCAAGTCTACCCAGTGAAACACTTCTGGAGGCTAATGCAACCCAGTCCCAGGAAACAATTATTCCCGAGCCCTTACATGTACCTCATGCTGGGATGCCCAGCAACGCATGAGTAAATGAATGGCTTGCTCTCCGTTTCTTGGCTGTAGTCTAGATAACATTGGGGCCAAGATCATATTTTTTACATTGTATTCCTACCCAGCAGCACCAGCCCTGAGCTTTTTAGTTTTTTCTGTTGGTGGAGACAAACTCTGCCTCTGTAAACAGTGGCAGCTGAGCTCTTGCAGCCATAATTGGAGGTGAACTGTGTGTTGACACTCTTCTCAAAAATACCTTTCCCCTTCGCTTGCTGTTGTAGAGTAGATTGTGCACATAAACCTGAAGGGGGTAGGGGTGGGGAGTGGAGCAAATTACTTGACACCTGAAAGTTAGCTATCCGATTATTATTTAAAATAAAGAAACGGCAGGGGTTTGTTGGCTGTGTGAAGCTAGGCATCAAACTACGGAGTGAACTTCTGAATTTAAACATATTGCACTATGACCAGCGATTCTCCACAATACAGTAGGATTTATTAATAGAAAATATGTCAATATGAGTTTGTCTTTGTACATGTTATCAACATGTACAGTGAAACACATTTTTTTTTTTCTCAATCTATATTGTTATAGTTCTTTTGTGTTATCTGACACAACCATTTGTATTTTGGGCTTAAATCTGTTATTTGTCAAAATGTACTTTCCGTGTTAATATACCTTTAAATCATAGTTTATATTTTAAATATTGAACTCATTGTTTTTCAAATCAATATTGCTCATATTAGTGCAAATTTGTTAATCTTGAGATAGGTTAACCATTCCTTCCAGACCATAAACAGCATTTAATAAAACAGTGAGACTTATATAGCTCTACACAGCTGAACAAGATTCTAATATGAAGCTTGTTAAAGAAAAAAAATCCGACATTTTACAGTACATCAATTGCATTTTATACAATTTTTTTTAACAGGTTTTCTTCTTCTCTTTCTGTGTGTGATCTAGTACAAGAATGAAGGGAACAGCAATAGGTAATGAACTTTCCTCAATATTAAAAAGAATGCATTATATATATCTTGTGCAGTATTGCAGCAGTGTTGGATTTCCAAGCCTGGAAAAGAAGCCAGGTAATCCAACACCTCCTTAAAACTCAGTACAGCAAGAGTGAACGTTTTCAGTTGGAGCACTTGCCACTACAGAATGGAAACCAAACAACACAAACTACAGACAAAAAGTATTTTATGCTACTTCATCGATCCAGAATCTCTCACTTGAACAATGGTCAACTCCAAGTAAATCCTAAGAGGAGCTGAAGGGGGGCAATGTGGGCAATTCAGTAGTTTTAAGAAGGGAAATAAATCCAACTTAGAATAACCTCTTGTCCTAAGAACTTCAAACAGAATGACGGATCCCTTTGGCCTGTTGGCAATCCTGCGCTTGGAGAACTGCACCAGCCTGGTGGTTTTCAGGCAGTCAAGAACTTCAAGTTGCAAGTGACATTCTTTATTAAAAAAAAAAAAAAAGAAGTTTTTATACTGAAAATGTGCTTCGTTCAAAATAGCACTGCAAATGTCACTTATTAAAATCAATGTAATAAATAAAATACAAACAACCTGTGTCCAAAACTATGAATAAGTATTTTTCTCTACCTCACTATACATCTGGCCCACTGTGCCCCTCCCACCCACCCTTTCTTAAATTTTTTAAAAATTTTTTTGCATGCGATTTTTTTTCCCTGTTTACTACAAAGAGCAGATAAGGTTACATATCGTACACTGGGAAAAGCTGCCAAAAAAGATTAAACTCTAGTCCTAGATTACCGATAAACCAATTCTACGTCACAATACCTGCCTGCATGAACTACTTGGGCTGCGTCCTATAGAGCAGGCGATGATTTGCGAGAGATTTCTCCCCATGCACACAGCCAGAGGTGTGCCAGGTGGTGTTAAGACTATTACAATGACTAATCACAGAAACGTTTGCAACCTAAAACAAATTCCTTAACTGTAATTTGAGTAATTTACAGCTACTCCATTTGTGGTGGGTATTATGCTGTGAAAACTGTGAATGGTTGCCTGAATCAAAGAAATGAAGAAACGCTAGATTCTTTTTTTTACTTCCAGAATTCCAAGAGCAAAGATGAATACACCAGCTCTTCTGGCCTCCTAGCCTAGCTTCCTTTTCTGGCTTGTATTAAAAATAATCTCTGTCCCTTACATTTTTGATTTTTCAGAGTTTTACTTTAAATGCAAAAGAATGGTCATTTTCTTTCCTAGTTGAGGAATGTGTTTTGCTTATCAGATTTTCTTTTTGGTATGGGTTAAAATAAATGATTGTCCTAATGATTTAGGAGTTGGACCCTTCTGTAGCCTGAAGAGTTCAGAGCCTCCAGACTTAAGCCTGTTGGGTCTTTGTTTTCCATTTCCTCAGGGAGATGGCAAGATCAAACTCTGCCTTTCTTGAGCACTTGATGGTTGGTGGCTGGAGAGTAACGAAATGTTCTCAAGAGAAGATCAAGAAATGCTATTTTAAAGGAAATGGCACCTAAAAGCGAAGGAGTCAGTGAATAAAATCCGATAACCCCTTCCTTTGTGAGTATGTGGCCTAACAATTTTGAATTGCTACCAATGGATAAGAAAGTGAGTAAGAGAAAGCACATACTGGAGTTTCCACTGTTTAAAAAACCGAAAATCAAAAAAAAATATTGAAGCTTGAACAAGGAAAACATTGGATGAAAAGAAGTCTTATGCCACACAAACACACACATTCAAACACATACACACACGCACACAGAACACTATGCATACGTGGACACACAGAAGTAAGAATGTGTATTTGTATGGTAGGTTATTGGAAATAGACATTCTTAGCAAATATGGATGACAGATCAATTGTAATTTATTTTCTTTTAACACTGTATCATCATAAAGAAAACTGGTATAAATGAAAAAAATCTATTTCAAATATCTACATCTAAAATTTTAGGCAGTGAAAAAGCACTTTGTTGACAAGGAGTGTGGAATGATGAATGTTAATTGTCAGAAACTGCTGAATGCCTTTTTTTTTTAGTTGCCACAAACAAATTCACATATCAGAACGAACAATACTGCTAAATATTCCTTTTTGTTTTTTGATTTTTTTTTTTTTTGTTAAAACGCACTGGGGAAAAGAAAACAAAAAACTGGAAATTCATACATCTTCCAAAATTTGAAATTGAAGCAATATTTAGAACCATAGATGAAGAAACACTGTGGCATTGGTGTAATATACACAATGCACTGTTTGTTTTTTTTTTTGTTTTTTTATCTGTAATGTACATCAAATACTTTACAACAATGCATTAACAAAAGGCAAGAAACATCTTGCTGTACAGAGGAAACCCCAAATGCAACTTGAAGCCTAGATTCACAATGAATGAGGTTATTAAACAAAGTGTGAGAAGCTGTTCCCCATAAAGTATGTACGCTGCTCAGTTACTTGTGCTTAACTCTTGACCCACATCCACTGTCATGTTCTCCCTCCTTCCTTCAGCCACATTCAGTATACAGCACTGAACTTTAGACTCTACAGGCCAACAGTAGAGTTGACCCACACTGTAGAATATATATATATATATATATATATGTATATATATATATATATATATTTCTTTCTAATTACTCCCAGGTTTAGCTCTTGTATCTTTCAGCCTTTTAAAAAAACTCTTAATTTTTTTCCATACAGGTTATCTGGGCCTTCCTATGGAACAGACTTTAACAAACTAAATTTGCAGGAAAAAAAAAATGTTTTGTGGTATGCATGCACATGCACAGTTCCTGGAGCTTTTGTATCTGCCCAAGTCTCAAACCCAGGAGTCGGGAGAGGCTGGATAGTGGCTTGTTTCATAGTTAAGTTCACTATAGGGACGAGCAGCTGAATAGAAGTCGACGTAGTTGCCAGTTGACTTTAGTCCCAGGTGCATGTTGTATTCACTTGCAGGTGGACGATGATGCACTTGGTCCTCAAAGAAGGACTCATCATAGTTTCTTGTTGAATTCTGAAACGGCTGATATGGTTCATAATCTTTTCTGCTGGGCTCCTGTGGAACTGGCTGTGTAGAAACCTGAAAGAGAGTAATACCCACAGCTTTTTAGATACAACTTGTGTCTTGAGGATGGGGCCAGGCTCTTCTCGGTGACAACCAATGACAAGACAAGGAGCAATGGGTACAAACTGGAACACAGGAGGTTCCACTTAAATATGAGAAGAAACTTCTTCATGGTGAGGGTGACAGAGCACTGGAACAGGCTGCCCAGGGAGGTTGTGGAGTCTCCTTCTCTGGAGACATTCAAAACCCGCCTGGACACCTTCCTGTGTAACCTCATCCAGGTGTTCCTGCTCTGGCAGGGGGATTGGACTAGATGATCTTTTGAGGTCCCTTCCAATCCCTAACATTCTGTGATTCTGTGAACTTATTGCCGGCAATAAGAGGGAAGAAGGACTAAGTTTCACTTTATGTCTATCATTTTGGAAATACGAAGTTTATCTTTGTAATCTTAACATCTACTCAAAATATTGCTTGGTAGTGAATTAATTTCACAGCTTTGCCTTGTTGTTACATTTCTTTATTTAATATTGCTACTAAAATCATTTACCATTTAATGTTATTGGTGCTAACAGATGCTGATTTACTTCAAAAGTAATTCAAATCTGGATCTGAGCAGCGTAACTTACAGTTATATTTGTAACTATAAACTGTGTATTACTTTCTGACTATTTTGCAGCTATATAATGCAAACACTAATGGCCAAAACGCAGTCTTGAAGAATTTGAATGGAAGTGATATATCCACCAAAGATACTAAACATTTTGCAGCTGCTTTTGCCGCAAGTGAGATTTAGAGTGACAACATATCCTTAAGGACCATTTATAGTCTTCAGGGCACTGACATAAGAAAATTTCAAGCTAAGTGCCCTGAAATCTGTTCTTCTACTACTGTTAAGCTGAACCATCTTCTTACCCACACTTCATGTTGGCAATCTTGTGTCATTGCTACATTCCAGCAAGCTGCCTTAAAGCTGAAATATTTATGATATGCAGTAAAAAATCTCACACGGCCCCTTAACCTAAGTTTGCCACAAAGTTTTTTTTGCAGACAGCCCTACTGAGTCTCTGATTTTATAGCTGGGACTTAATTAAAATCTGAAATTTATGAACATTTTCTAAGGATCTTATTGGAACACTACCTTTCACTCTATGTCACTTCTCTTAAGTTTGGAAAGACACTGTGACTGAAAAACAATACAGCCTCTCAGTCCTCAAGTGGTCATACTGGGAATATTGATGCTCAGGTGTTGGTGTCAGCAGACTCTTTGCAGATCCTGCTTATTCTGCAAGAACTAGTGATGCTCCCTCAAAAAGAGAGGAACAGTTGCTCCGCTATGGCCCAAACTCTGATATTCTTTCAAAGCACTTCTGTATTGGACTCTGTGTGGAGTGCCAAAGGCTTTCCATGTCATTTAACAGTCCTATGAGTGAACTTATAACACCAGGCCCAATATTAGAACACCACAAGGGAGCATAACTACTCTTTTTTCTATTTCCAGTACTGCTATCAAGGTGTATAGGACCTTGAGCTCTTTGTTTCATTTCACATATTCAAACACGGGTGTTTCATTTTGGACACATGAAAAAATTCTATACTAAGCAACTTGTTTATATGCCAAAAAGTTTGAGATGGTCAATTTTTGAGTAGAAACTAGGGGACAGAAGTAGTATCTCCATGTTCTTTTTAGCTAAAATCATTATTTCTGATATGTCAATCATGAAGCTGACATTTTACTGAGGAATCAAGTGGGAAAAGGTGGATTTTTTCTTTGTTTGTTTTATTTTTGCTCAAACTCTCATCCTGAAAATCAAATTAGTTGATTAATGGCTGCAGTTATAATGCACCTGCTGTTACTATACCTCGTCCTTTTATTTTCTCGAAATACTGTGTTAATTAGAAGGACTTCACGTTTTTAAATACAGTAAAAGAAGAAATACCTTCATGTGCTGAACTGGCTCACACAAATAAGGAATATGGTGCACCACAGGAAATACTAATTAAAAAGCAAAACCAATGAAGAGAAATGGAAGCACAGAATATCAGAAAGTTTCTTCACCTAAAGTTTGTAGATTAAAATCAAACCATAGGGCTCTTACACTGAAATTTCAATGAGAGAAAAATATTTTTTATCAATTTTACTAAATATCCATTTACCTGCCTGTTAATACTAATAATTTTAAGTGTTTTAAGTGGTTTTTGGTCTCATTTCTCTAGTCAAAACATACCATAACTTTTGCATATTACGTACAGAACTTGTGAAAATAATAAAGAGTTGTGATAATTTAGTACAAAGTAGCATTATCCATAATGATGAAACATGGGTGCAGAGAAATGTCTTTCCCAGGGACTGAGGAAATACTGTACTGGAAATGTCAGCTATCTAAATGCCATACATGTCAATACTGCAACTTTCTGTGAGTGCATTAGCTTGGCACCCATGCTGCCAATTACATTTTTGTAATGCCCACCTTATCCAGACATACTTATGGCTTTCTGGTTTTCAGGGATAGAACATTTTAAAAGAGTCCCAAAGTTCCAGATTGAGTGGCTTGAATGTATATACATGATAGAGTGTCCTTGCTGGTGAAATGCTCCATTTTCTCTTGCCCATGCCCCAGTGTATACATTAAAAAACAACCAAGCAAAAAGCCTTGTTACAATTGTGCTTCTGGAATGACTAAAGGGTAAATCTGAGGGCTTTTGCTACCCGTGTCTCTGCAAAATATACAGGGGGTTCTTTCTCCAGGACTGTTCAATACTTGAGCTTCTGCTAGGATGCCTTATCATGTGAGCTGTGCTGTGTCAGAAGTAGTGTTGAATTTTATGAGGGTCATACTCAAAAAATGTGACCAAACTTACCCATATTCATTGGCACAGGACATCATGGGACACCAGAGCCAGTAGAAGTGCCCATTAATATTAACTTGGCTTTTGTAGTCTAATTCACATATTTCCAGAACATCAGAGGCATTCAGGTCTCAAGCTGCTCTTGGTTTCATTACGAGTTACAGGCTTAAACACCTTAGATAATTTTTGTGCATATGCCATCTAAACCAGTAACATTTTAGTCTCCTTACTTACCTGGTTATGTTTGATATCTTCAGCAGGTGCACCATACGAATTCCTGTACAAAGTTGAGATTCCAGTGTTTTGAGCTGGAGAGAGAAAAAAGGAAGGAAAAAGCACGTTTACCAAACATACCTCTTTGGCCTCAAAATGAGTTCTGAAGGCTTCATTAAATACATTATAGAGCACCTGTTTCCCATACACAAAAATCTTTAAGAGCATCTGCAGACTTCTGTTTTTTCCTTCCTCCCACTGAACAGTCATAATCTTTGCTTTGGTGCATGTGCATTTGCATGGTATACAGTAATTGATGGTAACAGATGCTATGTCATGTTCATACCAATCTTGTGCACTTCACATATAAATCAACAAAATAATTTCACATACAGCTAGCATTCAGTAACATATTCCAGGTTATACATAGGATTTTATATGACACATACACTAAACTGGTAACAGTTGTAAATATTGACATTGAGAAACATTTCATTCCTTTCACTTCACTTGGATGATGTTACGCCAAATCCTGGATTATTTCTCCTACAGTGCTTTTGCTATATGGTGAAATTATTCAAGGAAAAATGATTAAATGCAACTGAAAAATGAGTTATGCAAAAAAGTAAAATGTAGTTATGCTGAAGAGGTCTGGGCAAGATAGTCTCAAATCCATGAACTGATGTCACATTCTTCTCAGATGTCCTACTGCTAAAATGCACAGGCAAAACTGAGTTGTAAGTTTGAAATCAGAAGTAATTCTAAAGACAAGGATAACATCATACAGGTTTTCAAAAATTTATTTCCCACCCTACCCACCAAAAAAACCCATAAAAAGCTGAGGATTTTCTCTGCAAAGCTGACTTCACTGATAACTTCGATTTGGCTACCCAACTGAAGCTCAGTTTGCTGGTAGAACTACAATGTTTGTAGTTATTTCTCATATTTCGAAGAGTTATGAGTGTAGTATTTGTGTGGCTGCTGTGCACTGTTCTTACTGGGCATGTAACCAATGACTTGATGCTGCCATGAGGACTCTCATTAGAAAAGCATATGCTTGAAAATAAAAATTGAGTAGTTGTGAATCAAGAGCCATGAGTGGAACTGAAACGTGTTGCTCATGCAACTTCTTTCAGATGTCTGTGAAATGGTACAAAACCTCAAAGCATCAAAAGCTGCTTTTAATACCTTCACAACTCAAAACCTTTGAGGGTGAGAACTGAGCATCAGAGCTGAAAGCTGGGTATGGCATTCATGCTAGTCACATCACTGAGAAGAACCACGGTTACTGAAGAAGTAACCTCTCTTTCTTCCTTTGGCAACCTGCTAGCACGGAGCCCAGCATGTACAACTGCTTCTATCTTTCCTCCAGCCACCACACCTCTGGAGAAAGGAATGATGAAGTCTTTAGTCAAAGTTGACTGTAATATGCCAATTCTGATCTTCACATCTGCTATGGGTTCCAGGCTGAAGGTATAATATTTGTCAGAGTTTGGTGCACTGTTCTACACCACTGCTTTACAGATCTTAGATGGTGTTCTTAAAGATCACCAGCATGTTCTTGAAATGGGATCAAGACAGGGCTTATATGGTGGAGTGATGAGCCCTAACAGCTGGGAAAAGAGATTTTTCACTTGGTAACTATTAATAGGGATGAAAAAACTCTTGTTTCTTGAAGAGCTGGATGCAGTTACAGAGACAGTGCACAGTCCTGTGAAGGAAACAGAAGAGCTCTGGAGGTCTCCAAGAAGTGCAGCAGGATCCTTTCTTTGAAGGTGAGAAGGCTAGGAACTCTAGTAACAAATGACGATTGGTCTTTTCCAGTGGTAGGTAGTCTTAATTCTGCCTGTGTACCAATAGTTGGTAACAGATGGAACTGATGACCGCTTGAGTAGTCTTTGGCCATATATGTTAGTACTAAAGGGCCGATCTGCAGAGGTTCTCTCTGCTTAGGCTGCATTCTGTCACCCAGCTTGAGAACTGTGTGAAACTTCACTGTTATTTCAGAGTTTTTTATATTCCAGCTGCATCTTCTGCTTTAGTCTTTGAAAATCTCCCTCCAATGACAGTCTTTGGTATTAGAGAAGTCTGTATCAGCATTGCTATTTATGGTGCATTTCGTGACAGCATGACTCTCAGTAATACGACTGCTAGATCTTTCTTGATACCACCTTTTATGCTGTTTTTCTGAGTTTTTTGCTTGTCCTACAAAGTGCTAGAAGAAGCTTGGTTGTAAAAAGTCCTCTTCCAAGATCTAAAGATACTCAGAGTCAGTGTTTCAGATATCCATTTCGTGAAGTGTTACTTCTTGAAAAAAATGAAAGTGATATTCAGTGTATCAGACTCTCATAAACAAGGGAAGAACTTTCTTGTAACCATTTTGTCTTTATGTATATAAATTGCAAGATAAGTGGGGTTGAAGTTTCATGCATGCAAGTTTTTAGTCAGGCATGACTGAACATATTCAGTCCACACAGGACAATACTGTTCACAGTTGGTTGATATCAAGAATAAAAGGTTGGCATAAGGTACAACATCTAAGGGCTTTATGAAGAATCTGATGAAAAATAGCAAACCGGACACATGCTAATTTATCTCTTGTTCCTACAGGCAATCAGAGAGACTTTAAAGAGGGTGTTGACCTTTCTTTCTTTTTACAGGTATAAAAAGGCACATGGTACATATGTGCCACTAATAGTCATGACTATTATAAAACCAGAACTAGTGCAGAGTTGGTGCATAGCTGCCAATGCACCACTGTGATGCTTGCACTGATGTGCTCAAAATTGTCACATGCCAGATTGAAGACGTAAGTCTCCCAGATCACATATTCTGTGATGGAAAAATGGATGGTTTCAGCTTATGAAAATAGCTGCAAAGTCTGCTTTGCTGATTTCACTGAAGTGATGTGGATACAAACTCACAAGTATAAAACGAAAAAAGAGAAAACCAGTATTCTGTTCTAACTAATAAAAAGAAAGACAATGACACATCAAATGCTTGGAAATGAATGCCAAGAGTTCAAGAAATCTTGTCTTAGACTAGCTGGGAGGCTGAGATAATTCTGTCTCTGGAGGAAATGTAAGTCAAGCAATGTAGCTGCTAGCAATGCATGCAGCCTCGCTCCAGTACCTGCTTCTGGACACGCAGGCAGCATCCCTGGGAACTCCATTCCCGCTCTGCTGTGCTTCAGCGAGCAGTTGACTCTTGCTGTCCAAAAGCAGAGGGCAGATATAAAAGAAAGAAGGGAGAGAATGAGCTTGATGAATGGACAGGTATTGTGTGGTTAGTATCTGATTTTTGCTGTTAATGTATATGTACTATCCTTGTAAAATCAGCAGAGAGAGAGATATTCAAATAGTTTTATTTTTAAAAAACATGGCAAGAGAAAGGAAAGGGGTACAAGTAGCAAAGGATGGAGATTTTCCAGCAGCCACACTTCCTTACAGAGATGTGAGAATTGTAGCTGCGAATGAAATGATTTGAGGAGTGATGAGTGTGTGTGTACATATGTATCTAAACACCAGTACATGATAGTACTGAAGAGGCACTTTTTACTAGGCAAAATTGTGAAGGTTCTAACATGAGTACGATCATCAACCCACAGTACTTTCTGGTTGTATTGCATAAAGAACATTGTAGAAAAATACCTTCGTTTTTTTTCCCCCTGTTCACTTTCCAAGGTAATATTGGTTAAAAAAAAAAATGCCACATAGTTCCCCACAGCAGTTTTCTGGCAAGCCGACAACAGCTTTGAAAACTATGTCACTCAGTGGTCTGTGTGACAAAGATATCACTGACTGAAGCTGTCCCCATAGATCCCAGCCACTTGACTTATGGTTTAACATTCAGCTTTCAGTTCTTGTAAGTACTTACTCTGAACACATTTGCAGACACTTTGAAATAACAAGGTGCTAGTCTTTTGCCCTCACAAAAACAGGCTGACAGTAAGAAAGGAAAGCTCAGCTGGACAGGTAGTCATCCTCATCTGGTATTGCATAACCTGTTTTTTCTGCTATAAGCAGCAGGACTCCATTACCTAAAATTTAGTTCAAGGCAGTAAAGAAAAATGTTTCTGTGCCTTACAAATCTCAGCTAACAGACATCATTACCTGTCACTACCACTGCCACCTTCCTGCACGGCAAGAGATGAGGTAAGGGCATGAGAAAAGATTACAGTGAATTATAGTTCTTTAAAGTAATAGTAAGTTCAAGTAGCCTGAGCACCTGCAGCTACTATAGCAGATGATGGTCGCTGGTCGTGTTCTGAATGTGCAGGGACTTGCAAGTAGGTTTAAATAAGAAAAGTATAGATGATTGATTCTTGATAACCGAAAGAAAAGAAAACCTTAATCAGAAGGTGTTTCTGCTGGCAGAACTGCAGACTGTGATGCAAGTATCAGTTCAGCAACGGAACTAACAAAGTAAAAGTAACTTTAGAGTAGAAGTCCCATGACAGGATAAAGGAAGCTTATCTTCCCTATTCTGAAAGAACTCACCATGACATAAATAACATTATCACATGCACTTATAGTGCCTGTTTTTTTTTTTTTTTTCAAGGAATGTAATAGTTTTTGTCTTAAAAATATACTTCAGGTGATAAAATTTTATTATTGGTTATTATTTTCTACAGCGAAGATGGACAGTAAATATACCATGCATCATAAACCTGTGAAGGGAAGAGGGCAATGAGAACTTTGATATTGTTCCTCTATTTTTTAGCTGTCTTTGTGAAATCAATATAAGTTACCAACTTCAGCCAAACTGTTTACTTCATAGATCCTCCACTTTTCCCAGAGGTTTCCTGACAACTCCCCACAATGGCAAGAAGCCAACATTTCTACTTTGAAAATCCATCAAAAAAAAACTTCATTTCAGTCCCAGCCAAGAGGTCATAAAATTTTTGAAGTATAAACTCAGAAGAGCTTTGGAGAAGAGCACAGAGACAGTCATGGATAAATTGGGACTACAGCTGGGCTCTACATTCTGTGTAAATCCGTAAGTCAAAGAAGCTTTGTGTGATACATCAGCTTGGCACAAAATACAAGAGCAGCTCAAAATATGTGTACACCAGGTGGAACCTGAAAAAGCATTTATCCAAGTCCCATAGGCTGTATTGTGGATGTATTGTGGATGTATTAGCTGCAACGCACTGTCTGATGGACAAAATGGAACACAGGCATTGCAATGAACTTGCTACACAAACTTAGACCATCCAAGTGAAGTCAAAATATCTCACAATTAAAACCACAGATACTGGTTTTATAGTGTTCTTTAATGAAATATTTATTTTATGAGCTACAAATACATTACACAAATTTCACGTTGAATGTTGACGAGTGAGATTCCTTCTAACTGTCACTTTCTTTTGTTCTTAAAATGATGCTTAATTTGAACTCTGACCAAATGAGTAAAGATTCAGTGACCTGAAAGAGAGCAAAAGTGATTTGTTTATTACACTTTCATTTGTACATTGGTCATGTAAAATTGTGAAACATTATTAAACTTTTCAATTTGATTTTTGTTTTGATTTTTCCTCATTGAGCTCAGTAGCTGGAAAAAATAGTTGACAGCTGAGCACAATGCTGAGAGTTTCAAGCTTCCTTACTAAAAGCCCACCCAAAAGATCAATACAAACAGACAAAATACAAGCAGATATTAAAGGAAAACCGATGCAAAAAGTCAAAGTGGAGCAAAGGTTGCTGTGGAAGTACAAGCCTCACAATCAGAAAATTACATCGAAAGAGAAAGGAAAGAAGTGAAATAGGAATGGGAGATGGAAAACATGACAATAAAAGACAAAATGAAATGAAATGGGAAAAAAGAAAAACCAAAATTTTTTTAAGTGTGGAGAGAGACAAGACTATCTGCAAGAAAACACAGATTTTTCACACAGAATCCCTTATTTTTTTGTGAACTTCTAATATAATCTAACAGTCTAAATTTGCAGATACAGCTAGATCTAAATACTTATGTTTCTGCCTTTTCAGCTTGCTGCTCTTACTCCTGAGATTCCCTCTTCATGAATCCTTGACAAAGTGCTGAAAAAATATACTGTCCTGTCCTTCACAATCACACAAGTATGGATCACTGAAGTGTTTTAGAGAATGACCTTGTACAGCGTCTATGAAACACTCAAAATGTTACAGATACATAAAATGCAGTACCTTGACTGAATCTGCTGCAATCTTGTGTAGTGTGCTGCCATTCAGGATATTCCCTTTTTCTGTGGTTTCCAAATGCTCTTGATTGTCATTCCTCTTCTTCAGTTTTTTGCCTTCATGGTTACTAATGTTCCGTATTGCATGTGCACACAAATTCCAATGCTGGCCTTTCAGTTTTGGGTACACAATAGCGTATACCATAGATGATGTAGTATGAGTATCATTATATCCTAAATATAGTATTGAAAAACAGCACGGATGGCCCCACACTGAGTCAGCACACTGCTGGCATCCCCAGTCAGCTGAGGAACACAAATACAGCCCATTCCAGCATCCTCTGAGCAAGACCTCTACAGAAGGTATGAGAAAAGGTAACAGGCATTTGGAAAGTGCCGAGCAACTCCTCACTGTGATTTTTTGCTTGCCCTGAAGTAGCATTTGGAGGAGAGGACACCATGATGCTTGGGCACTGTATAAATGTAAGAAAATGCTCAACAGAGGTTATATAAGTCTGTGCAAAAGTGGAGATCAACACCTGTTTTGCAAGAGAATAAACAGAGAGGAGCAGGACTAGGCAAAACACTCAAAATATTACAACGACTTCAATGCTAACAGGTTAATGAGCTCACTACGGGAGAGGTGCCTTCAGTGAAACCTGCAATAGATGCCATAACATAGACAGAGAAAATTGTTCCATTTACATCCGCCCAGCTGAGAAAGTAACAGGGACGACTTTACAAACTACTACCAAATTTCCTAGGAATGACCAATGTGCAAAAGAAACTATTAACAACTGGTCCTGGAAAGCCGTTCCCTGTGAAAGACAGATGTTAGAGATCACTGCACATGCTCAACCACAGTCACGCTTCAGAAACAATACTAATTAATACAAGGTGGATTTACTCACTTCCTTCTGAAAAAAGAAAACCCACCAAAATTAACAAGAAATGCAAGCTTGCTTTTAGAGCCACTCTGCCGTGAAGTAACATGGTCTTTACAAATGATTTTCACATAGCATTATATTCATTATTTCTCAAGGTGGCTAAAACTTTGGAATCAATCAAAGCAGACTGACGTTTTTCTACAGGACAGTAAACCCAGCCAAGCCTATCAAATCAGTGGTCTATCACAGCTGATTTTCGCATATGCTATGCAAGCATAAACTCACCTGTCATGGTGTCTTTCCTGGAAGTGTGTTCTCCCTTATTTCCATGGTAAGTGGCGTTTGTTCCAGTTGATTCATAGTCTGTTTTTCTTTCTTTTAGGCTGATCATTTCCCGAGGTGAGGCTGGGGCACTTGCTAGATCATAAAAAAGGATTTATTTTTTCTCACCACATATGACTGAATGTAGTGTTTAATTCTAGAGTAAACATTTTACTGATGTTTCTATTTGTTGGCATATCAGCATTAAGCTGTTTGAAGAAACACTACCCCACTATGGAAGAAAAGGTGTTGTTATTTTAAATACAGGACAAATGTAATAATGGGACAATCAACTCCAAACATCATTTTCTCTCTAAACATTTTACGTTTTGCAATTACAACCAACATCTAAGATGATCATTAAGAAAAAGTACAATAATAATGATTTCCCCTCCCCCTCCCTTTAGCTTTTTAATTTCTTTAACTTGTCAAAACTTTCTGGTATAGGCACTTCAATTTTGTTTTCTCAAAATAGGTAATTTATTTCTGTTGAAAAGACAATTAACTTTCAACTGTGTGGAAAAACCCCTTATAAAATGGTATCCTCCCTTCTCTGTTGAAAACAAACAAATCCATTAAATTATTCTAATGGGGATAGGAAGAAAAGAAAGGTGTGTTTCATAGAAAGCATATGGCAAACAATGTCTAACACTCAAAGGTAACTCAAATAATTTATCTGTCTTTAAATAACTACACATGAACAACTGCCATTAAAACAGCAACTGCTACTTTAAGGTATCATTAAAGCTAAATCCTTCATCACTAATACTCGTAGTATGGCTAAAAGGAGGAAAATATGAGGTGACTAGGACGGAACTGCCTTCGTACTTGATTCTCAGGCACTGAAAAATGTGATCGCTGGCTCTGATCATCAAGACTTATAGCTCGTGATGCTTAGGAAAAGGCAAAAAGCAGAGCTAAAAATTATGTCTTTCAAGCAAAGTCACTTCCAAGATATTTAGATGTTGGTAGAGACAATGCACTTTCCCTTTTTGTGGAGGGCAGGGGAAGGAGTACAAGGTGAGTGGCACAGCACCCCAAAGCCTTTTCAAGGCACAGTGGTACAAAAATAACTAAAGGGCTGGTGATTACTTCCACTCCCTCCCTGACTCCACCCAGGTATTTGATATGTTGAAATAACCTAAAAAGCAATAACAAGTGTCCTTACTTAAAAAAAAAAAAAAAAAAAGAAAGAAACGAAAAGAAAAACAAAAACAAAAAAAATAAGACAAGCTCATTTGTGAAGCCTGGTCATGAGTTATGTCTTCCAGGATCTATCTCTATGTTACATTTTTTAGTTAAGGAGTTGGGAAACACTTGTACTTAATTAAGGAGCAGGGAAACACAGTGATGCTGAATTCTGCTTAGATTGGTGCTGTTGGCTTTGGCCTCTAAATTTACAGAGCAAATGAGGGACAGATGTTTTTTCTTATGAAGCCATTAGAACTGGGGATTGTTTTTAAATTGCTTGTCAATAGTGATGTAATTCTAAAGCTGATAATCCCGTAGGTATAAATAAACATGACATTAAATTACCAAATCAGCTAATGGCAACTTGAATCTAACAGGGAACAAGACAGAATGCAAATGTTGAAAAAGTTGCCAACACAGGGATGCGTTTTGTTTCACCTACTCTGGTAATGCTTTTAAGCACTTGGGTGTTTTGAACAAAATTGACTGATAAAGACAATACCATCTCTCTCTGTTCCCTGTGAGAATTATCTCTCTCCTCCCATGTGAGAACAACTGCTTTCTGGCAAGTGTTGAAAACCAGAACTGTCCTCTTTTAGAGTTTTTACTGGAAGCAGACATAAAATCATTGGGTGACACTAGATTGAAAAGTGATACCAGTGTTTTCTACTCTTATTCTTTACAGACACAAAAAGAGAAGACAGAGGTCTCTACACTAGTTAAAGCATCTTATCAGCAAGTCCTAGGCATGGATGGGATACTGTGAGTTCATTTACTTCCACTCTTTACCCCAAGGTAGGATCCAGTATACCAAAACAATTCTTGACAGATTTTCATCTAAAACTTAAGATCTCTAATGACAGAGATCACATAACTGCTCCAAGCAGTTTGTTCCAGTGCTTTGTTTCCCTACTGTTAGGAAATGTTTCCTAATGTCTAGCCTGACTCCTTGCTGCTCATTATTTCCATTTGTCTGCTATGAAAGTAGAGAAAGTTCATACTGTTCCTCTTCACAGCTGGCTGTTACGTGCCTGAATACTTGATGTGTTCCTCTTCTTGCTGCTCCCATCTTTTGTCTCTTATTCAAGTTAAACCATTACAGTCCATTCAGTATGTCCTCATAACCTGACTTCTCCATCTCCTAAATCATGTGTGCAACTGACAAAAATCCCTAAAAAATCATTTCTAAAGAACTTTTGTCCAGCCAGATATTGTCCTTATAATTTATTTGTAATGGATTGGACCTTTTTTCCCCTTTGGACAGTATCTTAAATTTCTCAGGATCACTGTGAATTCCAGTAATGCCTCTGAAGTTACATGAGCCTCTCTCAGGTCTATGTCACCTGCAAAGGTAATAGGAACCCTTTGTATATTATCTGGGTCATTAATGAAACCACTGAAGAATATTGGGCCCAAGGCAAACCTCCAAGGAAAGCATTCTTCCATTTTGGCAATAAGCAATACCCATTCTTTGCTAAATGTTTTCAGTCTGTTTTGTGTTTACCACACATGACATTTTGTGGACAGTTTGCTAGCTTACCTATAAAAATCTTGTGTGAAATATTCTTACTGATTACAGTAGATTTCATTTACTAACTATTCTTTCCAAAAAACACTTTAACTGTTGTATCAGGAATTTAGGTGGATTTTAAAAGAATAAATTGCATTGAACCGATGCTCAGATTTGATAGGGATACTACCAGACAGAAAATAACTTGTGCTATTATGTAGAAATAGATAATCCTAGAGTTAAGCAGTATTTTATGTTCCTACTGTCTCTGAGGCACTCAGATTGTGATTATTTGTTTCAGTAATTTTCTAGAATGAAGTTGAGCTGACAGCTCTGTAATTATATTGGCTCCTCTTCCTTCAGAAACAGCCACTATATTTGTCTTTTTCCAGTCTTATGATAACTCATGATGGCAGAAGAATTGCATCCAAAATTTCTTAAAGTATATTCTTGAAGGAATAGAGTAACAGAAGTGAGGAGACAGTTCTGGCAAGAGACAGGGCTAAGATCTCAGAGCCAGACAATTCAAGTGCCTTGCACTTAGAGTCAAAATGAGATTTTGGAGAAGAAAAAAAGGAACAAGAGCCCTTTACAGACTTGTGTAGTGACAGATTTTGAAAACTGAAGAGCAGCTCTCACTGTACTTCTGGTTACGTTTTTAGATTTCCTCAGTGATTGTTCTGCAGGACTAAGATGTAGCTTTTAGATAACTAACAAAACAATTTTCTTAAAAAAACAACACCAAGGCACAATGCTGATGGCAATAATCGGTTTGGCCCAATTTAATCCTAAACTCTTGGTATACCTATGGAATGACAGCAGTTGACTGAAGAAGCAGTAAAAAGCACATTAAAAGGCTGTTTTACTCTGTTTATCTTAAAAGATTTTCACTGTGAATGGTTTTATCTAACCAAGGTATGTTCTACCTTGGAATAAACAGAGGGGAAAATGCCCAGATTTCTGAACAGAAAAATTAATTAACACTTAGATACTTATATTAATTCATTGTTTGGATCATACAGAGTTAATGACAGTGGGTATAAATATGCCATTGATGTTACTAGAAGACCTGTAGTCAATCTTTTGTCAAACTTACACATGCATGTGTATGCAGGCTTATATACACATATAATCAGAATAAAAGCCGACAACAAATAAGGTGGATCCTTCAACTTCCATGCAGCGTGCAGAGTGGTTGTAAACAACATAGCAGTTTTTGTGACTTAGCAAAGTGAGTAACAGAATTTCCTCATGCTACTAATGGACACCATTGCCCTGCGACCTACCCAGGTAATTCCAATCAGGAAAACACTGCTTGGGAATTAATAGCAAAAAGTTATGGAATATTCTTTCTGCTGTAAAAATTTCCAAGGTGTTAATAAAAAAAAAAAAAAATTCCTGTTTTGAACAGATAATTCAGATAAGAGTAAAGAATATATTTTGTGCCCTTCCAGCACAGTTAGCAACAAATCCACATGCCAGTGACATTGCTTTAAGAAGGAAAATGACAGTGATGGATTACCTCTGTCTTTATTCCAGTCCTGAAAGCCCGGTCTTACCTGAGCGGTTGTTAGGAGACATGCGCACAGGAGAGATGGAGGGCGTGCGTGATGAAGAGTATGGTCTTTGCCGATCCCTTTCTATCGTTGAAGATGAGGCTACAAAGTGATACTGCGACCATCCATCCTGTAACATCAAACATTGCAATAGTGATCAGTGAAAACACCATACAGTTCCCCATATTAAGTACAGAGTATTTTCCTCTACTGCTTTCACTACGTAAACGAAGTGGGCTACTATCTTTTTTCCACTGAGTGGTAAATATTCTTAATGGTGCAGGATATAACCTGCTGATTGTACTGACACACCAAGAGAAAAATTTAAAAGCAGAAAGTTCTGTAAAATAACATGTTAGAAAGACTCAAATTATGAAAACACTCAACTTTTTAGGCTATTTATGTATAGTTCTGCCTTTTTCTGTGTGTCTGTTTTCACATTGCAAAAGGCATTCTGGCTATTAAAATCTTTCCAAATCAAAGACTGCTTGTTTTCATAGTCAAAATCAGTTTTTGCTTTAGAACATTTCTATCTTGCAAGAAACTTTTGGAGTAAGTAGATGGGGAAGACCCAGGCTTATCAAAATTATTGTAACTTTCGGTATTTGTAGACTAGTTACATTAGCTGCTCAGTTGTTCACGTGAGGAAAAAGGAATCAATGCATTTTTGTCGTGGCATTTTTCTCCAAGATGTACAGAGAGAAATTCTATTCCTTCTATTTAAAACTGTGGTAATGGTGATGTATTTTTTTTTTTTTTAAAGGAAAGTATTACAAACATTTGAAACAGCTAGTTCAGAAATAAAAATGAGAGTTTCAAACATTCATGTTTTGTTCCTGGACCATAATATAATGCAATAATCCAAAATAATGTACATTTTTAAAAGGATATTCAAAAGTTTGAAAGTATAATGAGAGAATAAACTGACTCTTGTTAGTGCTCTTATTAAACAAAAGTATTTCAAATGTCTAAAGTATTGATAGATTTTAGCTGTCTTTATCACTGCTTAATGTTTAATCTAAATCAGTAACACAGAGATTTCCAGGTCTTGCACTGAAGGCATAGGCCTTTTAAAACACCCACTTTCTGTTGGGCTCAGTGGAAATTGAGTCAAGCACCTGGTATTGCACTAAACAATGTTTTTGTGATCAAATGCTGAATAAAAACAAACATCGTAAAATATTACCAGAAAACAGCTGGAATTTTCCTCTTTCTTGCAGAAAAATAATTTTTTGTTGGGATATAAAGAATATTCCAAGCCCCTGCTTCAGGCTACTCAAGACATCCACCTCTGAATCCCACCCTCTGCCTTTGCCCCAGGCATCTCTCTGACTTTGTTCCCTCCACAGACATCACTGGCAGCTGGCTCTCGGAATTGCAAGAGAAACTGGCTTGAAATTCCCCCTTCCACGACACTTTTAAGAAAGAGAACTCAGCAAGACTGTGACACATTTCTCTTTTACAAACAGCAGGAGGAAAGAAGATGCTTATACTTGATGTAGAGGGAATTGTTCTAAGTAAATTCAAATAGACACAGGTGACACTTAACTACAGATTCTGAATGTCTGTACTCCTTAGTATAACACATTTGAATAAACATGCGTGTATCTCAGTCATAATTGCAAGGGTAAAAATAATAAGGAAGAGTGAAGGCTGGGTCACAGCTTTCATAGCAGTCACGGTTTTCCCTAGAGTTGATAGTGAGCATTTGTCCATAGAGGTCACTCATGTTTAGAACACTTCACTGAGTTGCCCCTCATATTTCATGACAGTCATAGAAGAAAATATAAGGACGAAAACCAGTTAACTAAAAGAAATAGTAACTTGTAAAAAGAAATAGTTTCTCTTTAGTGCCACTTGCTTAAACCCAAATTTTCTATATCCAATATTTCATTTCCAACAAGCAGCCTCTACACAAACTGTTTCGTCCAGCCTAGAGGAAAGATCAATGAGAATGCAAACAAAAATATCACTAAAGCCCTGACTACGTAATATTAAATTGGAAATCATTAGACACTTTTCAATATATATACATATATTTAGTATGCATATATATAATCCATACATATTTTGAAATAACTAATAGTTTATAATTAGAATTATAATGCATAGCTTAAGTCCAATAATCTTATCAAAGCGGCAAGACTGTATATACTTAGCATTGTTTTTACATCACCTATTAATAACAACTTGAATGATGATTTCTCTACTATAAAAATGATGTAGCAAACACATGAGAAGCCCATGCCTTTTTCTTGCTGAAGAGAAATGGTTCCTTTTTTACTCCTTCTCTGGGGTCAGACATTCTCACCATAAAGGTGACTCTCTGTAATTCACTGTTACAGTTTTCTGACCATCTGTTTTCTTTTAAACAGACCACTGAAGTGATGATACCAAGAGGTCAGACTCTAGATCTGGTAAAAGGACAAGGAATAGACTATTTATTACTGTCTGCCTGCAAAAGGAGAAGCTTACATAGTGCAAGTCAGAAATTCTTTCAGCTTTGTGGATCTGGATGCACACATGGCCAGCAACACTCTCCTTTTGCACTCTAGCTTCCTCAAATAAATCCCTGTCATGTGGGTGAGAAAAAAGTGACCCAAATCTTCCCATAAACCCTTCTTCCTGTTGTCTATTCCATCTGTATTGTTTACATTAATACCTGGACCCAGGTTCTGATGGCAAGTGGATGAAATAAATTCTTGTTATATGCACAGTCCCATGAACTCTACAGCAATAGCATGTGACCCCAGTTTTGTTCTGCAGAATATCAACAGGTACTTTGACAACATTGCTTCCTCAGAAACAGCATTGCCAGGTGCCTCAACAGTGAGGGAGCAAAATCGGCTGTAGTTGGGATGCTGGTAATAGTATTCTTCTGTGTGGTAAATGTTATTCCTTCTCCTCCTCCCTGCAAATTTTCATTTTTCTCTCTGCTGAGAGCAGTGCATGCAGTGAGGTCTTCAAATAAATTCTGCTACAAACTTTCAAGTTTGCAAGCCTCATCAGCTCAATGAGTCACGCAAACAATAAACTCTAACACAAGTATTGTGGTGACTTGGCATTGCTTTTGGCTCATCAAGGCACGTTGCTATCACTGTATGACAACCTTCATGATGTTCTTCAACAGCAATATGAGGAGCTCTCAGACCTCCCAGTATTTCAAAATTCTAATACTTCAAAGTCACCTGTCTTTAGCTCTTCTCTGCCACAAGGAACAAACTTCTTTCCTGGGAAAGGTAAACAGTTTGTAACAAATTCATTAAAACTACCCCCATCAACAATTCCAAAAGCTATTAGCGTTAAATATTGAAACTAATTTTTAAGAGCCTAAAGGGAGTATTTTCAATTTAATGCTGAGATAAATACCACCTGATGTGATGGCTGCTTTCATTAGTTTGTTTCAGCTCTAGTGCCTGTAATGAAATTTAATTAAATTGATTCGGGTACTTAAAGGTACAGTATATAGCAGTGTCCTGCAGAGACGAAAGCTAACTCGAAAGCAAAGTGTGTGAGACTGCATTTCAGCAACCAATTTACCAGCCACAAACATGGTCTAGGAGAAGAAGAGTAAGACAAAAAGATCTGACAAATTGGAAAGAAATTCAATGCAGTTCTTTTACAGGATGGATGCATTTTTTAACTGGTAGCAATTAGTTAATAGGTGGCAACTGCACACTACAGGAGAGCATAGAACAACCAGAGTACAGAAATACCATCATACATCCTTATCGTATCTTCCAAGGTATCTTCTACTGGGCATTGATCTACATTTTGACTATAATGAATATATGTATTCTCCCTCAATTATACTCCATAAATTCCAAATGTTAAAGCTTGGTTGGCAGTGACATGTTTTTGATGATACATTCTTGGGAAAGCTGCAAGGATTAGATTTGAAGCGGGGGTTAGATAACCACTGTAGAAAGCAAAAGTGACATTGTAGTCTCACTGATCACCTTCTACTAGGCTTAAGGAGTGAACAGGTCCTTTGTCTCCCTGCTCAACTTTAAGTCATTTTGAGAAGAAACAATTTTCTTCAGGCCCATGCAAAAGAATTATTTTGTCAGAGTGACTGAACTTACTGTCCCAAACACCTATTGCATAGGTATCTTATGAAAATATAATTTGGGTTTTCCCATTATTTTTCTTCTGTTTAAAATGTAGGGAAAAAGAGAGGGCAGTTTTTTATTGTGTTTGCAAGAGTTTCAATTTTCAGAACTCTTCAGTAGTGGAGTCCTTGACTTGAGATGATTTTCAGAGGTGGGTGATATCAGACGCACCATTTTCTCACTTAATACAGTAACACTATGAGGACTGAATGAAATGAAGCCCTGATGGGAACTGACACTATGCTGACATCAGAGTGACTAACGAACTCACAGATAAGAGAGGCAAGAGAGGGGACCAGATACAATGAGGTGGCCAAGCAATGTGTGGCGAACTTGGGGAAGAAGCAATGACATCGCCAACCTCAGCGTAGTACCCAACCTGGATGACCTCATGGCATCCAGTCAGAAAGAAACCCCACATCAGTTCATGTGCTAATATCCATAGCTAAAAGAAGAACAAGCCCTACCCTCTGAGTGACTACGCTGATCAGCTGCTAAGAGGACACTGACTTAAAATACACTGAGTGGCTTAGAGAAACTGTAGCGTAGCTGCCTGCACATGAATATCTTTCAGTGCTGAAAAGCATAGTCTGCCCTGACTCCTGATGTCCTAACATTGTGAGGAAGAAAGACAGCTTCTTCCCCAAACCAGAGAAATCCCACTCGAGAAAAAAAACAAAAATGGTGCAACAACTCCAATAATGAAACAGCTGAAACCTGAGGGACTACAGAAAATGTAGTTAATATCCTGCCTTCCCCAGGTTTACAAACTCTCCAGCATGCTACTTCTTGCTTCAGGCCTGATCCTCTTGTGACTCGATTCAACAGACATTTTTCCAAATGATTTGAAGGGCCAGACTTGATTTATCATCCACTTCCTTATCTGCAAGCCAGCATTTTACTGGTTTCAGGATATTAACTGTAATAATAACTGCTCCTGTAATGGTAACAAGCTCTAGAAGTATGAAGTTTTGATAGCAACCACTGTCAGGAATCGGTAACTAGACCACCGCTGTGTTAGAAGCAGGTGACAGAGCAACAAGGCAAAATGCCTGTAAGTACATAAGTTAGGATTTACTTGCTTTGAAACTCAGCCAGACATTGCTCTCAGTTGCTGGTGTTGCATCTTTCGCAAGCTGAAGCTCTGCTGTCAGGTTAAATGAAACATCCTGACTGGTGTGCACCATTGTGACATTGTCTAGAGTACAAGATAAATCTGATGTGAATTAAGTCAAGGCTCATCAGACTTACACAGGTCTGGGCAATTCTTCAGTGGGGATTTGTTGTCACGACACTAATAAGACATAACAGAAATTAGAACTGGATCAAATTATCTACACACATTGACATATGAAAGTTATGTGCGTGACTTGACTACGGTGAGAAATCTAAAACAGTTACAAGGTTGAGGTGATCCACACATGTATCTTATAGAGCTCTTAAATGGGATTTTTGAAATAATGTGGTTTAAGTGTTCACCAACCACTACACTCATCATCAGGCTTTACAACCCAGGGTCATATTGTTTTCATTTAATACAAGAGGAGAGAATAAATACATTTCCCAGTGCTTCTCAACAGAGGTATCGAGCCTGGCTTCTCTCCCTCTGCCAGCCCCATGGCAGCAGAGGCTAACCGCCCCCCACCAACACACCCGAATATTGAGTTTGCGACTGCTCCCTGTGTGTCACTGTACTTCAGTACAAGGAAATGTCAGCCGCTGAAGGAGAGATGGAGAGATGGCTGTTCTCTAGAAAAGCCCCTCCCTTTGTACTTGGAGTGTGTTTACTGCAGAAGAGGGATTTCAACTAAATTCTCACAACTTCAGCAAGTCTAGAAATACTCTTGAAATACAGGACAACTAGTTTTACATAAGCAAACTATATTAAAAATAAAGGTGTTCTTTCATTTTTCCTTTGAATTTACAGTGCCAAATCCTACTACCAGTAAATGATTCCTGAAAGTATTGTCTTTGACACAGTCTCCCACAGCATCCTCACAGCTAAGTTGAGGAGGTGTGGTCTAGACAATAGAGTAGTGAGGTGGGTTGCAAACTGGCTTAAGGAGAGAAGCCAGAGAGTGGTAGTCAATGGTGCGGAGTCTAGTTGGAGGCCAGTATCTAGTGGAGTGCCTCAGGGGTCAGTGCTGGGGCCAATATTATTCAATATATTCATTAACGATTTGGACGAGGGAATTGAGTGTACTATCAGCAAGTTTGCTGATGACACCAAGCTGGGAGGAGTGGCTGACACGCCGGAGGGCTGTGCTGCCATCCAGCGGGACCTGGACAGGCTGGAGAGTTGGGCGGGGAATAACCTAATGAAATTTAACAAGGGAAAGTGTAGAGTCCTGCACCTGGGCAGGAACAACCCCAGGTTCCAGTATAGGTTGGGAGATTACATATTAGAGAGCAGTGTAGGGGAAAGGGACCTGGGGTCCTGGTGGACAACAGGATGACCATGAGCCAGCACTGTGCCCTTGTGGCCAGGAAGGCCAATGGCATCCTGGGGTGTATTAGAAGGGGGGTGGTTAGTAGATCGAGAGAGGTCCTCCTTCCCCTCTACTCTGCCCTGGTGAGACCACATCTGGAATATTGTGTCCAGTTCTGGGCCCCTCAGTTCAAGAAGGACAGGGAACTGCTGGAGAGGGTCCAGCGTAGGGCAACCAAGATGATTAAGGGAGTGGAGCACCTCCCTTATGAAGAAAGGCTGAGGGAGCTGGGTCTCTTTAGTTTGGAGAAGAGGAGACTAAGGGGGGACCTTATTAATGTTTATAAATATATAAAGGGTGAGTGCCATGGGGATGCAGCCAGGCTCTTCTCGGTGGCAAACAATGATAGGACAAGGGGTAATGGGATCAAGCTGGAACACAAGAGGTTCCACTTAAATTTGAGAAGAAACTTCTTCTCAGTAAGGGTGACAGAGCACTGGAACAGGCTGCCCAGGGAAGTGGTGGAGTCTCCTTCTCTGGAGACATTCAAAACCCGCCTGGACATGTTCCTGTGCGACCTCACCTAGGTGTTCCTGCTCCAGCAGGGGGATTGGACTAGATGATCTTTTGAGGTCCCTTCCAATCCCAAACATACTGTGACTGTGACTGTGACTTTATGGATTTGCTTGCGTTGTTTCCAGGAAAACTCAAAATCAACAGAGAATTCTGGGGCATTGTTCTGCTTTATGAGGTATCCTGAATAAATCTACTTCATTGATGACTTTTTACTGCCATTAGCTAAGTTACAAACAATTATAGGCAGTATATTGACATTTTCACTCCTAGGATTTTGTCTCAGAAGTGAGAACTTGAGACATGAGTAGGGATTGAGCCTGGAAGATATTGACATTCTCCTGGCTTATACATTAGTGGTTGTTCCTTGGGTTAAATCCTTCAAACTGATTCTGTTTTAAGTCTACAAGTGGAAATCTGGGGTAGTTTCACTGGCTTCAAAAGACAAAGGGCTGCTGACTCCAATTCTCCCGTTTACTTTCCTCTCCCAAAGAGTTTTGAGCCAGGGCCTCAAAATCAACAGATACAAAGTGAAGACATGGGCCACTGAAGCTTCATTTGAAGATTTTAGTATTTATGTTTATAGTCATATTTCCACAGCTTATGAAAGGTGGAAAAATACTTAAACCAGAGATATTAATCAAGTTTAGGGGATTTAAAAATATTAAAATAATTAGGATAAAAATACAGGAATTTCTTGCAGTATGACCACTTAGCCAAAGTGGTTAAAGGAAAACATAATTTGCTTCCCACTCCTGATGATGATGTCAGTTACTAGTGAGAAGTTATGTTGTGAGTATGACACCTGCCACTGTGTGAGCCTGGGAGGAAGGCCACTCACTCCTCCCTTGCACAGCCATAACCAAGGGGAGAGGAGAGGAGAGAGGCCCCACTGAGATGATCTGGGGAGCAGTGCCATCACCTGAGCAGCAGCAGTTGAGCTGGGCAGGGAAGGACCAAACCAGCTGGGCGGCAGAGCTGCCACTGGAGCAGCCACCTCTCCCAGGGGCTCTCGGTCGCTGCCCCAGTGCCTGATGCTGGGGGGGCTGTTTCACCACTCCCTGACCGGCGTGGCTGTGCGATACACACACACACACACACACACCACATCCGTCACCTTTCTCACGTTCTGCAGGGGGTTTGACCTCAGCACTTCTCTCCTTTTTACTCTGAATTTCAATGTACAAATGGCTTTTACTTATAAGTGACCATTCCTGCATCCCAGACACAGCAGACATTCAATTACTTACAAGACTGAAAGAGAAATACATATTTAGGGCAGCATGTGGCTTAAAAAGGGGCTCCCAGTCAGACAGTCATTAACCACAGCAAAACTGTCTGGCACTGGATGAGGATTATTAAGTTTTCTGTAGGCTCTTTAAAGTGACATTTTCAGAATCAGTGGTTAAGCTCATTCTTTTCAAAATGAGATGTGTACCTCTCAGCCTCCATCTCAGCTTCTCTGAAAGTAAAGTCATTATTTTCCTATTGTCAGCGTTCCACCCCCAAATCTTTTGGAATATTGTCTCTCCCTGTTTTTCTCTTGTCATCACAGAGCCTGAGGGACTATATTCTTCTGAGAGTATCACACAATTTTTTTCTTTCAAAATACCACAGACGGCCTTGGCCAGTTTTATTTTTTTTCAAATGCGCACTTTTTTTCTTTCTGTGCAGTGTTATCATCTTCTAATCACATATCTTCTACTGTAATTTTATATCTCATCCCTTGATTTTAGCTATGAAGAGACACACAATAAGGGAGGGATACATTAATTACTTGCCAAATCTATCGGAGTGAGAAACAGCTAGGTAACTATCCCGGGATGTTTTATATAGTGCAACTCTGGGACGTTTCAGGAAATCACTGAGGCATTGCTTTACCTATCCATAATTAATTATTGATTTCCTGTTGCGCAAGTTGCAAAGATGACAAGACCTAATCTGATGAATAAAATAGCTATAAGAAAAGGGGATCGTATGTGAGGCAAAGCATGAAGGACAAGACTTCAGATACGGCAGAGTTCATTATTCATTTTGCTGAGGTTATATGCAGCTAAATAATAAACCTTTCAAAACACTGCAATAAAATGAAATAAATCCATTTTTCAAAGCATCACTTTGCCTCTCAAACAGAAATAAAATTGATTTAATATATTTTAGAGGAAATGGAGGCAGCATTTGGCCCTTTGGCAAGAATTTCTGTTCTCCTCTTTTCCCCTGCATAAGTTATACAAGCTATAATTTAAATTGTTAGAATCATGAAGAACTAATTTTACTTGCACCTTGTATGCAAAAAAAGCCTTGCATCCAAGAAAGTGTTTACAAAAATTTTGACTTGCGTTGTCATTTTCATTCCAGTAATGCAGTTTCAACTATCTTAATGTGTTTATGCCATAGAAATGCAAACTCTGTCTCTTGGCCACAAAAACTCAGGGGGTAGAAAAAATACTACTTTATGCTCAGGGTCAGTTTCTTAAGTCCTTACAAAGACGAGAAACTAAACAAAACCTCATACTTTTACTTTTTATGTAATACAATCAACCAAATACTACTGTTAGCAGTG
Organism: Streptopelia decaocto; assembly: GCF_964273445.1. Classification (NCBI taxonomy): domain Eukaryota; kingdom Metazoa; phylum Chordata; class Aves; order Columbiformes; family Columbidae; genus Streptopelia; species Streptopelia decaocto. Next base: position 76,317,721 of record NC_138655.1, read on the forward strand.
CTGTGTTAATGGTTGGACTTGAAGATCTTAAAGGTCTTTTCCAACCAAATTGATTCTATTATACCTGCGAACACAAAAAATGAAAAAAATCATTATCAGAATAAATTTGCACTGTTGTCTCTTATGGTGAAGAACATGGTAGGTCTGATGATACTGCCTGCTATCTAGAGCCATTAGGACTTTGTGTTTTCTGAAGAGTGGCACTGTGGCTCAAAACTGGGGGTCATTTTATTCAAATGTGTAGCTGCCTGACAAGCAAGGAATTGGCAAAAATCACTAGATGAACTCATGCTGTCCTTGATTTTAGGTCAAAAGTTCTGGTACAAATACACCTAAATTACAGAGTTGGAGATCCAAGTGATTATTGCTAATCTGTGCGAGTTTTGAGGATATGCTGCTTTGAACATGTAGTTTACCAAGACACTTAGATATCAATAATGAGAAACACATTCTTTTTACTGAAATACCTTTAAGAGTTTTTGATTCAGTAAATAAGAGTTCCAGTATTGACAACTCAAACAAGAACACACTACTTCACCAAAGCCTGCAACTCTCATTTTAGAGGAACCACAACTTTTTCTAAAAGCACTTTGTAAAATTAAAAGTAATCAAAACTATTTCGAAACTGCCAGTGAAAATTTTAATTTCTACTTTCTACAGAAAGAAGAAGCTCTTTTATCAAGACAAACTGTATCAGCTAGTAAATGAAGTAAAATAACTCAGAACAAAGCACACATACTACAAAAGAGACTTCTATCAACAAACAAGGTTTCTTTCTTTGAGTTTGAAATGGCAGACATATTTAGGTCATTTTTAAAATTCTGTTAGCAGTTTTAGGAAGAGAAAAGGGAAGAAATGAGGACTTCCCAGCATTTTGTTTTCCCACCCATTATTAGATCATATAGAAAAGAACTGATCATCAAAGAACTGAAAGTAGAATATTGCTGCACTAGATAAATATTTCATTGAACTTTGACTGAATTTACATGTACTGGCCACATTAAACAACCACTTTTAACTTCCTTATAGGACCAAGAAGAATGAGAAGTATAGCAACACAGAGGAGCATCAGCGAAAGATGTCCAGTGATATGCATCAGACCATCACAGTTTGACTATTTACCTCTGAAATGAAAACATGTTCTGATTGCCACAATAATAAGTTTAGTTTGATTTCCACCCCCTCTACTGCTTGTGTATGCTATTACTTCTAGTAAAAATTCTGTACTATAAGCAGCCATTCCACACAGCTGCTTAAGCTAGCTGGGAGAAACCAAATTTCTCACCTCTACTCTTTACTACATCTGTGTTTTTATCCGTGTCTGAACCTATATATGCAAACATCAAGCACGTAAGTTAATTAAAATGATATTTTGTTCTGAATGGTAGAAATCATGTTCCTTGAATGAATTTTGGAGAAAAAGACTGACATGAATTAAAAATGCTTTCTCTTAGCCTGTCTCTTTAAAAGACTTTTGAAACTCTTTAAAAAGACTTCTGGATTATTTTCAGTATTGTACATCTGAATCAACCTAAACTTTCTTATTTATTTGTTATTTATATTTGTTTCAAAAATTAATACATTATTTAAGTGGACTAAAAATATTCTCACTCTCAAAAGACATGCAGACAATTTTCTTAGGTATCTACTTTGTATTCAAGTATAAAAATCCTATCTTATTATGACGAGCCATACTTTTGAGAAGAAAAATCCTGTAGATGTGACCTTCCACTTTTGCATAGCCTTCCAGATCCTGGATGCCTACTCGTACCTCTAACCTAAGGATATTTCAGAAACTTCACTTATACAATTCCCTTCAGAACTAAGGCTCTAAGTCAAAGATGCTGACTCCTGGGCTGCATTTTAAATTCTCTTTTCTTCAGGAGAAGTTCAAAAGGTGGAGTACGTAAAGACAGACTTTGTACAACTAAAACATTAAATTTCTCTCTTCTATATCTGTACTTAGTAACCTTAAAATGGATTTGGGTTTTCAAATGAAAAATACCTAGTCTTTCCCACATAAGTCAGCTAAAGCTTACTGTAGGACTCATTACCAATGCCAAGGATGCTTTAGCATCATATATATATGTACGGCTTATCCTAGAGAATGTTTGGACAAACTTTTATTATTTTCTTATTTGTTTGGCACCTCCTGTGTCCACTAGGTTTTGAATGAGAATGGTGTCAGCTTTCACACACCTCTTACTGATGATTTAGAAGAATTACTGCTAAGTCTGGTTGTTGAATTACCACTTGCTACAATGCTGGATGTTAAAGGAAGCACTATCATGCCTTTAAGGCCCTCAAGGGAAAGGCAAAATTCAAGCAGAGCTGCAGATACTAAGCTCACAGCAGAAACCATTCAGGTTTATTCCTTTAGGTATTACCAGGCTCTCCTTGGTCAGAGATCATGCTTAAAGGCAGTGTCTTCTAAGTCCATGCTGTGTCATGACTACATTTTACATACACACACCCAAACTCACGTACACATATGCATATATGCACATACAGATATTTACTAGCAAAAAAAATGATACACAATCACACAGACATGTAAGTATTTGCAAGGAGTGGGGTGATTAGATTGCCTACAATTGAGCTTAGCCATCACATATCATTTTTTTTGGACACCATTCAGCAAACAAGCCCACAAAAATGTGTAAGGATGGGCAAGCTCTCAGTTCCTACAATGGACTGTTGTCATGAAAATACTATTGTCAGGATTGAATCTTCGATTCAACACCGACTGTGTCTTAGATTGCTGATAATATTTTAAATACAATAGCAAACATGGAAAATATTTTAGAAAGAATCACATAAATACTGAAATTACTGAATTGTGACTAAAGGGACGGTAGGTGATACTGCACAGTAAATAACTCCCTGTCAAGAGTATCACAAAGAATTTAACTACAGGGTGTTTCAAAAAGATGGACCCAACTGGAAATAAGACTGCTTTGAAACTGGGCAGTCTTATTTCCAGTTGGGTCCATCTTTTTGGAACAACCTGTACGTGAAATGTAAGATAATTAAAATAAATGAAGTCTATCATACAGTAAACATAATGGAATTCAGAAGCAGAAAACTTGTGTTGTCATTGTCATATGGGTAAGAACAAGAATATTTTTGTTTCAAAAAATTATTCTACCCTCTTTAGGCCATGTAAAAAATAAAAAATAATTGTAACAACATAACGCAAATTCCTTCTCTTTCTAGTATTGTCTGGTACTGTTATTAAACTCAAAGGGGGTTAGAAGGAACTAGGAAAAATACTACTTGATATGACAGCTAAGAAAATCAAAACACAATATACCTGACGGCACAAGTGAAATTATAATTATTTGTATTAAAATAAAATTGGAATAACATTCAGTTTGGTTTAACATTTTGTAATAATTTAGATAGAAATGGTATTTTTTTTTCTAAATTGTTCTTAAAACTAGCCAAATGATTTAGAACGACAATACAGCTAGTCGAAGACACTTGATATATTTGTGCTATGCCAAATGCCAAGAATCTATCTCTCCTTTTTTTTTTTTTAAACACAGTTTGCACACTATTTCTTTCCATGTGTGAACACTTGTGAATACTTCTGCATATGCCAAAGGTTTCATCAGCACAGCTCAGCTCAATTTATTTGCACAGTTTCTTCGTTAGGATTCGTGATTCTTCTCATGATATGTAAATTCCTGTTTTATGGACAAACAGGATATTATTTAAGCAGACAACTGGAAATGAAAAAGCCACAAATGTCAAAATTTACTCAACAAAGACATCAATGTTTCTTAAAAAACCTATCCTTGGGAAGGCATATGCAATCAAAAGAGGAGGTAAGTGGAATGATAAGTTTATGCTATGCGGTGATGCAGCCTAGGGCTGTGTTGCAAAAAGAACCATTAAGGTAAAAAGAAAAACAAAATTCCAGACTAACATATCATTCCTCACTGAAGAAGCTTTGTGCCTCTAAGAATGAATGCGAAAAAGTAACAGATTATTCTTTGGTCTGCAGCTACTATCTGGTATTTCCCACAGAACAGAAAATATGCCTTTGCCTTAATAAAGAAATGCTTCATATTTGCATGTGCATTGGGAAAGGCAAACCTATCTTACATGAATACTGGAAACTAATATACAGCATAAAATGTAGATTTAATAGTAATTCAACACACACACACACAAATCACTAATTCAAACTTTTTCTCTGGTACTGAAACCAATGACAATTTCATGATAAAGTATTTAACAAGACTGCCATTTAATAAAAAGCGACATTTAACATGCTCACTTAAATGTGAATAATATGTTTTTAGGGAAGCAAGACTGAAATGGAAAGAAAAAAAGAGAAAGTATGTATTTGAAAACTATTTTTTTTCTGCTGTATTGGTTATAGAATCTCTATCTTCCAAAATTACTCAGGTGATGCTTCAGAAAGGCTTGAATATGTTAATTCCACAGAAATATTGCACATTTCCTTTCTTTAAAATAAATTTAGGAATTTTCTTAATTCCTGATTAAAAAAAGAAAGTAACGTCATAGATCAGGTGACGAAATGCTGGGTGTTTTAAATATCATATTCCTGTTAACTAAAGATTAAAAGGATTTACCTTAACCTTTAAAGATATTTATGTCTAAAGTATTTAAATGAGATCTGCTCTGATGTCTTCTCTTTTCCAGGCAGATTTAGTAGGAAAAAAATATGAAAGAAATAGTATAACTACTGTGTCCTGTGTGACCAGCAAAACCACGTAAATTCTTATTTTCTCTACATATTTTATCAGAAATAATACATAGATATATATATATAAAGGTTTCTACATGGATTTACCTGAATGCTGTGCATACATAGAAGTCATTTTTGCAATAATGACACAGAGTCACATTTCACTATGAAAAAATATTAGGAGGAAAACAAAGGTCTACAATAGGTTAGAAATTAAATTTTAGTACCTAAAATTAAATACTGCCTCTAACAAAAAAATGTCCAGTCATGCTAATTCTCATCAATTGTGCTTATATCTGAAGGAAATCTCTATTGTTCTTTATTACTAGAGATTTTGAAAATTAGTATTGTAAGAATGTAATTGAATCCTGGACACACTGATTTTTCTATAGATATCCTAGTTTATTTGGCATTCTCTTACTGAATTACACAGCTATTGCCTTTTATTGAAAGATGCCATTGGGCCGGAAAAGAAAGTGCTTGATAAATTTAATCTGCTATTGCAACATAGTGCTTATCAGTAGCTGCCTTTCTGTTTGAAAGGTTCAGAGAATCAAGAGAGAGATTACAGAAATGCTAGAAAGCTTGTCAGGGAACTGAATGCAATGCACTTGCCCGTCTCTCTGGCATATGCTGTCCTCAGAGAGAGTAAAACTCTGTGTTCCTTCCTCATATGGTTGAAATGAATGGGCTGCTCTCCTAGGTGAAGCAAGACACTTTCCATCTACAACCTAGAGGGTTTAGTAAATTAAATTGTACAACTTATAAACATATACTCCAGTAAGGTTTTGTTACTTTGAATTCAAATGTCTCCTGTGGAAGCCTTTTGGGTACAAATCTCAGTATGCACGAAACATCACAATTCAACACGGGTCAGCTGACAGCCAGAATACCTGGGTTGGGGAATGGATTCTGGTTTCTTGGCTCTGGGAGAGGGAATGCTGAGCGTGCCATGCCCCAGAGTGGTGGGTTGGTGAAAATCCTCTGTCATCAGTCACACTGAAGCTTGGGGCCGCCCACTGCCATAAATCAATCAGTCAGTCAATCATTTATTTATCAGGTACTTGCATTTTCAGTTAATATAAAAATGGGCTCCAGACAATGCCTTCTCTACAATGACAATCTAGTTTTATATTATAGTGGGGGTTTACATTAATCCATTCTTCTTCTAAAAAGGCAACATATTAATCTGAAAACCCTTGCCAATTGTATAGAAAGAAATTAAACCCCACTGAAAGACCAGTACTGCAAAATACATGAGCTCATGAACAATCTGAGCACATGAATAGTTCCTTCAAGTCAAGCCACTTTTTTGAGGAGCTATTATGTTCTGGATTTGGAATTTTGATCCTTAATGTACGGTTTAAGTTCTGCACCAACTTTTCCACTGGATAAACTTAACCTAAAGACAGTATCTTTTTGGGGAACATCTGACTGGTGATAATCTTACCAGAAGAAAATTTAAATGATGTGTTCCAATTCTACATGTTAGTACGATGTAGTTAACATTTTCAAAGGGTGAGTAGGTATATTTTACTTAAGAAAGGACTTTAGATTCTAAACCCCTTTGATTAGGGTTTTGAAGTTTATTGCTGGCAATTTTCACAGAACATTTAGCAATAAAGGACCTTCTCATAGAGTCATCATTTTATTCTGAAAGTCACATGAAAAGAAAGTCCTCATCTAGATCCAGACTGGCTTAACTGCTTCTAAGGCTTCGAGCAATTCTAAATATCTTTTCTAGCCAATGACAAACAAGATCATCTTCAGAGTGTCTACTCTGACTTCATTAAATCCCTAGCACAATAGTATCCCTGTTGTAAATGGCACACTACGTGCTGAAGGATGACTACCTTTAATAGCCTCCCTGGTTTCAAATAATTAGTTTATTTTTATTCATATGGCAGGTGAATAGGAGAAACATTGCTATTATTCCATGCAGAACGGAAACCTATGATAATAAATGGAAAAGGAAAATATTTCTACAAATTCATTGTGTTCCCTGTTTATATAACTGGAAGACAGAATAAGTGTAAACATAATGATAGAATTTAAACATATTTTGTTGGAGCCTAAGTGGTTCGACAAAGCAAACTAATGAATAGAAAACCTGTTATTCCTGACAGTTCCTCCAGCTCTTCCATATTAAATACATTTAATGCTAATTGCAGCTTGTTTTTAGCTAATACATTTTCTTTCATGTTAAGCTAATTTAGCACAACCCTTTTGCTCAAATTTCCTCATGTAATTTAACAAGCTATCCGTGTTTAAGAGTAGTTGGTTATTTCTTGAATATTGAGATAGATGAGAGCTTACCAGCTAACAGAAATCTGTTCTCTTACAGTCACATCTGTATTTTCCAAGGTGTCCCCAAATCTTCAACCACCTGACAGCCTAGAGACTGGAGTGGAGTCCAGTGTTCCTCCCTTGGAAAGAAGTGTCTTTAAAGAATTACTGTATTAGCTTCTTTCACCTTGCTTAGGTGGCTAAACAAAAACGGGACAGGACCTCTCTCTGGAGACGGTGGGCAGCACCTAATTCTCCTGCTGACTGTACAGGCTATCAGGATACTTGAAGAAGAGGGGTGAGCCATGAGTTTGAAGCACAGGGACAAGCAGAATAGCTCCCTGCCTGGTTTTCCATAAGTGTTGAGCCACTGATCCACCCATAGGGCTACAGACTATGTGACCATTAAGCACTTTCTAAAATCAGATTTTAAGTATTTCGGTATGGGCTCACAAAACCAGAAGCAGATAAATGATCATTTTTGAAAATGTAAGTCTTATTTGTAGAGAACAAAAGAGTCTGAAAATTACATGCATTGAAGTCACTCTTTGGGAGATAATATTTAATCTATTGATGAAAAATAGTGACGATCACTTCTTTCTTAATTGCTAAGCTTTAGCAATATTTAGAAAATACTCAACACTAAGTCATCCAAACACTTTATATGGGGCTGAATCTGAACCTTATTTTCCTTTTGTTGGGAAGTTTTCAGATCCAATTTCTGTTTCAGCCATTGCTCAGCAAACTAAACAATATTTTCCATTATTCAGTGCCTCAAAGTTAAACTTCTGGGATGACTGGCAACTCCTTCACTTCAAGACTAAATTCATTTCTTCTTCTTGGTCTGTTGAGCTTTTTTACTTTTTTTTTCTATAATTTCAGGACTGGAAACATTTATGCTTTTAATAACTTTTTCTTGTTGACTGTGTTAGGATAATGAAAGTTAATCATACAAGGGAATTAAATCATCTTTTTTTCCCCAAAGCACAAGCCTACAAAGGACAGTAAATACTGCCACCTCACTAACAGATCTGAAGGCTGTTTACCTCCTGTGCCCTTCCTATGCCAGGCCAGCCTAAGACGACTGTGTGTCCCATCAAAGCCACAGCATAGCCATGAACTGGAAATCCTAGCAGACTGGATAGAACCTGTCAGTGGTGTGACATAGTTCTGCAAACACAGTGCATAAGGTATTGTGGACTTACAGAGCCTTCCAAGTGGAAACTAAGACAACAAAGCCAATTCCTCTTTCTCTTCCTTGAGTCTGCAGCTCAAGCTGTAGGAAGTTAGAAATCTATCCATCATTTTCCTGAATCAGAAAAGCCAGTCTCCACCTTACCATGCTTTCTATAGAATAAAAAGCTATTTGAGAAGAGAGACCAACAGTTCAAAGAGCACAAGTCCTGTTTTATCAGCTATTAATAAATGGGAAACGTGTTCCTGTTCCAGCAAACTGAACGAAAGCAACACACAAACCTTCAGTCCTTACTTTTTATAGGATCTTGAGAATCCTAGGACACATCAGATACTGCAGACTACTTAGCTTGTCTCCGCAGGAAAGTTAAATTGGCTGCAAAAGTTCCAGCTCTTGCTTTTGAGGCCTTACAGACAGGACCTATGAGACCAACAGGGCCTTCTCAATGCTTTCATTGGGAGTCATGGTAGATCAGACCACTGCAGAGAAATTCCTGGGTACCAGAACTCTGAGCTTTGGACTGTCAGAGCTACGTTGCTTGCAGAGTTTGTTCTGTCCAACTCCTCTGCCATTCTTTTTAAACACAGTCCATGGGCTAGCCTGAAACTCTTTTTCCAGAAACACTCATAACTCTAGCTTAACTTGTCTTACCAGATATAATTTTCTATGCTTCCTGCCTCATTGACTTGTGGAATAATTTTGCCTTTTTTTCAGGATAAAAAAGATGGATAAGGAACTTAAATTTTTGTGTTGGCGAAAGATACTGTTTGTATTCTTAGCCAGATACACCATGACCTTGAGACAGAGTATATTGCTTGAATTGATCAACAAGGTTAACTGAGTCATTGCAGTTGATGCTGCAGTTTTTGGCTTTGAACAGATCAGAGAACCAGATGATATCTGCCAGAGAATGGCCAGCACAATGAAATTTGTGTACACTACTATTCTTAAGCAACATAGCTGAAGCTGGCACCCTGAACTCTGTTAAACTTGGGCTATTTTTAATTCAATAGCTGATTTTGACAGTGTCCTTAGAGGTTTCTGTCCTTAGAGCTTTCACTACACAAGCATATTAATGTTATAGCCTTGTTTAAAGCTGAAGAGCTCGCTCACCCACGATGGGACGGAGTTTGCAGAGAGCACTGTACATACATCCTGCTCAAGGCAGCCCAGCCACTGGCAGCAGGTGGGGGACCAGTTTCTCACTCCTTCACAGCCAGGAGTTTAGCGGGCAGTGCTGCAAGGAGGGAATTGGTGGCTTTTGTTCCTTCACAGGTGTGGTGAGTCATTAGGTGACCACACCAACCCCCTAGCTCTGGATGGGCTTTCCATCAGTGCCATTTATATTCTGACAGCTGTGGGATGATTCCTGTAATGTTGAGCAAAATTAGAAAAGTGAATGAGCTTTCCATGTTTTTCCCAATGTAGTGACATTTCGACTAAATACACTGACTACTACTGTATCGGCAGTAAACATATTGCCTTCTTTCCCCATTAATACAAAGGATAATACTTCTACTCTTTTTATCTTTCCTTACTTACCCTACTGTAAACATGTATCTCTAAAATATATCACAATTCAAACTATTTGGTTACACTGTTTCTCAAACAGTAAGATAAGTGCTGCTACTTTTTCTTAAATGTGATGTGATGCCTGCAATTTTCTTGTATTACAATACAAAATTGTGCCTCTCTGTAGGCCACCAATTCTTTGAAAGTAATTGTATAGATACTTTGGTACACAGGAAGAAATTGCTGATGGTTATGCAATGGGATTTACTGGCACTTCAAAAAGGCTGTGCAAGATACCGCAAACTGCTGATCATATTATACTGTCAACTGTATGTTCACTCATTTTTACTAGCATATGTATTTTAACAGGATGAAATAAAGATTGCAATGACTCAGTATCTTTATGTTATGTAACTAGCTGATTGTTAGTATAATGCAAACTTTTCTAATTTTCCTAACATAAAAACATTATTTTCCCAACAGTGGTGAAACTCAGACAGCCAGTATAACAGTTTACTATGGGCAAGTTTAGTAAGTATTATGGTCTTTATAAAGATTATTGTATGTCTTTTAACAAACAGGAGTATCTTAAATTAACTATCTGAACATTTTGATTAAAGGAAACTATATTTATACAATGCTTAGCAGCATATGTAATGGTATATAATGAATATATAAATATGTAGTAGAAACTGACCTTCATTTTAAGATTTTGTGAAGCCTGTGGGAATTAGCCAATAGAGAGGTCAATAAAATACTGCCTGAGAATGTAGACAATCTGTCTGCTATGAGCGTCCTGGAAGCTACCTCAAAGGCTAGCCTGCCCTACTTCCCACATCACAAGTATGTATGTGTGGCTGCAGAAAATGTTCCCTCAAGCATGCAAGGTACTTAGTACCCAAGCATGCTTAATTTGGAAGTACATTGGCAGCCAACAGAATGTCCTTTAGGTAGCAGTATATTCAGAAGCCATACAGCATATAGATTACCTCATGCATGGAGCAACCCCAGAAACTGCTTTTCCATTACAGCATATATAAGCAGACAGAAGGTTGGAAATGAGCCAGACATTGTAAGAACCTCTAAGAGATTATGGTGCCATGAAGTTCAGCCTCTACAGTGCAGCCACCCACATGCACAGAAATCAGGCTATGCACACTCCCAGTGTGTTACTGCCTTGTGTCAAGAAAAGCCTACTCTAGCTCATGTTTGTTCCCACCTCTTAATGGGACAGTTGAGTACCAGCTCGTTATTTGGAACGTCTTCACATATGGTATCCCTAGGGCTGCCAAGGATGACTGAAAATACTGGAAGTGAACAAGGGGAGAGACTCAGTAATCATCTTCCTTACTTCTCAGACTTAACACAAGCAGGGCTGAGGCGTGCAAATGAACAGCATTTCAAACAGAAGGTCAGCTTCTGCCACTTTGAGATCTGGTGCATAACTAAGTTCTTTTCTTGTGCAAAATACACACAGCACAGACTATGCTGCTTTGCAATTCTTATGCCTCAGCCTTAACTAGGACCTGAACTTTCGTGCCACAGGATGTCTTAGCTCTGTTTGCTGAGACTAAAATACAACTATCAATTAGAGCAGCTGTGAAATTCCATGTAGCAAGACCTTTGAGAACTAAATCTACAGGCTGATACTTACATGGAGTGTAATTCGGTTTGGAAATACTGAGCAAGAATTACTTTAAGCATTGTCATTTACTAAGTAGACACTTATATTACCATATTTTGATTCATTTTAAGAGGTTAGCAGGCCTGTGGGAATGGTATGGCACTATAGACTCCACAGACTGTCTGAAAACCAAGTATATGATCCCACTGTCTGCCAGCTGATTGGAAGTGAAGCTATCAAGTTTCAGCCCAGCTCCACATGCAACTTGTCCCTAAGCACCACTCCTTCAGATACTCTTGTTTACAATCTCATGAGGAAATTTGGGAGCTGAAGGGCTGGAAATCTGGCAATCTCCTCAGGACAGGGTGGGGAGGTGTAAGAAGGAAAGGTACAGCAGGAGAGCTTGCATAGGTTCGTTCTATGAACAGAGGACTTCACTCTCCAGGGCTGCTAGATCCAGAAATTTCTGTATGAATTCTTTCGGAAATCAAATTCACATCTGCTTTTCACCATGACATGTATTTTCAAAAGGTATTTCTATGTTACAAGTAGAAATGAGGGAAAAACTCAGAGCTCCAATAATCTGAAATTTTTAACTCTAAGTGAATTTCCAGTTCATATTAATGTTTTCGTCTATCAGCCCCCAAATTTGGGTAAATATATGAAAGATGACATCTAGAAAAAAACCCAAGCCTTACCTTCTTGTAGAGACTTCTCAGGTCTCTGTACTGCCACATACTATTGAGGACCTGAGATGCTGCTTTCACCACTTTTGGCGAATGCCTGTTACACACATACATTAAAAAGGGAGAGAGAAAGAAAGAAAGAGTGAGAAAGAGGCTGTTAAGTACAAGACTTCATTCACCCCCATTTTCAAATGCATTGCTAAGGATTTAAACCCACAGTTAAAGTGTGTTTTAAATGTACCATAAGAACTTTGGTTGGCATCTTGAAGACCCATGTGTTTTTAAGCAAGGGCAATACAAGTTATTTCTATAGTACTGCTTATTCAGTGAGAAGCAAAATGTAGGTTGCTCAGCACACTGAGAACAAGGCTTCATGCTGAGGGCATAATAAGAAGAATGGGAGTGGCTGCAATTAGCAAAATTGCTGAGGACCCAACTGGTATTATGAACATCTAAGAAGATGTCCTGGCTACAACTTTTGGCATAAAAGACAAGAAGTTAGAGACAGAGTTTCCTTTTCTATAAGTTGCCCAACTTCAACTCATAACAGCACACTCAACATGTTAAGTGCCTCTTAGCAGTGGCCAAAAGGAACACTCTAGATGGGTGATGAGCGCTGGTTTTATAGTGCAGAGCCAAGATGCAGAAATACAACTGATTATATAAAAAGCAATGACAAATTTCATTAGGAATCCAAATTAGGACTTACATCTTGCTCACGCCATTACTCTTTAATGATGACAATGTAATGTCATGTTGAAAACCATATGGACTTTCTCTTCAGAAAGGTTTTGAAAGAAGCTCTAAACTACTGTTACAATCAGTTGGTATCATATATTCCTCTTGGGATGGGAAACTTAAATAAATAAGTAAATAAATAAATGAAAAATATCAGAGAGTATTTAGCTCAGTGAATAAGGGTCAAATAGAAAAGGACTGGGAAGGTAACCCAACCCACTGAGGAAGCACACACAGTGTAGTTAAGCCCTTGTGCCATACCAATAATACACATAAAGCAGCAGAGCACTAGAAAACCCTGCAAAGGTCAAAGTCTGGAGTGGGGATTGATGGAGTCTGGGGCAGTCATTGAGGTGATTCATGTTTTACTCAGAAAAGGCACATGGATTGCAAAACCAGAAAACCAGCAGCATATGTTACTGGTTTGGGCAGTACACCTTCTCAGGGGTGAGGCTTGATGCATCCTGTGACCTTTGAGAAGGTCTGCTGGTACTCTCACATTCAAGCTGGTAAAGCAATGTTCATGACACAAATGATTAATTTAACTTTTACAGTATTTTCCTAATAATTTATTTGGTGCTTTTTTTTCTTCTTCTTGATTTTTCTCACCCAGATTACAGCAGTAGGTGGGTAGTTGGTAAACAAACAGGAATTTGATAAACCCTCTCAAGCATAATTGTGTTTGTTATATTCCCAGCCGTACCGGCTAGTGGGGTGCTGGTAGCATGGAGTAACCAGAAAAATAACTGCACCAGCCATACTGTGATTATGGAGGAGAAACAGGAACTGTGCAAAGCCAATATGGGCTTGGCCAATATGACCTTATGCACTTCAGTTCTCTTGTGCTGTCATACAGGGACAGCGCTCAAGCCCTGGGCATATTTCAAAGGCTAATGGGGCAAGCCCCACGCTCCTGGCACTGACACATCCGAGGATGCATGGCCAGGCTAGTGTCCTGCACTTGTAGAAGCAGATGCTTCACAATGGACAAGATAAATTCATACTGAAGTGTTCAACTGTATTAAACTGAGCATGCCAGAATGTCCTAGCAGTTCAACAACCAGCAATTCTGATTTTTAAACAATGGATTATTTATAAGAAACGAAACCAAAGCAGTGATGCACAATACTAACATTTCTGAAAGTGGAAAAATAAAACTTTCATTTAAGCTAAGCATTTATAGCACTGAGAGTTGTCAAGTTTTCTTGTTCTAGGACTCTGTAACCTATAACAGTAGTAACACAGAACCACAACTCAAAGTACTTGAGAGGAGGGATACACATTCGTGATTTGGGAGGGCATTTTAGAACTACTTAATACTATTTGGGCTAAATACTTTCATTCAACCTAGATAGGTCTTTCATAGTTACGAGGGATACTTAGGGAATGATATCTTTCAATCTTCCTAAAACTGCCAATGATACTTTGAAAATTTTAGACTGAACAGGTATTTATAATCTCTACCAGATAATGCACAGGTAGACAAACACATTATTCTGAGGAAAGACACGCTCAACTTAAGAGAAATATGAACCTGCTTGCAGTATCAGTACATTTGATCTAGAAAATATTAAATCAAAAATTTAAATAGATTTAATAATAATAATAATAAAAATGAAAATGCAAATAGATTAGCAGAGCATGGGGAGCTCCCACAACTGGGATCACATACTTTGTTACGCTACTACTTTTCACTCCTTACAATTAAAATGTGAGAATGTTTCAATAATGAATTTGGTATGAAAAGAAAAGGGTGACAATAGAGGAAAAGAAATGTGATTAAATTATATTGTCAATGCTTTGATCACATAGGCGAGCATGAGTTCTCACACCAAATGTAGGGTGCATAAATCTTTCCTTCAGGTTGTGGCCTGGCTTTGTGGGGCTCTTTTAGAGCTTTGGTGCTGCAGTCGGCTGTGTGATGAGAGCTTTGAGCAGGTGGACTGACGGGTTCTGTACACTACAGTGAAGGCTTTTCATTTTCAAACTGCCATAGTCCCATTGCACTATGCTTCTGCAGGTTGACATATATGAAAACCAGGCTATCTGTTTTAGGCAAAAGAAGGATAAAGAGTGAACTCTTTATGAAGAGTGCATACATAGGAAAACAGACGAGATGAAACCAGAGCTGCTCTGGAAATGTTCCAGTTGTGTGTAAGATTTTTGCATATTTTTGTGCCTCACAAAGCAGCCTGCAGTTATCCTAATGCTCTCTCACGAGCAAGGTGTTGGGAAAATCCATGGATCATTTTTCTTCTATGCCCCACCTTACCAGCAAGGTGGTGGCAGGGAAAAGGGTGCAGTGAAGAGAGACAGTGACTTTACGTTCTTCACGCCCAGAGCAAGAGGAGCAGTAGCAGAACTGCAGTGATGTCCCTTCCTTTCACAGGATCCCTCCATCAGTACATCACCGCATCTGCAGCATGCAATCCAACAGCTCTGGTCCCTAATGTTTATCAGGATCTTCTGGAAGTACTTAGAGGTAGCAGTGACTGTAGATAATTACTCTTCCTGAAACTGCACATGCAGCACACTCCATGCACTGCTGATGGTAGGTCAAAAATAAACCACAGCAGAGATTTTTCCTATTAGTATTGTCTGTTTCTTGTCATCCTTCACACTGGGCATATGATTTCTGATGGAACTAAAGTGTTCAACTCATGATTGCACAGAGGAGGGTAACACATTCAGGACTAATAATAACTACTGGAGATGTTAAAAAAGGTGCAAGGTGATTTGCAAAACATACTTGTCTCCTTTACTCTTAGATATGCCAACCAGTTTCTCAATGCCGCCTGCGTCTCGTAAGGCCTTGGCATTCTCCATGTTTTTAGTGATGACTTCATGCAGAGTGCAGCAAATGGCAGTAACGGTGTCATCAGACATGGCCTTGCTTGCTGAGCTGTTGCTGTTGTTAGCGCCTGGCAGTCGGTGGACCAGATCCCTCATGGCATATTTGCCTTTGTTGAAAGAAAATGAAGGGAGAATTCAGAAGATACAGTAATAAAGGGAGATGGAGAAGAAGTACAGGGAAAACACGCAAGACTGTTAGCAACGTTTGCATTATTGCATGTTATCTACTTGGCTACTGATGCTATTTTGGAGCAAGCCACATTTATACGACTGCATGTTCAAGCATTTCACACATTAGGGACTTTTAATATTTCCATATTACACCATTTGGAGACTTCAGGTATGGATTTCATCATGCCTTATGAGAATGAAATGACTATAGTACAGGCCAAGCACATGTATAAAGATAACCACAGATCAAAGAATTTGGCAAGTCTGCATCTTCCATCTCACAACTCATAACTCAAGTTACTACAAATAAAATGTGCATCAGTTGTTAAAAAAACACTACAGGATGTTTCAAAAAGATGGACCCAATTTCAAAGCAGTACACAGGGTGCTTCAAAAAGATGGACCCAGTTTGAACTCACTATACCTCTGCAAGCACGAATCGCCCATAAATGATGCCTCATTAAACTGTTTGTAATTTTTTGTGTAACTATAACATGTTGCAGTTGTGAAATATACTGCTTTGAAATTGGGTCCGTCTTATTGAACCACTCTGTACAGTAAATGCAAAACCAGTCACGTTGTTATTTGTGAAAAAGTCTTCTCTGAAGGATCAGTTTCACCAAAGAAAGTTAATTCTATACTACATGCAGTAATTAACTGGTTTTATTACTCTTTCTATGACTTTATTGCTTATTCAGTGTTCAGAGATGAAACTGCACTCTTCCACACATCCTTAGTTGTATGCATTGTATTGACTGGAAAGGAAGCCTTTCTGACATCTACTGCTGTCTGATATTTCAAAATTATCTTATATAACACGAACTTCCAGAACTTAAAAATCTCCTAAAATGAAAGGTTCAATGAATATTTAAAACGGTCACGTTGAACCGAAGACATGAAAAAGAAATTATTATTATATCTTTTTTGATGTTTGAATTAACAAAGATTTTTTTTTTTTTTAAATTGCACCTGAAAGTCAGGTAGTGCTTGTGAAAATCACATAAGAGCAGCTTCTGAGAATTTAAATATATATATATACACATATATATAGTATAAATGTAAATACATAAAATGTAGGGCAGTTTTAGCGCTGACACAGATATATGAGAAGCCTCACACCAGTTCTAGAGGGTCACTATTATGGTAAAATGGGAGCTCAGTCCTTCAATGCAATGAAGACAAGATCAGCCTGATGAAGTTGTTGTCTGAGGTCAGTGAAACAACTCTGAATCACCTTCAGCACAGCTGTGCTAGGAATTTGCATACAGCAATCACCAGGAGAGTGTATCATGCAGGATGAAAAGGACAGGAAAATTGGAAAAAATAAATATAATCAATAATCTAATCTACATCACATTTTATGAATGAAATAACTAGGTATGATTACTGTATATGATATGGTAATTCAATCAGATTTTTTTAACTTTAAAAAGTTTTGCTCAATTAGTATGTATGAGTACTTATTAAACATCTTATTTCTGAATTAATAAATTCAGTCATGTGAGTCCATATTTGAAAGAAGAAGTAAGAGGAAAATCATATCTTTTAACCATTAAATGTTACATTATTGTTATATATCATAATTTTGCCTCTTGTGATAGAAATACAGCCAGTCATTTGGAACAGAATATTCATAGTACAGATAAAAACTAAAATCACTGTACTGAAATGTTAAACTTAAAGGTTATCATATAGATTTTGTGGTTATGCAAGATCTTAGAAACTACTCACTCTATATCCTGCAGAAACATATATAAAAAGCATAACATTACCAATAAAATGTGTGCAGTAGGATTTGAATCTTACTGGTGTACTGCAATACAAACACCAATCTTGTCCTCAAACATTTTTATTTCTTTGTACTTACATTTAACTGGTCATTTGCATTATTAGCTTTTCAGCAACATTATTAATAACAGACGTAGTACAAATGTTAGCACCACTTTCTTTTTCAGAAATGAGTTGTTTTAGCAAATTAAACATCTTTTTTCCCCTACACATACATGAAACTGTGCAAGAACAGCCTGAAATGCTATTTACATCTGCATCTGATTGTTGTATGTAACATTAATGCATAAAGAGTTGCTTATCACTTATGGCGGTTACTTCAGTCTGTAGTATATAGTAAATAAAGCTTATGTATCAAAAAAATAAACTATGATCTGCTGTAGCTTTTACTCTTCTAATGCAGTGCCCACCTCACGTCAGGAGTAAGTACAAGTTGATAAATCAGTGAGACTTTCTGCTTTACTCTGTACACACGTCCAGAACAGACCAACACTCCTTTTTCTTTTTGTACCTCTCTTCAAGTGCAACTGAGCATCTCACTGTCTCATCCTCTGGTGGAACCAGATGACAGTGATCATTCCATTAGCAGCAAAAGGCTGTGTCCCTTAGCACTGAGTATAAGGAAATCTGGATGGCTGCCCCAAGCAGATTTCTTTCCTGGAATTGGCCTAGTGTTCTAGGCAATAATATTCATGTCAGTGCACATGCCTAGACACATAAATAAATAAATAAAGGCTTTGCAGCCATCAGGAGAAGCTCAGTAGGAAAAAGTAAAATAATCACCATCAAACATGTTATAAGCATTCTGGATATGTTAATGCTCAACAGTTCTAACATTTCTGCTGTGCACACGCTTGACTTAGGCATGGAAAGATCAAATCAGTATTAAGATACTGCAAATCACTAAACAAGGCTTTTTATAGGTAACATGAGACAGTGGGACAGTAACTACCCCTTATTCAGAGTGGCTGTGGTAATTCCTGCTCAATAATACTATTCAATTCTTAATCAGTTGCATATTTTCAACATATTTGAAAATATGCATGGGATGAGAAAAGCCCCTGCCTCTGTCATTAATTTAATTCAAAATATAATAATTTATATTGACAAAGCAGTAGATTTGCTTTAATATAGAGTTAAGTCATGAAAGCTAGAAGTTAAGGACTATTTTTGTACCGTAAAGAACGTTGCACAATAACCTGCCTGCCTTCCCAATGTGTTTTCTCAAACTATACACAGTTAATGGGTTCCTGTACTACACCCACAGAAAAAAATTCAGTTATCATTTAACTTCTCTTATCTCAGTTATGTTCCTCCTGCTTCACAACAGGAGAGACTGAGGGCAGAGTCATGTTTTTTAGCGTTAAATACAGAAGAAATCCTGCTCTAGCTTCGAGTGGTGTAAATGTCGAGTGGAATATTGTGTCCAGTTCTGGGCCCCTCAGTTCAAGGAGGACAGGGAACTGCTGGAGAGAGTCCAGTGCAGGGCAACAAAGATGATTAAGGGAGTGGAGCATCTCCCTTATGAGGAAAGGCTGAGGGAGCTGGGTCTCTTTAGCTTGGAGAAGAGGAGAGTGAGGGGTGACCTCATTAATGTTTATAAATATATAAAGGGTGAGTGTCACGAGGATGGAGCCAGGCTCTTCTCGGTGACAACCAATGATAGGACAAGGGGTAAAGGGTACAAACTGGAACACAAAAGGTTCCACTTAAATTTGAGGAAAAACTTCTTCTCAGTGAGGCTGGCAGAGCACTGGAACAGGCTGCCCAGGGAGGTTGTGGAGTCTCCTTCTCTGGAGACATTCAAAACCCGCCTGGACACCTTCCTGTGTAACCTCATCTAGGTGTTCCTGCGCCAGCAGTAGGATTGGACTAGATGATCTTTTGAGGTCCCTACCAATCCCTAACATTCTGTGATTCTGTGATGCCAATGAAAGCACAGCTACCGCTACATCAACCCCATACAACTGGCAACACATGTGATCCTTGACTTTTGCATTAGTGTATGTTACAATCTGCAGAGTGTTTGTATACAGAATTATTTTTTCAACATTAAGAACCTCCTCGGAAAGCAGACTGAAATGTGTAAGTGGAAATTAGTTTTGTAATGTCAGCAAAGTTTTATCTAGCACTACAAGTATGAAGACTGGGGAATTCAACTTGCAGTTCAAGAAGTCTCCCTAAGCTGATGAAGGGAGAACTGATGAGGGTCTGGGAAGAGAGGAGGATGTGTGTGAGAATAACATTAAAAATAAATAGTACTGTTAATTTTCGTTAGTATTCATAGCGAACTGCTTTAATCTGCAAACAAATTGATTTTTTATTTGAGCAACATTACATATTATAAGACCAAAAACTGATTTGGTGCTTTTCAGAAGGATTTACATAATATGATTAAACAAAACCACCAGCTTGCCAAGGAAAAAAAGAAATCACATTTATTTGTTCCATTTCACTCATAAAGGAAGGACGACAGACACTAAGTACCATACCGTGGGGGTAGCAACACAGGAAAGGGGTTGTCCTGCAGGTGTTTGGGTCAGTATTTTTCTGACACTATACATTTTGAAGTTATTTTTCTAAGATAAGACTTTTACCACTGTTTTATATTGAGAGCAGAATTTGCCTATCACTGTACTCTAAGTCTTCGACTGTAAGATGGTAATGTTTGCTTACTAAAAGTTTCAACAATGCAGATTTAACATATTTTCCTTTGCATGATAGTCTTGTTAGCACCATGGTACATGCCTCTGTTACTTAATTCAGGAAACATTTTTCTTCATAGGCTCCAACTGAGAGCTGCCCTAAGAAAGATTCTGCCTTCAGAGCAAAGCCATAGAGCAAACTATTCTTCTGGTAGATTTAACAAGAGCAAAATCATCAGAGATAAGGTTCCACTTTCAGAAATACTTCCCTACTATTGCCTTGAGACAAATTCACTGCTGCTGTAACCCCATTGACTTAATTTGCATTTTCACTCATGTCTGAAAAATGACTCTGTCACATTCATACATCTATTAAATAGTTGTGGCATGGTTCCTAGTTCAAGCGAACGAGATTTGGAACCTCTTGTTCAGCCTGGAGAAGAGGAGATTGAAGGGAGACCTCATGGTGGCTACAGCTTCCTCACAAGGGGAGGAGGAGGGGCAGGTGCTGATCTCTTCTCTCTGATGACCAACGACAGAACCCAAGGGAATGTCAGGAAGATGTGCCAGGGGAGGTTTAGGTTGGACATTAGGAAAAGATTCTTCCCCCAGAGGGTGGTGGAGCACTGGAACAGGCTCCCCAGGGAGGTGTCACGGCCCCAAGCCTGACAGTGTTCAAGAAGAGACTGGACAATGCCCTCAGACACATGGTGTGAACTGTGGGGTTGTCCTGTGCAGGGACTGGAGTTGGACTCAATGATCTTCATGGGTCCCTTCCAACTCAGGACATGCTAAGATTCTAATTAACCTACTGAAAACAAAAAGAAACCTATAACAGATATTAATTCAAACTAAGAACCCTATCCTAGAGGTAGAGCTTGCTCTAATAAAAGTAATACATCATGATTTCCATCCCCAAAGATACCCATTAATTCACATCCTGTAGCAAAATGCCACCACATTTTGTTGTAAGGATACAGATATCCTTTTTCACAACTACTTGTGTCTGTATGTCACAATATACGTGGATTTTGTTTTCTTGGTTCTAACATGTGCACTCTACCTGATTTTCCAGATACATATGTTTTTGTTCATTTTCATCATCCTTGTGTGTTTTTAAGACCATTCAATCTCAATATTTCACAGCCTTTTTGGAAAGAATATTACTAAGAGAGCTTTTATCATTACTTACAATCACTGTTTAGTAAATGTGCCAGAACTGTCTATTTAATTTGAGTGGAACAAATTTTGATCATGAGTCAGTGTATTCAACTGATAGTCTAATAAATTAGCGTGTATTCATCACATTATAGCAGTGGCAAGAAACACCAATTCTGTTTTTTTACAAAGAGTTAATTTGTACTCTGTGCTTTCTCTTGTCAGATACTGTTTTTCAAAGTCATAACTGATAATCACTATTGATACTGGAGTAACAACTGCAAGTGCCCCTTAGGGTCCAGATACCATTTGCTAAAGGAATCCTGTCACTTTTCTGAACACTGGAAAACTTTAGTACCTACTGAGGTGCAAGAGTGGGGTGTAAGAGCCCACAAATAAATAATTATGCTTAGTACAATATGTAGCAAAATGTGGACTTGGACAGTCTAGGCAGTACAAGCTATTTTGTAGGCATCAGAGCAGCAGTGAATCCCATGTGATTTAAGAGGGTAAAGGTTTATTAACTTTCATAGGGAGATTCTCTTTTGCCACTGAAACACATGAGGGGGAAAAACTACTTCACATTTTAAAGGCAAAATGGGTTAAGAATTAAGAAATGCTGTCAGACTGGGTCTTAGAGCCCAACATGTAGTTAATGTGGGACAGAGGAGGAAGTAAACTGAAGAAGATGAAGCAGGGTAATGCCAGAGCTGTTGGGCCATCAGCGAAGTTAGCAGACAGAAGGAGATAAAGTTGTATTTTTGAAAGCAAGAAAGGCTGCAGCACTGAGGTTGAGAGACGCTTGTCCATGTGACTAGATGATTTTCCTCAGACTTTGGGGAGCACCAGGAAAGGTGTAGGTGAGCCAAGAACAAGAAATAATCTACCTGATGTGGCAAAGTTTGCTTATAAAGGAGGACCCCTATTTCAGAAGATAGAGCAGCACAAACTGAAACAAGGTTCATTAGCTTCCCGAAGTTTAATGCCCTCCTGCTTAGCACCGAATGACTTGACTACCTCCAAAGAGGCTTTCCACTGCAAACACTGAGCCAATGACTTTGCTGTCCACCCCTATCCATAATATACAGCCTCTAGCATTGCTGACTGCAGCCTCCATTGTGTGTGAAGGGACTGTAAGTCAAAACAGTTTGTATACAGCAAATCTCTCTTCCCTTTGTTTGGTGACGTCTGGTTTGACATGACTTAGGCTGTTGACAGGGCACATTTATGCAACTCAAATCCAATGGCTACAGCCAAAACCACATGGTCTGACCAGTGCTAGCTAATGGTCTGCAATGTTGCTCATCAAAACAAACCAGTTTCTAGTTCCTGAGACTACTGTGCATGAAGTATTAAATGAGGGAAGTGGGAAAAAACCTGAGCAACAGGACTGAAAAGCATGCACCCAAAAAGCATGGGCCCCACCACCTTGAGCAAGTATCAGAGAACAGAGGATTTTGAATCACCTTGGGATTTAGGTATAAAAGGGAAGCTAAAATCATTTTTAGGCATGTAGGGGGCAATTAATGTGTCCAAACATCGGCAGCTAACACAGTTTCAAATGCCTTGAGTTACCCGAGATGTCTGCACAGTTATCAGACCTATGGAAGATGCACAGCCTTCTGGAAAAACAGCTGAAGACAAGGTAGGAAGTCCTATGTCTTTAATGTTTAACACTTACCTTTATGCACTTGAATCTCATTGCCAATGCTTGGCCAAAAATGTTTCTAAGGTACCCAAGTTCTTTTACTTCTTATGTTAGGGATGTGCACAAACATTTGTAATCTCTGACACTTCAGAATAAAGGCATATGAAGACATTTCACTACACAATGTTAACTGACTGTAGTACTGCAATTTTCCCTATCAAAAAAATTATCATCTCAGTTCAACCATTTGTAAGAGAATGAGTGATGAGTTGACTTATACTGGTTTGAGTAAGCACCTCAAAATTCGTGGGCTGGAGCCACTGCTTTAGCTGCTTCACATTAAGCCTAGTCTGCCAATTAAGCTGGAGTAATAAATTATTTGAGCCAGAGAATAATGTTGGATTTCACCATCTTGCAGGTTTATTTGAACTTGAATTTTAAGACTCTGTGGAGATAAATTATTTTTGGAGAAGACAGAAAGAATAAAAAATGTTACATGCACATGCCCTCCTGTGACCCCAAGCACCCAGGTGCACTTTGCTGATGGTTACAGAGACAGAACAAAAGATCAGATGGAGGTCTCAAGATTCCCTGTTCCCTTCAGAAAAACTGATACATATTTTCCACCACCTCTGATGACAGGCCACAAGATTTCAAGATATAAGATTGGTATTTGGTATGGACCATGACAAAAGAGGAACAATATCTTCCCCAATACATTGTATGTGATGTGCCATTCATCGGTTTTCTTTTTTAAAAATCTCTTTTTATCAAGAATAAATTCAGCGATAGGTAGTGTAGCATATAAAGCCCTGCAGGGTGCAGGAACAGTCATATATTACAGTTTCATGGAAGAAATCCTCAAACTTTCATAGAGCAATGTAAGTATGTGAGCCACCAGTATCTGTGTTGACAATGCCAACTGAGATGTGCTTGCAAAAGAATCAAATACCTTAAAGAGTAACCAATATAGAAGCTTTTATCTTTTTAAAAAGATTAAAGATGCTGGTTCTATGATTCTATATTTTGCAAGAGAAAGGTATGGCATGAGGATAACTAAGAATGACAAAGGGTACAGCCATTATATAGGTGGAAGAGCAGTGTGTACAGAAGCTAGTAGAGCTGGACAAAGACAAAAGAGAAGCATTTTGATATTTTTACCCTTAGGTGACATGGGATATCACAACTGGGTGCAATGCAACCACCGCTTTTCAGCAAATTGCTTTATCAGATCCATAATCCTTCGTAGATTTTCTTTCCTGTAGCAGCAATTTAACCCAGCTACCTTACTCCTTCAGCTTCGCTGCTTCCAGAAATGCAGCTTTTCCATTTCATGTAATTCCTGCCTCCCTCTGGTTCATCATTTTTCTTGCTTTCCACTCACCTTTTCAGGGTTGCCTCCTGTCTCCTCTATTATGAGACTGATATTTTTTTTTCTTTCTTGAGCTGTACCTCTCAGCTCTTTGGGTCTTAACTGCTAAGCTTTCATGTCCTGATACTAAAGCATGTTATCTCTGCATCTGCCCTGTCTGACAAGCTTTTTCATTCTCTCCTCATATTGGTTTAAACCACCCCCACTATGATGCTCAGCTAGATCCTGGTTTTGTCACACCCCCTGCACGTCCATGAATCTCTCCAGGCTCCTGCTCTTTAGTGTTCTGATCTAGGGGAAATTTTAGCTAGCTTACAAGCATAGAATTTAGACTTGAAAATAGCAGTGTGTTTAAAAGGTGTTGCTCTTGTACTACTCTTGCTGTCTCTCTTGCATATCTCAGTTCCATGGACAACCATCTACCTAATCTACTGTTACTCCTAATATAGATTGTAGCTCATCTCTCAGTGGAATGCCTTCATATTCTGCATTTCTCTCACACAGCAAGACTGCAGATATTCAGGCTTTATATTAGCAGTCGTCTTAAGACCTAGAGATTAAAGAACTTCTGGGGCTCTTTAGCTGGCCGTAAAGTGCTAATTCACACATCACATCTATCCCAATATGTGCTTTGGAGGCTACACCCATGTCTGCACTTTGCGTTCAGCTGGCTTCATTAGGGCTAATGCCAAAACTAGAGCAATGTATTGAGACCCTTCTGTATGTCTCTGCCTCTTTCATCTTTGCTGCTGTCTTTTTGGCAATTGTCGTGGGATGCATGCTGCCACAGAAAAGTGGATTTCTGGAAAAATTAGCTCTCCTGTGAGGCAGTAGGTATTTGCAGCAATGCAGCCAGAAAACTAGTGCAGAAATGGATTTATGGGTACCATGGCCAAATGGAGTTTCTGTTTCTTAACAGCACCTCTCACCTAGTGTAGTGGATGGTTTCTGTTTTGAATGCTAATCCATTTATCAGCTGAGCAATCTTTATCCCCTCTTTCTCACGCTGGAGAGGCAAATCAACCGTCAAACACAGGCAGCCCAACTTTGACTTGCAACCTGGCTTTGGAAGATGAATTTGGGAAGAGGTGTAAGTGTAATTTGTTGACTGTCTCGCCCACACTGTGACTATAAAAACGAGTCAGTTTAAGTCCAGCTTGACCTGCCTAATTATCTGTTGATGACAAACAGCTACTGGGTCCACACGAGGAGAAAAATCTCCACCAAAAAGCTTCTACTTGTCACCCTCAGCAGAAAACAAAGCAGCATTTTTTAAGGTAAACTGTCACAAGCCCACAGATATTACTGCTCTTACGTTGTTCATCCTCCCCTGCCCAGAAAAAAGGATTTAGGTGGTGGCTTTGGCTGTCTCCCTTGCAGTCTTAGCTTTGGTAGGTTGGCTGGGAACAAAAATGACAGACCCAGGCTTCATTGTTTTTAGATCCAAGGAATTTGATCTTGTATGCTTGGATTTTACAGGGTGTTTTAAAAACATGGACCCAATTTCAAATGGCAATTGTTTTGAAATTGGGTCCATCTTTTTGAAACACCCTGTATATCCAGTATGGATGGAGTGCATGTAGGCAATCACTGAAATAATTTCCTTTTCAATTCGTTTTGTTTACATTTTCTGCCAGGTATACAAATGGGAAAAGGCATGGAAAAGAGTTGTTAGCCTACCTATTGACCCAGGTAGTGCCAATATATCTAATTAATCATCTCCTTTACACACCAATGGATTTACTTCTTGTTGAAACTGCACTGTCATTTTCCTTTTCATCTTTCCACTACCCCAAGGTAAAAAAGATTCTGCAAAAAGAAGTGATTCCTCAGTTTAATTGCTGCAGGCTAAGTTTTCTGATTACTGGATCTGGCTTTAGTCCCTTGCTATCCTCTTCCCTGCTCCCTGCAGAGAACAGAGCTTTTGGAAGGCTGAATTTTAAAAAAATATAGTCGTTTAATTAATGTTATGATTAATCAGTGTTTCTCAAGTGCTTTGAAGAGGAAAAGTGCTATGTGAGTATTGAGTGGAATTTTAGTTTTATCTGTATTTGTGAGATAGGATAATATTTTGTTAATAGTCTGATTCAAGGGACTTTAAATTAGGCCATAATGAAGCAATAAGAATGTAATCTATTTTTGGAAAAATAAGTTTAGGCTTCAAGATCTACACCCTGATCCAACACCCACTGAAATTAATGAGCCTGTCTGCCAGTGTCAGAAGGTATTAAATTGGATTCATAAAGAAGTAGCTTTTCTTTTCTACTTGGGTTTTTATTTCGTGTCCAAATCAGAAAAAGATTCTGATAGAAGACTGATGTAGCCAGACTGAATTGCAAGGAGACATTATCCTGCTTTAACTGCCCATGAAGCAACTGCTATTTATTTGTTATTATTTTTCTTCTTGTGCTACAATATTGCCTGAAACAAATGAACAAATTCACTCTGATTGCATGGTCTGAAAGACTGATAGTTTTTGCATGCTTTCTTATGCAGTTCTGACAATATCATGGTGAAATGTATAAAAATTCTTATGCTTAGAGATGTACATTAAAATATTAAGAGAAATAAAATCAAAACATCTTTATGACATATTCTGTTATTAAAGATTAAATAAGATACATATATGTAGATGTGTTAGCTCAGTAAATATAAGTCTTGGTAAAGAGATAGTGTCTTTTGAAAACAACTGTTCCAAAAAATATCAAAACCATTCCAGGTCATACTGCAGTGTTCACATACTCCTGAATTACTGCCGTGTTCAAAGATTTCTTAAGTCATCACCATGAAAACTCTACATGGAGCTGTTCAGATAATTAATCTGTGCATGATGGCAAAACAATAATAAAACATACCAGTATTTCAACTTGCTTTACGGTGAACCATACAACAACATAATTTATATTTATTTAAAAAATCCTGGTTAGTATACAAGGGGCAGTGAAACCACACGCTAATTTTAGAGATGTCAGTGTTTGGGAGACAGAAAGGAAAATAAAAAGAACATAGAATAGCAGCAGAAAAAAGTGTTAAGTGTTCAAAAAATATGTTTCAAAAACTTTGAAGACAATTTATTCACAAAAGGGTAAGAATATAATACAATATTTGCCTTTTTTCTGCAATTTGGAATTGATAGCAAAGACCTCAGGAAGACACAGTGCCCATCTGTTGAATTGCTAATGCATCAGTGTAACTAAAGCAGACCACATAAACATCTGCTGTACTCATAAAGTTATAGGTACCTTTATTAGAAATAAGGTCTCTCATACTGGTCATGCAGAAAATGGACAGGTAGTCAGTCTTACTGAGTATTTTCTAGAGGTCAATCAATTTTGCAGATAATACTAATATTCTGACTCAGCTTAACTCCTGTTCTTTAGAGAGCGCCCTGTGTTTTTAGCTACACAGTCACTGGGAAAGAGCAAATTATATTGTAGTTTTATATTTCAATTCACCTGAAGCTACTACAATATAAGGCCTGAATATAGCAGGTATATAAGCAAGGATACAGTGCAGACTTAAAATTAGCTTTGTGTTCTCATGGGAATGGCAAAAATGCATCAGATAACCTTAACTAACACATACTATACATATTTTTTTTTACTACAACATGCTTGGTTTTCTCATAAAAAAAACATCCTCAGCTCTTCTCAGTTGCACAGCTCATTATTAGCTGTGTTTAACAAAATCGTGACAAATAAATCCTTGTCCAAACTCCTCCATCAGAGTATGGATCTACTAGAGCACAATTCTGTTTGTGCTTCCTCAGGAGGTGGGAGTCAAAGGGTTCAAAATCTAACTTGTTTTTGTGTTGTGCTATTGCTGTTCCTTTCAAGGTAACAGCCCCAGCTGGCATCTTCAGGCTAGTAGCTGATCAAGTACCTTCTCTAGTGGTTCTCAAAGAAATCTTGCCTGCAGACATCCATTTGAACTTTCTCAATGTCACCAAATTATTGCTTTTTTAATCCGAGTCACAGCTGCTCACCTACATCTGAGTAACACACAGAGGGAGGATTCTCAGGACTGTGGCCACACTGAATTTACTTCTCTTACTTCCATGGGGATGCAATTGCCCGCATGGCATGAGTCAGAGAGTCCACATGTTAGACTTGATGTCCTTTTGGGAGATCAAGTTGGACAGAGGAGATCTGCTTAAGGCAAAGCCCATAACCTCTCAAATCCTTCAAGTTCATCTCTCTCAGACCTCTGCAATGCTGGCTGATCTCTGGTACTCCCAAAGAGAGAGGGAAAATTGGGCAAGTCTTCCAAAAGTCTTCTCCTCTCTCCACTTGGGGAAAAGAAAAATCTTCTCCTCTCTCCAACTGGGGAAAAGAAGAATCTACCAGAGAGCAGCTGGCTCCCTGGCTCCACGTGCCTTATTCTAAATGATCAGAGTGCTCTGAATGACTAGGGTGGAGTCAGAGTGAAAATCTTACATGTACTCAACAGCCCCACTACTTCCCTGTGACATGGCAGAACATAAACTACACTCTGCACTGCAGGGGAAAGATGGGAGATCAGGTTTGAAGTGCTAGAAAAGATTTGACTTAACAATAACAAAGCAAAGCAGAAAAATAAATGCTCTCAGAACAGAACAGGTGAGATGTCAGATACAATGCTGACCTCTTAACCACAGGAGATTCAGAGGACAATATTCCTGAAGGTACACTATTTCTTGATAGACTGCCTCACTGCAAATGATAAATTAAATTTGCAGAATATTCTGTTCCCTTTGTGGAGGCAACCGCTGCTGTCAGTGTCACCTTGAAAAATTTTGCACACAAATATATGACTTTGCATATACTCATGCTAACAGTATGCATTTTCTTCTAATTAAAATTAGCACTCTGATTATTTCCTAGAATAATCTTGAGTTATGAAATCCAAGTAATGTATAAAACATATCACCTTAAGAGCACCGAGAGTAGTACACAATCTAAGAGATCCTGTAACTCTTCTCCTGAGAGGAGAAAGTAATGAGGCAATTTATTTTCCTTGTGTTGCACATTAGATCTACCAAACAGCAGGTGAATTCTGAACACCACCCCTGCACGTTCTTTTGGTACATGGAGCTGAATTACTGCCTTATACTGCAAAGTCTGTGAACTTGGACTAGGAGTTTTTTTGTCTGATTGTAGAGAACTTCTCAGGGTTTTGAGAAGAAAAGGAAATGCAGAACCTGTATCTTGAGTAACGTGCAAGGAGAGCCATAAACTAACAAGGTCATTCTGCAATTAAGCTCTCCATGTTATAAAGACTAGCCCACATCTGCTCCAGTTCCCCAGAAGGCTAAATGTATAAAACTGAGGTGCAACCATGCATGAATGAGGCCCCTATCTTGGTCATGCTTGACTGTGCACCTTGATACTTCTGGCAGCAAAAAGGAAACAAAACCAGATGCAAATAATTGCCTTATACATCATAGAACACTTGAAGTTATCAAGATCCTCTAGATCCACCTAGTCCAATCCCTCTGCTCAAAGTAGGGTCAGCTCTGAGTGTTCTTACATTCAGATGGAATATCCTGTATTTCAACTTGTGCCCTTAACCCTTTGTCTTGTGACTGGGCATCCTCAAGAAGAGTCTGTCTCTGTCCTCTCTACACTCTTTAACTCTGGTCACCAACCCTCAGTTCTCATAACCTGACCCCTAACATTTACCCCAGCACCCTGCTCTAACCCCTAACAGCAAGCCCTATTAGAAAGCCAAAGACCAAAACCCTAATCCTTCATCATACCCCACCCCAAACCCTTGCCCTCATCCCTAGCCTTAAATTGCTGCCCCTAACCCTACACCTAATCCTCCCTGCTACTCCCAGCTCAGCCCACCAGCCCACACTCTAAGTGCTTAACATAGCCCTTTGCACGTCCCCCAGCCCCCATCCAAAGCCCTTCTCTAACTCCAAAGCCTAATTCCTCACCCCAAAAGGCAAGGCTAACCCCCTAATCCCTATGTAGGTGCCCAAACCCTACACCAAACCCTTCCTTCTTGCACATTCACCCCTCCTCCCGGCCCCAGCTCTCAGGGACTGCACTGTCAGCTGTGAGGGCAGCTGTACTGGAAGAAGTTGATTGGCCAGAGCAGCGGAGCAGGTGTTTGTGAGGTGGAAGCTGATTGGCCAGGGCAGTGGGCTGGCACTGTTTGGCGCTGGAGAGTGTTTGCCAGCATTCAGGGGGAGGGCAAAGGAGAGACAGGGGGACGTGGCCAGGGACTTCAGGTCTAGGGCGTCCTCGTGCTTCAGCTGGGCCAACAAGAGTGACTTTGTGGCTGTAAGGGGGATTCAGGTGACAGGACAATGATTGTGAGATCACATTTTTTAAACCTTTCTCCCAACTCTGACTGCTAACCCTAAACCTGACTCCCAGCTCCTACCTCTAGCCCCTACCCCAATCCCAAACTCTAATCCCTGACCCCAATATCACAAAGTCTGAGCCCATAACAAAACCCACTAATGAATAATCTGGGAAAAGAAGAAAATCAATTGCCAGAAGAAATATTTATAACTGTCAAAAAAGAAACCACAATTTTTTGGCATGATCTTGCTCTCATAAAGCTGAGCAGGAGCAGTGAGGCGAGGCTTCATTTATCACTGTCTCAAGCAAATGTTAGTATTCACTATGTGAGAAAATTAAAGATTTTGCTCCAGCTAGCCATGGTATTTCTGCAGCACAAGCTGGTTCCCTGCTTATTTGACTTAGCAGAAACACCCAATTAAAATTCCTGCCTATGAATCAAATCCAGTGTAAAGAAGCCAGAGAATAGTGATGGATCTGATGCAATGCACTAGCAAATGGCTGGTCTGCCCTTTGACAGTTATGCTAAATACTCTATTAAAAGGGCATCACTAAACTCAATGGATTTTAAATATCATAGCCCTACTCTTAAAAAAAAAAATTAAACAAATGAAAATTTTGTGAAAAATATGAGAGGAGAGAGAATATTAGTATTGGCATATCAGCTTTTGAGTGAGATGCAGTTAACAGCATTGTGCAGTCACATGTTCCTTTAAACATGAGCTCCTTATCTAATATAATCAGCAATAAAAAAATATTTGCAGTCATGTTGTATGAAATTTATAGCAGACAAACCACACTGAAAAGATTATTTAAAAAACATTAATATAAAGCACACTTTTACCAGTTAAGTGATATTCTATTGGATATTTCTTAGCTTCCAGATTTATTGACATGCATATTCTTATCTTTAAAATGCCTGAAATATATCCTCAGTACATATTTACTTCAAATATTAAAAGTAAACATCCTGGAGAATATCTTGGAACCTGGCCTACTTCTTAGCTATGAAACCCTCTTCTTAAAACAAATGTAAGTAGATAAATCTGTCATTTATGTTCAAGTTCTCTTTGTCCTGGAATTATTATTCCTTTCAGAGACTGAGTTAGAAAATGCTATCTTTATAATTCATAGAAGTATGTGGTTTTAGACACTCATGAAAAAAATCATATTCATATCAACTAAATTTCATAATTACATCTAGAATCAGAACAACTGAGGTTGGAAAAGGACACCTGGACTTTATATAGCCCAACCTCCCTGCCTAAAGCAACTGGAAAACCAATGCAATGCAAAAACATTTCAACAGACAACTACCTATCAATAGGAGAAGACTGTTTAAAAAACACCTGTATTATATCTGATATAGTTGACATAATGCACTGGATGGCACATATAGTCCCTTTGCTGCTCTCCTGCTAAAAAGGTTGCTATTTGTAATGAAATAAATGTTTAAATATGATGAACATGTCTCTTCATGTGTACACACGCATGGCTAGTCTCTTGTCACAGTACAATTTTTAAACAGAATTTTGCCTACATAAAGACCACAATGGACTGCGTTCTTCCTGATACGAAGATATTCTGGGAGATGAAGGCAGCTAGAGTACCTAAGTGAAAAAATTAGCTAATACAAAGCAGAAAACATGTATTTATTGATACAACAGGAATGGAAATTAAGATGGTTTGCACGTATCAGTACACGCACATACTATTATACTATGCAGCTGCAGATGCCTTTAAAACCTCAATGTTTCTTCAACAGAAACCACTAGTACATTAGGATTTAAAATCTGTGTTTTAGCTAGCTCAAAAACCTATGCTTCTTTCCTTTTGCCATGGCATTTGAAACTTGATGTGACTTTTCAAAGATTTTATAATCTGGGAGAAAAGTGGGCATAAGAGTATGTCCCTGGAAGGAATGCACTGCTGGAGCAGCAGCAGTTTCATGATTTGAGCCTTTGTCCTTGCAGACATGCAGCCTGCAGGAACTAAGAACAATACAGAAAGAACTCTGAAATGAAGAGCAGACTATTCAAAATCATGACAGCAGTAACATGAGGTCTCTTATAAGGGTTCGAGTGCTTTTGTTTGTTTTTAAAAATTTTTATCTATTGGTACTTTGCACTTATTAAATGCAAATGCAGAAATATGGTATATTTGTGCATTTTGTGGTTAAAAGAAAATATCCTGTAGCAGAAAGTCTCATGGAGGTAAGCTTGTGGATCTCACTTGTTTTGACATCAATAAAGCCTGGAAGAGTAGTCTCATATAAAATTTTCATGAGAAAGCTAACAGGAGCTGCTGCAAATAGGATGAAAAGTATTTGGATGATGCTACTCAGAACAGTTACCAGTGGTTCATCATTGAAATACAAGTATGTATCAAATGAATTCTGTAGAAAATGTCTGAAGTAAGTTCTGTAGACAACCTTCTATCTTGGGTCTATATCCATCCAGTGTCATAGTCAGTGGTCTGGATAGTGAAAGAGTGGAGGACATGGTTTAGGACTGGTTTAGAATTCAGTTATCCAGATTTAGGAAGACAGAATTCATTAAAGGCAAATGAATAATATTATACACAAGCGGAAGATTATTATCTGCACAGAATGAAGAGCGACCTACTGTGTAATAATTCGGCATAAAAGAATCAGGAAGCCCAAGAGGATCACAAGATAGGCATGTGTTACAAGATAGGTTGCTGTAAGAAAGACAGCTATACACGAGTGTATTAACCATTATTCCTGGCAGAACATCTAGATAATATGTTCCTCTGTGCAAAGCTTATGGAAGAATACCACAACTAGTCTGAATGCTGAACTTTAGGAGATATACGAACCAACTAGAATGACTCCAATGAAAGTAACAAGAATAGCTAGGAAGCCGGACCTAATAGACTGCTACTATCTCACCTTCAATAATATATTCAACTGCTCTAACTGGACCTATTCAATGTGCAAACAAGGTGTAATGCTGTCTTCTTTGCGGTACTGTATTGCAGTGGCATCTTTCCTACTGATTGTTTTCATGAGTAACTAGGTACATGGCAGAGAAGACTTCTGTTGGATCATCAGAATAAGCAGGGTCCCTAAACATAACACTCTATTGCATGTTCAGGATGAGGTCTTCATATGGCCTACTTAAAGAACCAGAACAGAGACAATTGCAAGTTAAGTGTCTAAAATCAGAAGATTTTGAAGAAATGGTTTAGCTGGTATTTTTGGTGGTTTCTACATTTAGACTTGCAAGCTTCTCTTTCTGGCCTTGAAACAGAGTGGTTCAGTTTATATGTAAGGTCCACCTCAGTTTCACATTATTCACTCAATCAGCTAGCCTAACATTTGTAAGTAGTCAGGACTGAAACACAGTTTGCTCTAACACAATAGTTTGGATCCCCAGGAAGAGATTAATTCCGCCAGGTTTTGGGGTCACAATGTGGCAAGCACAGCTCCACTGGCTTCAGGAATTGTGGTCCATGAAGCTCGCACATTACCAAGGGCCCAAGAATCATTTCACCTTTCTCTTTGTCCAAAATATACTGTTATCTCTGCAGACTTTGGAAGATTTCTTTATCTACTCCCTCTGGAATAGCTCCTTGTGGTATAATAGTACTAACTTTAGGCTCTATGGAGCTCAATTCACCACCATTGCTGTTAAATATGCCTCTTGCTGATGCTACAACCATGTGTCCATCATCTTGCTTCTCATCCTTGAGTGCTTACAGGAATGGCTTCAGGCACAGCATTAACATTATTTGGTTAATAGGCTTTTCAACATGCACTGCCCAACTCAGGAGGCTGCAATGAGCTGTGTGCTTGCAAAATTGGTTAAAAAAGATTTGGAGATGTTGATGACAACTCTGGTTTATGTTGAGCTACGTTTGTCAAGGGATTAGGCTTGAGTTTAGGACTTTCAAACTTGTGTTCAAAGGGCAATGCAGCATTAGTGTAAGGTTTCGTTGCAAAGCATTTCTAAGAAGGTGTGACTGTTTTCTGAATCTGTTCAGTTTATTTAACAGGGCATTTATTCAGGAAACTTCTAAGTATAAAAAGTGGACTGCACAGTGTCCTCTCTAGAGGACTTGAAAATTGCTGGCTTATTCTGAGGCAGAGGAGGGTCAGACACAGAGTTAACTTCAGAAAGTGCAGGCTTGTTTATGTGCTGGAAGGGATAGGCCAGGACTATTAATTGACTGAGGTTTTGTATAATGTACTGAAGGAGCAGGAGGAGGAATTGTAACCTGAGGTACTGGCTCATAGTGCTTTTCACTGACGGGCCTGTCCATTGATTCAGCATTAGTAGGTTTCCCCTTAGAATAACTGGGGAAACTCAGCTGATTCTGTGAATGTTTTGATTTAGTGGGCTCAGAATGATGGTTGTCAGGAACCTGAAAAGACAGTTGCTTTTAGTAATACTCTTTGTCTTCTTCAGGATCATAATTATTTGAGACCTTCACTTGAGGTGTCTGAAATTCAGGGGCCCTGTAAGTATAATTTTTAGATGAAGTACCCTCTTAGCTTGTGAATGATGGTGAGACATTGTTTGGAAGATCCAGTAACATGATCTTGCAAAAGGAATGAACCACTTAACTTCTTGGTATTGGGAAGAAAGGAAAAAAAGATGTCTAAGAAAAGAAGTGAGACAAGAGAAATGGCAGATTCAACAACCTGAGCTGCCAGATCCAGGTCTCTGAATCTGTTTTCCTTATATTTTCAAACTGCACAATTCCCCAAGTTCATTTGACCACCACCTTTCTTTTCTTGCTCTCTGGTCCTTTTCTTTAGGGATCAGGAAAACCAGAAACCAGAGGCATCTTCTTCCGCTCCTCTTCATAATATCCTTTCCCTCTGTTGACAGCCTTCAGGTGACTTGGCAGTCCTGGTTTCTGGGTCAGCTGCTGCCATTGCCAGGCAGTGCGAGTGCCTGCTCTGACTCACCCATCCTGCAAAAGTTATGCACATACGGAAGGGCCAATACTTAAGAGCAGTACTCTTTCCAGCAAGATTAGTGTGTGAACAGTTTCTCCTGGGCTCCCTCTGCAATCTAATGTAGGCTGTGCCACAGGCCTGGTAATAAAGAAAGATCATGTAATTCTAACTTTCAAATTAGTACCACTGCTTCTGAATGTACTTCCATCCATTTTGTAATAATGACGTGCTTTTATAATGCCTTTTAGTTGATGATGTGTCAGCATTTTCCACACATTAATTGTTCCTGACCATGACAAAGACATATGTGATTATTCATTCACGGTTAAAGAAACCAAGGCAAGACAGGCCAATGACCAACACAAGAAGCCATCTAAGACCTAATGGTTTTCTTCCTCAAGCATTACTGAACAAACTGAGAGAACAAATTAACTCTTCCAACTTCTAGATTTTTTTTTTTGTCGTTGTGTTTGCTTTCTAAACCATTTAATTATCTTACCTTGTTTACTTCTGTGGCAATTCTACAACAAGTCTCTAGCCACAGGGGTCCTAATTGCAGCATCTTATTAATACTGCCAGGCTAGCAGTTAATCATCTCCTAAGTTTTAAGATTTTAGAATAAAAAGGGTAACGAAAGAGACAACATTTGATTTCTGTAAGAATGTAGAAATGGTTACAACCACACTAATCTCTGACTCTTAATCAATTTTTGTCTTGTTTGAAGCTTGAACCAAAGGTGCAGTTCTTTTTTCTTCCCCTTTCTAATAACTTTGCCTCAGCTTTGAAGTTTCTGCAAGCTGAGGATAGCTTATCACAAAAGTCCCAGTGAATGAAAGATGTTTAAATAGGGCTACAAGTGAATGAGATGAATTTCAGTCTCCCTAGGAAGAGGCTGAGCTCTTCAGTATAAGGCATATACATATTCAATCCCAAGATGGAAGAATGGATTTAACTATAGTGGATAATGCATAAAATCCATCCTCAGA
The DNA here is from genome assembly GCF_964273445.1 of Streptopelia decaocto. Lineage (NCBI taxonomy): Eukaryota > Metazoa > Chordata > Aves > Columbiformes > Columbidae > Streptopelia > Streptopelia decaocto. The sequence continues at coordinate 76,354,323 of NC_138655.1, forward strand.
ACCCCTGTCTTAAAGGATTTGCTCATGATGTACTCGGTATCTCAGATTTTTAGTGGCTCACGAGAGAGAAGGAAACATGGCCTTTTCTTTGGGGCTGGATTTAGACATTGCAGTACAGTATTGTACAACAGAGGATAACACCTTTAACTGCTGAAGATTTAATACCTATATAGGGAAATGATACACTGGCTTGCCAGCCTGTCTGATACCATCATATTCCAAAGGAGCCTGCTTTTGTCTGGCTGAGGAATGCAGCTTATCTGTTTTGTTATTCTAATTTTCTAGTAAAGACATGAAAGAATTACTGAACCTGTTTGTTTGGTTTGGGTTTTTATTTTTTTAGAGGGGAGGAAAGGGGAGGGAGTTTGTAGTAATGTAACAGTTTACAGTGGTGCAATAATACTATGGTAGGATTCATGGCAGCTGTATTCTAAAAAAATAAAACAACTTTCAAGGTGAAGGCTGACATCCAGTGTGCAAGTGTGAAAATTTATCAGATAATGACCACATTGTGAGCCTCACAAGCCTTGCTGGGCCAAGTCAGAGCTTTCCACCCCTCAGGCAGGCCACTCACATGACTTGTTTGAGTTCGTTCTGTTTAACAAAAGTTCGCTGTAAAAGAAAAGAAAAATTTTTGCTCACCCAGCTCATTTTGACCAATAAGTCAGGCAGTGCTGACTCACACAAGCGGTTTGACTGTAGATGTGGTGTGTTAATGAGAGGCTGGAGGGAGCCTGGGAGCAGGAGTGTCTTCTGCCACCGACTGCCTCAGGGTGAGTTACCATGTCTTAGGTGAGGGAACTGTAATTTCCTAAATATGCTCACTCAATCAACTGAGAACCTATAATTTTAGAGTGAAAATAGAAATTCCACTATCAATAAAAGGAACTGTTTTATATAATAAGTTTAACATGAATTTATTTATATTAATTACACATGGTGGAGAAAGAACATTTTCCAAGGACCAAAGTGACTTAGCTAACATCCAACTCAATTTTTCAGAATAAACTTTTTGCCCCTTTGAAACAGTCTGCTTAGGGTCTATTCCAGGCCAGGCTGGACAGGGTTCTGCGTAAACTGATTTAGCTGAAGATGTCCCTGCTCATGGCAGGGGGATTGGACTAGATGACCTTTGAAGGTCCCTTCCAACCCAAACTATTCTATGATTCTATGTCATGACTGAAAATAGAAATTCAGTTCTTAATTCACAATCAAACAGCTAAAAATTTTACCCAGATGTTATTAACATGGTAAAAAAAAACCCAGCTGTACTTTCACTTCCCTCCTCTCATACTTAACATAGATTTAAATTAGAGCTCACCATTGTTTGACATTGTTACGATGATTAGCACCTAAGCAGGCTTCTCACTCTACCTTAATAATGCTGCTTTGTTACTCTGAATTGAATCCTGCTTCTCAGGAATTTGATGGAAAAAATCCTTTTAGCTTCAATTAGAATAAGATTAAGCTGACAGCTACAAGATTTTATTCTGGTTGTTGCAATTGTGTGCCATAATATGTTCTTTTTGAATGAATAGAGTACCTTTCTAAATGCATATTTACTCCCCAAAACACCTTCCCCTCCTTTTTGGTGCTGGTAGAAGGTCAGACTAAAACCTACATATATACATACATACAATCACACACATATATTTTGCGTGTATATATGCATTTATATAAAGAATAAGTTAAAGACACCGTCAATTTAATATGGGGATAATTTTGCAGGTGATATACAGAGGTGAAGTTGAAGAAAGTTACAATACAGGAGAGAATGAAAATGCCTTTGGATGTTACATTTCTTACAGCAATCAATTTTTCCATGCATCTGCAATAACTTAAAATTTATGTTATTGCTATGTAATAGAATTATATATCAGATCGGAATCTCTTAGTCTTCATGTGATCACTAAAATTAATTTAATAATAAGCATCACTACTGAACACTAGGGAAACAAGATTTATTTCCACTGATTTTAATGTAACCACTTCCACAGACAAAGTTAAAGACATTCCACAGTGCTTCCCTTTTAAACTCTGCAAGTACGGTGCCCTACTAAAAACAACATTTTGGGCTATTATTGTAATTCCCTCTCTGGTAAATAAAGCAAACTCCTGTGTCTATGTGAATTTAGTGGCAATTATCCTACTGTGCCCCTGATTCCACAATAAGATGATTTGACCATGGTCCTTATACATTGTCACACTGAAATTGTGGTTTAAAATTTGATGAAACTTGTCCTGAAGTAACTTAAATGTTTGCAGCGATGTCACTGAGGTTAAATATATTTAAATTGTGTTATCCACCTCTAATTTAGAAATTATAGAGTTTACTCTGATTGGCTTGAAATCACAAACATGTCCACTTACCCACTTCTTACTCACTATAGCATCTTTACTGAGATTTTGATAAGTGGATGATACAGTGGGTGGAAAACTCTCTGCATTGCTGGGTTTAAAAGGTGGTGATAACCAGTATGAAATCTAATGGGCAGATAGTAACTAGTGGTGTCCCACAGGTGGGGGTACTGGGGCCAATATCATTTAGTATCTTCATTAACATCTTGAATGATAGGATAGAAAGCATTCTTAGAAAGACTGTGGACAACATCATGTTGGGAGAAACAGTCAATATACTGGACGGCAGGACTGCTGTTCAAATGGGCAGCTGGACAGGAGCCTCAAAGTTCCACAGAGGCACATGTAAAGTCCTGCACCCAAGACAAAATAACCCACAGGCTGGGAGTCAACTAGTTGGAAAGCAGGTATTCAAAAGAAATCCAAAACCTGGGGGTGCCGGTAGACAAGTTGAGCATGAGCGCATAACGTGCCCTCGCAGCAAAGGAGGCCAACCACATCCTGGGCTGTATCAGATAGTCTAGCCAACCAATCACAGAACTGATTCTTCCTCTAGACTCAAATGATTCTGCCTCTAGACTGCATCTAGAGTATCGCATACAGTTTTGGTCTCCCCAGAACAAGAAAGTCATGGCAATATTGGAACAAGTCCAGTGGAGCACCACGAAAACAGTCGGGGGGCTGGAACTCATGGCATTCAAGAACTGTAATTTCTGGGCCTTAAGAGAAGGTTAAGGAGAGATCTTACTGTTGTCTACAACTACTTAATGAGATAGTGTAGAGAAAATGGACTTAGGCTCATCTTAGAGTTCCACAGTCTAAGAAAAATAAGCAAAATACATAAGGAAATTCCAGCTGATAAAGGGAAGAGAATTTTTATGTTGTCAAACAATGCAACAGGTTTGTTGAGGGAGGCTGAGGAATCTCTATCTGGACAAGATCCTGAGCAACTGGCGTTTACTGGACCTCCCTTGAGCAGGAGGATGAACTAGCTGTCCCCTAGAGGTCTCTTCCAAGCCCTTCTAGATTCAGAAAGACCAAATTCTGTCTTTTGTTGCACTGGAAGACTGAGGCCTTCCCTACGAACTGCGAAAGTGAGTTTATTTTTTAAACGCATTTTCATATGTTGCCCAGTTAACTTATTTTCTAGGCTTACATGGACTAAAAGGAGGTAAACTGGCACAAGATCATCTAGTACTGACATGAATTTCATAGTGTATGTATCTCAGACTGTTAGCAATTATTTAACAGTTAAGACTGCCTACACAGACAAGTAACTTTTGAATTTTGTTGGCAATTCCTTCCCTGCACATTCATCAGCGTTTATAAAGCACCAGCAGCAAAATAGATTTTATTTGTGTTTCTTTCTGTAGGGCAGGCCTCTACAACCTACTGAAAATTCTCAAAACTGTCTCTTTGGGCCTGGTTCTCTGATTAATTTTGTTCAAATTCTTTGTTCTGGAGTACAGGAGGGATCATATCTAAAATATTCAATTATCTAGTTTCTTACAAAGAAAAGAAGAATGACTTCAATTATAAGTTTTAACAAAGTGCTGTATCCTTTTGTCTTAACCTGATCTTTCAATTTGCACTGTGCATATTACATTTCTACACAAAAAAACATGGGTTTAAGCAGTAATGCATATAAATGCTTTCTTAGATCAATTCCTGAAGTCTGATCCATCATTATAAAGTATTATAAAATTGCTAACTCTAGGGGGTAGTCATTGTATCTTTTTCATGTTCTCACCATTTCTTGCATAATGCAGCCACAAGAGGAAGCAAAAGCAAAATGAAAACCATAATAATACTAAAGATTGTATCAGTATCTCCAGATTTCAAACAATTTCATAGAGATGCCATGGAGAGATCAATGAGGCTTTGAAGCTGATTCTAAGGGTTTTCTAGGCTTTCCTTGGGAGAAAAACTAAATTTATTTACTTTTATTTAATTGAGCCCACCGAGATATTAAGTACCAGAATCACTGTCTTACCTTATAGAATTATGATAACAAGACCCCTCAGCAAATTGATTATTTCCTCACTTATCTCAGATGATGAGAATTTGTTACCCTTTGTGACTGCACATTACAAACCCACTGCTATTCAATCCCAGCAGTTATAAACATGAGACAGCAGATTTGTTTGTTTTTAAATTGCTTGTTAAGTATTGGTGCAAGCTGTTTTAGTCTGAGTCTTATTCAACTAGTATCCAAAAGAAGAACCTCAGCAATGAGCAGAAAGTTAAAACATAGTGAAGGTGCTTCCAGCAAGCCTCAAACAGTGCCTTTTTAGAGATACCACATGCACCTAAAGTTGCAATATTCATGAGGAAATGCAAGAATTCATTTGTAAAAACTGTAGCAAAAGACCATTATTCTACTTTCCATAATCAAAAGTATATTTGAAATTTTAATAATGTTATGTCCAGCAAGAGCCTTTAACACTAAAACCCGTTATAAATTATAGAAACAACCAGTGTATGAGTTTGTTCTTATAAGCAAGCAAATGCTACATCAAAGTACTTCATGAAGAACAATTACTGTGTAAGAAAGCAAAGAGATCTGAAGATGGCATGCAGAAACCAACAAGTATGAGACTGAGATCCTTTTTCATAATTGTGAAAGACTAAACTAACACTAGGATCACCCATATTTTGGCACAGAATGCATATAAACAAACAGAGAATTGCTGTCACTTTCTGCATATACTGTGGCAACTGCTAACAACCAGTAATTTTGTGTAAGTACCTAATGGTCAGGAATGGAAAAAAACTAAATTCAGTTCAACTGCAATGAGATTTAATTAGAATGCCAGTTTTAAGAAAAAACATCCATGTTCTGCCCTGGTGAGGCCAAATCTGGAGTACTGCATCCAGTTCTGGGCTCCCCAGTTTCAGAAGGACAGGAATTACTGGAGGGAGTCCAGCAGTGGGCTGTGAAGGTGATTAGGGGTCTAGAGCACATTTCTTATGAAGAAGGACTGAGAGAGCTGGGTCTGTGCAGCCTGGAGAAGAGAAGGCTGAGAGGGGATCTCATCAATGTTTATAAATATCTTAAGGGTGGGTGTCAAGAGGATGGGACTAGACTCCTTTCAGTGGTGCCCAACGATAGGATGAGGGGCAATGGGCACAGACTGAAGCACAGGAGGTTCCATCTGAATATGAGGAAAACTTATTTACTTTGAGGGTTCCAGAGCCCTGGAACAGGCTTCCCAGGGAGGTTGTGGAGGCTCCTTCTCTGGGGACATTCAAAACCCTCCTGGACACATTCCTGTGTGACCTGCTCTGGGTGAACCTGCTTTAACAGCTGGGTTGGACTAGATGATCTCCAGAGGTCCCTTCCAACCCAAACCATTCTGTGATTCTGTGATGCTATTTCCTAATTTTGCATTCTTTGAACACTGACTCTGATGTCCTCTTCCTTTCTCATGTTTTCATCCTGGGAAAATGAGACATTTATCTAATGGATGATGACAAACATTTTTGTTGCATATCCACAGGTATTCTACTTCTGTGTTAGCCCATATCATGTCCGCATAGTCCTCCTGCACAGGGGCATAGAAATCTTTTAAATCCCTGCAATCAGAGCTTTATACCAATGCCACCTTGTGAAGGGTGTTCAGGTTTTGTCCTTAACATTCTTAAACATTTTTAAACAACAAACACATTGAAACATGCAGAAGACAAATTTGGGGACACTGAAACAGAAGTCTGAGTATGTCTCAAAAGCCACATTTGAGGAGAGGGACATTGTACACAGCCACTTCACCTGTGAACACCTAACTCATGAACCAGGATTGCATGAGATATTGCAAGAACAACTGCACTAATTTAGAGAGTGTGAGGATGTAGGTGAACAGAGAAAAATACTATTCATATGACTGGAAGCAATCTACAGATAGCTTAAATTACTGACATGCATTCATCCTTTCTTAATTTTTCCAATTCTTAGCTCCACCTCTAACATCCTTTGTAACTGCAATGTCCTGGCCCCATTCCCAGGCTCTTCACATGCAAGAAAAAAGGATGTCACTTTTTAAAATAAAATGCTAATTCACTTGCCATATTCTGCTCTCTTTCACTGACATGTGTCATGAATAGGAGTTCTAGTTTCTTCAAAGAAAAGTGCTTTTAGTAAAAAATGCCATACCTGTAATTTCGATCACGTGAAAATTGTTTAAGTTGATAAGGATTTCAGGAGCAAAGGTTATTTTGCATCTTACATAGAATAAAACTAGCTCACTGTTCCATGAATTGAGGCTGATGCAGAACATCTGGAAACATCTATTTTGATACACTTATCTATTAAAGTAAAGTTATCACAAAACGTGGATTTTCAAAACAAATTTGCAGATTTAAGGATTATTCCTCACGGAATTAAAAGTACTTTTAAAATTACTTTGGCAGTTTGTGACATTTGCATTTTTGTCTCTGTATGTTTTATAGAATATGCAACTGAATTATATGCACTTTTTAGATCAGAACTACGAATTTTCAAAAGATAAGTAGCACTTCTCAGCATGAACATACTGAGAAACAGAGATGAAAATTGATATTGAATTGTTTGAAATGTCAATCGTCTGAGTGAGAATAGTGTATATAGTTACAATTTAATTGCTTTCTACCTTATGCAGAAGAACAGAACCAAACAGAAATTGTTTATCTCAAACAAAATGTAAGGTGTAGGTTGGGGCACTTATGTGTGAAATCCACACCAATGAAACAAAAAGGCACATCCATTAATTGCTTGGGGCTTTTTTGATGGTGCTGTTTTTGGTAGATACACTGAATCTAGGCTTTCCTGGGCCACCTTCACAAGATTCTGTAATGTTTATGACTTGCACTCTGCATTTAATGTCAAGTAATACTGAATGTGAATACAAAGTTATAAAACCTATAATAAATACTTTAAGGTTTATAAACCTTAAAACATCATATGGCATCATTTAAAATTACTGCCATCATCTAGATAAGGTATCGTGTTGCAGTACTGAAGATGATTCTCTTGAGACTCTGGCATTTGAAACAGAAACACAGGCATTTTCCAGGCATTTCCCCACAGATTATTCTACTACAAGGAACAGATGACCTGGGTCTGGGTTGTTGTTAGTACTGTGAGGCATCTTGATCTTATTTTGTGGAGATGAGAATGTTGTGTGATTCTTTGACTTAATATTACAATGAAAAACAGATCTGTGAAAGTGGTATTCTTCGTTATCCTAGATCTGAGCCTGTATACAGTTATTTCTGTTGTTTTGAGGTACAATGAAAAACCACAGCGCTTTTTCACTAATTGCCCTTGTAAAGCCTACTGAGCTAGTTAAAGGGGAGCAGGACAGTACTTATTCTGCATTATCAGAACAACTTCTGATGAGATATTACATCCTTATCTTCACACACCCGAAAGTTAGACATCAAGTCTCTAGCTACTTCTCTAGGTTCTCACACAGGACCCACCCACCATAAGATCCAAGACTTTAGGTGACAGAAGCAAGTGGGATGAACACCTGGAGGTGCCATTTTCTCTCTACTGGACAGTAAAGAGAAAGCAGCAGAAGCCTACCTGACTAGCTGAAACACCAGTTTTTCAGATGGTTCACAGTAGAGAAAAATCCCTCCAAATCCAGAGAGCCATGCTTAGGCAGTAGGGAAGTGCAGATGTAAAAGAGTTAATCTAGACCTGAAAATGCTTGATCTTCACTTTGATACTAAAAATGAGAATTTGGTTTAACCAACCTTGTTTTTCCCCCTAAATCCCTTCTCTTGACAATATTATTTAATAAGAAACGACCAAGGAAGGAAACCTTTCCTAACCTCTATAACTACCAGTTCTGCTCGTCAGAAATATATTTGAGATAAACTGGAGCAAAAGGCAATGCACAAGTGGCTGAAGGCACAAGAAAAAATGAAAATCTCCTTGACACAAGGCTTTTACACTGTAATGGAAAAAATATTTAACACTTAAACTTTCACCAGTTAAAATTCTCAGCTAACTTATGGGTACAACACTAGAAATCAGAAAGTTTGGACTTTGACATATAGGTGTAATAAAACATCAAAACTCAACTATGCATTTAACAACTAACATCTTTCTCTTTATTGATATAAAGAGGACCAGCTATTAATGCATGGCCATATCTTCCATTTCCTAAATCAACCTCTGGATGACAGTCTCTTCTTATTCAGGTATCTGTTTACCATAATATAGGTTTCACATAGCTCAACTATTAAATACAACAAATGAAGTGCAATAAAAACTCACACAAACAAATTGCAACATATATTCTGTCTCCACCTTCTTCTGAACAAACGTCTAAGATTCCTGATTAATGCTTTCTGGCATCTTTTCCATAGTGAATTTATACCAGTTTAACATTTCAGTGACTAAGATACTTTATAAGTCAATTAAAAATTCAATAAAAAAATTCAGCATCTCTCTTTCAGATCCTTGGAGATGTATGTGTGAGAAATTCAGAAGAGCTCATATTCAAAAAGGAGAGAAACCTGCACATAGACACTGTAAGTGGGATGAAAGCTGCATGTTTGATTTAATCATCTCCCAAACCATTCCTATATTCTCTATCAATATACATTACTATGAGTTGGAATTTCTTATATCTGCAGTTCTTGTAACTAACAAAAGTGAATGCTGTTTTCACTTGGATTTATTACTAATACTTAAACAGAGTTACAGTCTTAAAATGGGGCCATGTTCTAAGCTAGGAGAACCCCATGTGGTTATTTATGCTCCAGAAGAGTCACGTTCTGCTGTGAGAATGCAAATACTCATTTTTGATGTGTTTTCACACTAACAACTGAAAGCAAATTTTTCCAAATATGAATCAATATCACACTTTGAAATAACAGACCTGACCCTGCTTTGAGTGCAAGGCTGGGCAAGATGACCTCCTCACGTTCTTTCCAACCTGAATTATTCTGTGAGTCTAACGATTCATTAGATTTGAGAACACCTGGTATGTATTTTAATCAAACTTTCTCACGTTTAGCACTAAAACTTTAAAACAAACACCAGTTATTTCAGGCACCCAAATAAGCCCACATTGCTCAGGAGATGGTGAGGCATACACTCAGCAGCATATAGGTATCTTATACTGGACAATGAACTTTAAGATGCCTAGCAAGATTAAGCAGGTTCCAACACATTTGCTATCCTCAGATTTTCTGTATATCTTATAACTGCATTGCCAACAGATGAGTAATGAATTGAGAGTAATTCCGTACTGACACCTTGTAGCCCTCAACTCAGGAACAGTTATTAAAAAACTACTCTGCTACAGGCCCTGTTTCAAGATTTGATTCAAAATCTTGTGAACATGGCAGAAATTGTACCACTAACTTTGCTTATCTGAAAGATGCTTTTACAGCGATAGCCACAAAAAGGATGTCTTCGGTATTGCAACACTTCAATTTATCCCATCAGACTCCCTAGAATCTAGAGCCCTGAACAGATGTATGGATTCTCTATACAAGGGAGAGATACGTAAGGATATATCCTCTAATGCAGGACAAGAAGTCAACAAAAAAACATTTAGGTGGAATTGTCTTCCTTTTTTATTCAAGGGTGAGTGATCAAAATACTTCAAGTCTCTAAAAACATCTATTATTTAACCACAAAAATACAGGCCAAGAGGTCAAGACAAAGAATGGTGCTCTTGAATCACTAGTACAATACTTCTCTCAAACAACATTGACCCAGAATAGCATTAGAAACCACTGCCAGGATGAGAGGAAACTGATAGAAACACCTGAAGCACAAAACTGTGCATTGAAATTTTAAAAATGTTACCTCCAGCTCTGCATTCATTCCAAAGCCATATCCATAGTGGACTTACCACTAAACAGTATGAAATGCAATAGTAGTACAAGTTCCCAATTGTGCTTCAACAGGGCAAATCTTATATTGTAAATATTCTGCTATACATGAATAGTGACAAATTTCTCATCTGGGGAAGCTCAAAAAATCAGTTTAACCCTTCTGAAAGACCACCTACTGCACTTTAAAATGCGAAGATAATTGTCATTTAAAATCAAAGGTAAATTCCGTGCCTATAGAAGAACAATGCAAATGAAAATTTTGGGGACAGAAATTCAACCTTTAAAAATTTCACTGACAGGGACAGTCTGTGCCTGCTTGTGTAGGCAGAATAACAAGTGACATAATTTCTAATTAACTGTATATTTCATGTTCTCTTTTGTTAAACAGGTCACGGATGGCAGAAGAGAGGAAAACTGCTGGTTGTGTTTCAGACAAGAGAAAAATGATGCTGGCTCATTCCCCAGGATTGAATGAGGAATCTCACTTTGGAAAGCCCTCTCAGATGCTGAGGAGGGAGTGGGACCAACAAGAAGGGAGGCTGCTGCACCAGAGCTGGCTGGGAAACTCCAGAGAGGAAAAGAGGGGTTGTCTAAAGTAGGACACGGGTCTGCAGAGCAGGATCAATCAGATGATCCACAAAGTTTCCTAGAAGGCCAGAAGACTGTGTGGAAGGTGTTTGAATCTGTGAATCTGTGAATCAGAAAGCCACTGAAAGTTGCTGAAACAGACTGCACGGAAGCAAGTCATCCTGCAAAGATGCTGTTTACAGGAGCTGGATTTATTTTTAAGCCTTTCTGCCCCACCCAGCTGATCCAAGTTTCCTCTATTTAAGGAAAAAAATCTTATTTTAAGTTTGCAATTTTTTGAGGTAATTCCAATGAGAGAATAAAAGTGTATAGGTGTGCTTACAGTAGGGAAGACAGTGGGACAGCTCTGCGGCAGGCGCTGGCCTGACTGGCATCCTGCTGTGTCACTGCCAGAAGCAGCAGGTCTGTAGGTAATTCTCAAATTAAAAGTGTCATTCCTGGGGGAGGGAGAACAATGCCATATCCTCAGCTTAAGGCACCTACATAGTGCTGAGGGGACACAGAGGGTGGATTTGTTATTCTACTTCTGCCTCCTCAGCCTTCTTTTTTTTTTTTTTTTGTTTCTTTTTAGACAGGGAAAGATAAAGGAAAAAGGAACATCAGGGTGACATAAATGCACAGAGGTTATCAACAAAGCTCTTGGAGGACTTGTGGGTCAAATGTGACTTTCTTCTATCTAAGTCAATGATCAAAAGAAAAAAAGTGTGATTTTTGGCCAACTCAGAGACATAGAGTGGGACTGGTGAGAGAAGCTAATGGCCCCATGGAGAAGCTTAGCAGAGACAGAATCTGCTTTGAGGAGGGAAGACAAGCCAAATGCTTGCAGAGCACATGAAAAGAAGCAGGCAGATGCTGGGCTACCAGATGGACATGGGAGCACTCTGCAGCCTACAGTGCTGAAACTAAAGAAGAACAAACCAGGCAATATCAGTAGTGAGTCTTTTCAAAATCCACACACCATTTCCCTCAGCTGTGACACTGCTGGGAGAGAGAAAAGGCTGATAAACCTTCCCATTGGGTGCACTCTTGGGAAGCAGCACAGTGTAGATCCTCTTTCATGCAGACAGGGTCCTGAAAGGCAAGTGAAAACTGAATGTGATCTGACTGTGACCGAGAACACACCTGGGCAGTAATGCCCAAGGAGGAGAAACTGGGTGCTGGATTACCTCGTGCCAGTACTAAGCAGGCCAGGTTTAACATGCTTTTGTCTGAGTGAAGTTTAATGTTCGGAAGGAGAAAGATGAATATGTCCGCTGTCTTGGCCTTGCAGCACATGGCACAATGTAAAAGCGATGGAGGAGAAAAAAGAGAGTCCTATTAAGGACATGGAACATGCCTGAAATGAACCCCAGGAAGACCTCAATATAAATTAAGAAAATGCTGTTATGGGGATGGCTCAGCTAAACTATATGAGAAACCTGGCACCAACCTTTAGCAACATAACAACACACTTGATAGATCTGTGTGATAAACAAAACAGATCGGCCAATTCAATGGAGTCTAGAAAGAAACTTCTGGTCATTTCAAAAGAAGGGTCTTTTTGTTGGTTTCATAGTTTGGTACAGGTGCGTTTGGATTTTAGCAAGCTTTTCTATATATTTGCCAGATGCCTCAACAGTGATTTATGGGCAGCTTGGCAGCAGCAGGAAGAGATATTTCATTCTCTGGCACATTTCAGTAAAAATTTGTCAGCCGGGAACAGAACCACAGCACCACTGAAAGAAAGCTTTATAGATGCCTTAAAAAACCCAACTCAATTCCACTTAAATAATTTCACCATATATACTGTTGGAAAATTCCCCTTTTAAAAAAGGTTATCTTAGGGGGAAATGCCAGTTCATGAGGTAGAGTTTGTCACTGGAAGAATATGATGCACAAACTAAAACTGTAAACAGGAAAGATAATCAGGATATTGATTCTGATTAGGCAGAAAGATGCTTGAGTGACTAACCTCAAGAAGCTCCTTCTGAGTTCTTTCCATAACAATAGCTAAGGCTTCACAAAATATGTGGAACTGCAATATTCACAAAAATGGACCACCTACAACATGAGTTGAAATCCTTGACAACTCCAGGTGTTTAGCATTTCTGAAAATCAGCTCTATGATATGCCTTATTTGCTAAAAAATTTTCAGGAACAAGAGAAATAATGACCGTTATTACTGTTTCTTTGAGGTTCAATGATGAAAGCCAAAGAAAAAACATATAAAGATCACAGCTGAAATAGTTCAGGAATTATAGTCATAACTTCCCTGTCATATTGGCATGTTTGGACTTTTTTTTAAACTGCAGCAAATTTGTACTCCAGTCATAAAGTATGATTCCCCAGAATCACCCCACAAATAACTTAAATCTGAGCATCACAGCATAACCATTACAGGTTGGCTACATAAATAAATTTATTAGGTAATTATTTTCAACACTTTTCCCACCTTTTTAAAATTCATTTTTTCTTTCTATCACATGTTCTCCAAGAATTCCATAAAAAATTAAAATGTGGAGGTTATGCAAGCTTATTATTCATAATTTACTGAATATTTTGAATGGCACATTGTATTAAGACAGCTCCATTTTCACATGTTTAGTCTTCTGTAAATCAAATTTGCATATTTGGGAAAGAAATAAACCTTTCAATTAAAATAATCAGAGTTCAGAAAAGGTAACCATATATAGTCTAAGTCATGGCATTACAAAATATGTATATACTCAGTAAATGCAACTGTAAAGAGCTTTTTGTGATGTCAATTAAGTAGGAATAAGAGAATATAGAAGAAAACTCAGCATTAATGTGGTTTGTGAACCCTTTAGAGGAAGTCCCACAAAGAAAAGAATAAGATGTTAAATAATAGAGACTATGACATACTGTAGACTGAATGGGGAGGTGGATCATGAGAGAAAAAAACAAAGGTCTGTTATTAATCCAGATTAGACAGCCTGATATACTTGCTTCAGCAATAATTTCTACTTTTAAATTCCTAGAAAACAAAAAAATCCACAACCACTAAGAACACATATGCAGCATCCTGCTTCCTGAAATCTGAACACAATACATCAAACAAATCTGATGTCATGTCAGTTTTATCAAGTATAACACAAGAAAAAGCTGAACAAGCAGGCTGGTCTTGCAGGTAAAGCATCAGTCCTGAGTTCAATCCCTGGGCAACCATAGCAGGTTTACACTATTCATCAACCTCTACTTCTTATTTGCTTTAAAATATTTTGTCAATGAAGTCTCTCTAGTTTGTACAACACGAGAGGAGTGATTGCCTTGTTTTAACAACCTGCAGAGCACTGCTGTAATGAAGCGCTAACCCTGAGATAGCACTGGATACAAATAATAAAACATCCTGATCAAAGTATCTATTTGTGGAATTCTGTAATTAAAAGCAGAGGAGGAGAAGTATGCTGTAATGGTAATAAATTAACAAGTTTGCAAAAATGAATAAAAAATACGCTCTTAATGTACAGAAGAAGCAGAGATAATTTTGTCATGACTGTTGAAATAGTTCAGAAGCAAAGAAGTTATTATTTTCAAAGACAGAACATGAAAATAGAAGTTCAATGATCCACAGTATTTGGATGAATTTCAGCTAAAAAAAATCCCGTAAAAAAACTAATCCTAATAATAATAATAATCCAAACCAAAACCAAATAAGAATTGAAAAAACCCACAAAAACCACAAACCAAACAAAAAAGAAAAATAAACAAACAACCCAGAAACCACAAAACAAAACCCAAGATGTTTGCTTACCATACCATCAGAATTCAGGGGCAACAGTGATGTGTGTAAATTGTTTTTCTCTTCCTTAACTACATATGTGTTTGTGAATCAAGCATCTCCCAGTTCTCTTGCTGAAGCTACTAATCTGCCCGGTAAATTCTTGGAACCATCTTACCATCTTTATGATTTTTCACTTCATGACCCCAAAATACTTGCAATAGATAATCTGAGGACCAGGAGTAGCTGCTCTGCTTAGATCCTCAATTTGGAAGATGCAAGTGCTACTGCCAGCCTAAGAACGAAGTGCTCAAGCAGAACAAAGCCATTGCTCTTCTTCTGGAGATTACAGTATGACAGATCTTGAAACACTGCATGATGTTTAAATAATTTAACAATTCCTTGCAATATAAAATTAAGCTGTCACATAAAATGTGAATATGACACATTAGAGGAAGGATTAAAGAAATTGTGCAAGAAATGTGAGAATAGTTGTTTTCATTGTGCTCATTCTGCTGCAAACTTGAAGAAAAAAACAGCAAACTCACAGAATATATAGATTGTTTGGAAAGAACATACCTATTAACTCCTTATTTCTGACATCTAAGGCCATGTTTCGTAAAGCTGTAGCAACTGCACATACCACCCGGTCATTGTCTATTCGAAGCAGTTCCACCAGGATTGGCAATCCTTTTTCTTTGCGGACAGCAGCGCGGATATACACTGACCACTGTGAAGACACATGGGAGAGTGTGAAGAAGAAAGTGAGAAATCCACTACAGAAAGCAGGGCATCTCAGGTTATAGCAGGTATTGGGTACAGGGTAACAGAAGCATTGGGTGCAAACTCCAAAGAGAGGAAATAATTGCATTTATGACGTTAAGCAATGACTTGATTTGGAAATCTGCGTTAATGTTTTATGATGGCAGAGAAATTAAATGATGAATTGACTTTACTCCTAGCACATCTGGTTACATCTTCACAGCCCAGGTCTGCAGATCACTTACTTTGCATCAGCATTTTCTATGCAACATGTAATGATGCTTGTTCAGTGCTAAAACAAGATTTATATTACAAAATACATAATACAAAACATGTTCAAGAGGTCTGAGTATTTCTTTGTTATTACCGTAAGAACTATTTAGTCTGAAAACATGAACATGCTGTTATAATATCTCTTGTGATTGTCACCTTATTCAGGAGGAAAAATGAGGACAATGACCAGTTTGGTTTTGGCACTTGCAGTGGTCCTAACTGAAAGACTATTACACATGGAGGAGTCAAGAGATTCACATAAGAGCTGACTGGAGGCAGGTGCAGGCCTGTGATGTGCTGTGACGCATGTGCCACATGGCTGCAGGATAAATCCAGGGGCAGATCGTACTGGAGAAGCTTGTAGGCATCTCCCACTTGGTCGTAATACCAATGGCACGCCCTTGTCTTTATCTCAAAGTGAAGCAGCATGTTCTCACGTGAACATCATTTTCCTTGACAGTAGAAATAATGAATAGACATGTTTACTTCTAAGAAAATCCTCTAAGAGTTCTAAAGACTATCATGCCAGTGAACTTCTCTGTGGATGAGATCTGTGAGGCGTACCATGACTAGGAGGTCCATCCAATGTTGCATAACTTGAGGTTCCCAGCATCTGAAGGGATGTAACATAAACTATACTATTCTCTTTTCCATTCCACTGTTAGCTCCAGAAGGTGGAAAAAAAACAAACAAGACCAAAACTGTGACCTTATGATTCTAAAATCTATGGATATTGCCAAATTTGAGGTATTTGGACACCTGCAGGATGTTCATCCCGAAATCTTCTCTGTAATTTTCCTCAAGTTCATATTTGTGCTCCTTGTACTGATAGTTTAAAGGAATTCATTGAAGCAGAGCTTTTCCCTCCTTTTGGTACTATGGCATGGATGCTTATCCTGCCATCATACCTGGAAGTTGAGGACAAAGTTCTGGAAACCCTTAGCCTTTGAAATATTTCAAATATTTCAGAAACTAAGCTGATAAGCCTTAGGATTTTCAGATCATGATGACCCTTCTCTTTTGACAAACCTTCCTTAAAGAACAGTTAAGTCACACCTTAAAGAACAGTTAGATCACAACAGCATTTCTCCATAAACAGAAGTAGTATTATAAAACCAAATTCCATTAAATGAAGCATTAGAACATTGTAAGCACACTCACTGTCAGCAGACCATGCTTAACCTCTTCATATGGCCTTTACTTACCAGAGCTGAATTGCTCACTTTAAAAGCTAGCATCTGTTTATGTTATGGACAGGTGCCTTGAACAGCAAAAGCCAGAATCTATTTCATGGTAACAATTGTAGATACAGAGACAAAGAAGGGCTGCAATGTTGCAATATCTGGAGTAGAAATTCATTCCAAGTGAAGCCATTCAGGGAAATTAGGAAAAAGGAAAAGAAACCAGCATTTAAAGAAAATTATTTTGTTATTTCTCCTCTGTAGTAACCATGCAGAACAAAAGCTAGCTGACTGGACTTTGCTGTAGATGAAAGTGATAATGGTTACAATAAGCTTTAAAGTCACGTAAATGAGACATCGGGTTCTTGGCATCGCTAAGCACAGTAGTGTAATATGTCTAAAACGTAAATGTGTCAGCATTTTCTACAGCAAAGCAAATAGGTTTTAGGTGAGAGAAGTGGTAGCAGGATTCTTGACTGATCTTATTCTATGCTCTCTCCTCCAGTCTCCTCTCTAGAACCAGTGTATAGGATGATCATCATATAAAAAAATAAAACATCTTAAAGATCAGTGAGTTTAACTGGAAGTATCTGCTGAAAAATAATTTCTTTCCTATATCGTGATTTTAATGGAATACTAAATATAAAGGATGCTATGAAAACACCAAATTAACCTGTCTAAGCTTCCTCTTTTTAATCAACATGTATTTACTTGCCAGTTAAACACACTCTCACCTGCAGCTAGGAGTACCCAAAGCAATAGCATTTTACACTTAAAAACTCCCATTGCTGGTTTTTTACACCTCTCACAGGGGAGGCCTCCGCTGTGTCTGCTGTGATGACAAGGTGACTGCCAGAGTGAGAGTTCACGGCAGCAGCGAGAAAGGAGTGAGCACGTCTGGGTGAGGTGAGAGCTGAAGCTTGCAGACTGTGTATTGAAAGATGCTCTCGTTCATCACTAAAGGACGTCACAGATGTAGTGCCTCCAATATGGGTTACATGGAGAAACACTGGGGGTGTTTGTTTTTAAAGAAAACCTTATTTGTGTTTATTCAATACCAGAGAGAATCTAAAATGATCTTACAGATTATTCAATATACTATAAAAACCTCCACATTAAAACCTCAGTAAATAGTTTTCCTTCGAATTTTTTTAGTCAGCTACCAAGGGAAAACACAAGCACTTGTTTTATGAAACCCAGGCTTAGAACAGACTTCTTGGATTGTAGTATTTTCATCATCCATTCTAAAACAAAGTCTAAAAGAAACAAATTAAGAAATGCATTTTTTTAACCCTAGGGAGAGCAGAAGACATTGTAGGAGAAACACTGAAATATCTCAGTATGAAAAAAAGAGACAACATAAACCTCCTTACTGAATAAATGACATGCAAGCCTTCAGCATGTGTAATGAACCAATTAATTTGATCACAATAGTCAAAAATACCACTCCAATGTTTTCATAGGGGAAAAATCCAGATATAATGTTTTACAGATGCACATATGCACACACATACATAAAACAATGGGAGAAAGAGAGAAAAGGATGTGTGAAACCTCTCCTCTCCGCTGCGCGTTCTTCCCCCCCCCAGCTCTCTCTTTCCAGAGAATGCCATCGCTTTGGGAGAAGTTCACAGACTCCTCAATGTGTGATTTGCTATCATTTCATCTGCGTTTCCAAGTCATGCACCTTAGGCAGAAAGACAGAAATGTCTATTAATTGTTTCGACAGTCTCCAGAGAACTTTCCATGTGGAAAGTGGTAAGAGACGTCTGTGTCTCTTTCCTTAAGCTGCCAATTAGGATAAGTCTCTGCAAGCAATTAGGCTGTGCTGTGTGGATTTCCGGAACGTTCAAATTGAGATGCCTCAAAACGGCTATTTTATTCTTGCAGAGAATGGAAAAATTGATCCGCTTTTGCGTATACTGATGATCCTTTTGTTTGCCTAAAGCCATCGTAAAACTCATCTGTATTTCCCCATTGCAGGTCAATTGCTAATATAAGTTCAGTGAATTATAAAAGAGATGAAAAATCATAAGAAAGAAAAGAGAGGAAGGGTTTGTTGCCTACCAGTAGGTAAACGAGGCACTCTGCCAATATACTTAATCATCCCGTTACTCCACAAATCAGTGGCAGTGTCAGCTGTTCGGTTTGTAAAGAGAAAGGGTTCCTATGGGAATGGCAAAGACTTCAGAGCAAACAAGAAGCCAAAAAATGAAATCAAATCATTATTATCGCATCAGATTGTGGCTAAATTATCAGAGACAAGCACAGGAGCCACAATCTGTGCATGAATACTTTTTACAGATAATTGAATTCAGAGGGCATAACTACTGTACATCACCTTGAAGGTACTTAGTGCATCTCTATGTCCACTGTCATTTATAGTTCCCTTTTTATTTTTGTCATAGTAATTAAACAGAAAAATACAGTAAACCAAAAAATTAGTGTTTAGTTTGTCACAGTTATTGTTATAAAAGACCCTCTCCAGAGCTGAATGCTTCTAAGGATTAAGATTACATTAGGCTGAAACTCAACAAAAGAGTAATTAATCTAGATCAAACTTACTTATTATTTCAGAAAAACTGGAAAGCATTTAGGCAGTTAAGTCATTTTAGTGTTTCATATGTTTTTCTTTGTTCTCCTGTGAAGCATGACCACAGCAGACCAAACTAAAGAAATGAAAAATTTCCAGCACAAAATGAAAAAACCTCACCAAAATAAACCCACAAAAAATGCCAAAGGACTACCAACAATTATATACACTTGATATTTTGAATGGATTCACTTTCTTGGCATTGACATCAGTGTTATCAAAGTACCTCCAGAATATTTCACCATCACATGCTTCAGTTTTGACTAGAATTTGATTGTATTGGTACAGTTCAACATTATGACTCAAAGACTATTGTGATATTGAATATCAAAAGGAATTGCCGAGACAAAATTGCTAAATGACAGCCAAATCAGAGCAGCAAGCATGACAAAGCAAACTACATTACCAACAGAACCAGGAAGATTAGTGAGGCTCAGAGTTTGCTAGGAGAGGCTTGGAAGTGGGCTGTCTCCTACCAGTAGTGGAACAACAGACCATGGAAGAGAACCGCACATTAAATAATAAAAAAATCCATGAGTAATCAAAGATCAATATTCCTTTTTGTCTGATCATACTCAATGTAATTCAGGCATCAGGAAAAAAAAGAGACGATTTTTACATTCTACTTAGAAAAGTACTGATCTATTTTACTCAGATAACTCTGCTGGGAGCACTGAGATATCACACCACCTGACAAAGAGCAAGGCTCTGAAATCTTGTTTATCCTTTTGCAATTTCTGAATAGAGGGAGCACTGCCCGGAGACTTTCTTTTCCCTGCCTGCAGTGTTTTGTGCTTAAAAATGATCCCATCTGGTAGGCCACCAGTACGTTCTCTACTTCTTTGTGTTGGGACAAGAGATAAGTATTAACTGATTACTGTGCTCTTGCTCCATGACCTTAGTCAAGCTTAAAGAGAAAGAAAAAAATCTAGTGGGTCAAGATATATAGTTAATGAAATAAATTAGAGAAAACTATAGTGGTGTTAACAGAAGATATCTTAAATGTCTGAGGAATATAAAGTTCAGAAGGAACTGCCCTCTCACCTCAGCATTCTTGGTTTTGAAGTACAAATATGCACCATGTATTCAAAATGATCTGAGAGCCATTACAATGACTTCTCCAAACATTGTAGCTAATATAATTAAAAAAGAAAGGCTTTGAGACAAAAGTGACACATCTCTTGTGAAGTAAACTGAATATAGTAAGAGATTACTCTGAGCATGAATTCACTGTGAGCTGCTGTTCTCCAACTCCACAAACTGATGTCCATGATGATCTTCTCATGATATCTGTGATATAGGTGTTTGCAGCAGCAGGTCTTGCTTCTTGAATATTCTCCTGTCACTTGAACTTTGTATTCCTGCCTACAGAGCCAATATGTTTCCCGGTATTAATTGATGTAGACTCATCTACGGGAGTGGATTCCACCCAGCTAAGAATTCCTGACAGAATAAAGCACGGTTTATTTAAAATGTTTGCCTTTGTTGATCATGTGATGTGTTACAAGCAATTTTCTTCATCCTATCACATAAGGATTCATAATATTAATATTTTGGAGAAAATTTATGTAAGCCTTTTCCCTGTAATCCAAAAAACTTTCTTCTGAAACAGTGTGATGAAACTCCGAAGAGTTAATATGTAAATAACTAGAGTCATCAGAAAAGTCTGGAGAGGAACCCACAATATGTCCTTGCCTGATAAGAGGAAGATTGATAACCTAGATGTCTGCTGCTTTAGACAATAATTACTCATTATCTGCAAGTGTCTGAATGGTAAGGATCTTGAAACTCTTTTCATACTACTCTTTGAAGTAGCTGCGTTGACCTTGTGACTGAATCAGTCCCTTTTATGTTTTCAGTTTCCTTATCTAATAAAATACTTAATGGAGCTCCAGCTCCCATGAGACTCAGATTTCTCTAGGATGGAATGAAGAAAATAAATGTAGTTGCTTGCCAAAGGAACAAAGACTGAGATCGCATCTAGCTATGTCAAGAGATCAGGGCAATGACCCATAAACCTCATTCACATGGGTATCTTACCTGTTGGGGATCAAAGGCAGAGACATTTAATTGTCTGACCAAAGAGCCTTATCATTCCCTGCTGACTGTGATCACATACACAAGTGAAGTGAAATGAGGTAGAAAGAACCAGCCAAGAAATGCTGTGGCCTCATGCAATTGCAGGACTTAAACAGAGCAGCACTTGTTCCTGATTTTAAGGAGCCCAAGGAACTAAGAGATACTCAGGAAAATGAAGCTGCCCATCCTGTCATTAAAGCATATGAGGGAAGTCTGTTAAGTCTGAAAAGTGACTGGACTGAAGACTGGGCACATGGTAGGGACTAACCAGGGCCCAGAGCAGTTATGCTACCTGTTCTAAGGTAAGCCATTATGTTGCCAACAGAAACATAGTAGATCTTGTTTCCTGGCTTTAAAAGATATGCATTACCTGTGTAAGTTATGATAGTATATTAAAACAAAACGAGATCATATGAATGAAGAATTATTTTTAAGGGTCTGACATAGCTAAGGAAATCCTACTTGTGGTGACAACACTGCATTTTTAACTGCATGTAATAGAAAAGAGAATATTGTAGGACCAGAGGCAATGGGAACAAACTGAAACACAGGAGGTTCGCAGAACATCAGGAAATGCTTTTTCACTGTGAGGGTGACCAAGCACCAGCACAAGTTGTCCACAGATGTTGTGGAGTCTCCATCCTTGGAGATATTCGAAAGCCGTCTGGACATGGTCCTGGGCAACTGGCTCTAGCTGACCCTGCTCGAGCAGGGGGTTGGACCAGATGATCTCCAGATCTCCCTTCTGACCGCAGCCCTTTTGTGATTGTATAAGTAAGTTCACAGCAAAAGGTGTTGCAGAAATATCTCTGGCAGATAAACTGACATCAGCCTAAATTTAGCTGTCAGATACATATAGACAGACATAGTAATACACAGATATCCCAATACTTCCTTTCTTCCTGAGAGGGAAATTTTGTTCAGAAAGGACATAACCTTGGATTCTTGACATTGTTAACTATAGGACATTGTGCATATAACTTTTTACATGCTCAGTAGATTTAATGTATTAATAGCCTACCGACCAAGGTGAAAACTAAAAAGAACTTGCCACTTTTATTCCCACCATCTAAGGAAAAATACTGATGCCAGACTACACATAAAAAGATATATGGAGATTTCCTTTTACAGGATGAGTCTTGTAATTTTACACCTTGTAATTTTTTTAATCCAAGGTATTAAAATAAATAATGATATGAGGTTGCAGAAAGGACTTCAGGTTTGAAGAGAGAGAGAGAGAAATTTCTTAATAAGCAGGCAAATGTCTTCAGAATACAACTGAGTCAGCAAACTTCCTATTTTTCTTTTTGCATTTTTACACAACCTTGCCAAAATCCAAATTAAGTGGCAAAGAAGACTAACAGAAAGTAGATATTTAGTGGGAAGTAAAGAGTCTCCACTGCTTCCAAAGGCATGTCTCAAGCCTTATTTGCCTGATGGGGAAGGAATTGCCTAAATTTTTATTTCATGTGACTAAGCAGCTTTAAAATACAAATTCATATTAAGTATAATTAGAAAAACTCTGCTTTTGGAAACAACCATATCCCAGACCGGCAACAAAAGAAAGCAAACCACAAATCAATGGCCATCCTTTTTATGTGTTGCTCCTTTTGCCTCTAGGAGGTTTAGGATACAGTGAAAGTACCTTGGTTACGATTTGATGGGAGAAAGTATTTTGAGAAGCAATGAGTCCCCTCAAAGAGAAACCCACCTGGCCCCAGGTAGCAGCTGAGCTTTGTGGAAGGGGGTAGGTGCATGCAAGCCCAATGCTGACAACCCGACCCTGTCAGGTTGAATGTGTACTTGGAGTGTGGACTGCTGGTGGCCTTCAACCCCATCAGGAGGGGGACATGCAGTGACCAGCTGCCAGTATCACAGGCCACTACGCAAAGGAGTAGTCACCTCTTAAATGTATCCTGGCAGAGATGTGGAAAACTTTTACTTGTCAAATCTCCCCAAAAAGCATACATGTTTGGATGTCTCCATATATATTATTCCAGAAGGGTCATTCATATTATGCACAGATGCATCAGATCAGTACATGAACAAAAAAGAGAGGTCCATGACGATACGTATGTATTTTTCCATGGAAGGAATGGGTTTGCTTCCTTCATATTCCAATACCAGCATCCTCCCTATGTAACATTTTGGTGCAGAACAGTGGTATGAGCAGTCTTTCATGTTCACCTGAAAGAGCCTCTTCCAAAATGAGCTCTGTCTGGTAAACAAGCTGTCAATCTCTTCTTCAAAACCAGAATATACATCAAAGTCAAGATATGCAGACATGAACTATCCCAGATTGAATTTTCACATTAAAAATATCCTTCTTCATACCTCAGGTCAGTATCCTGTTTTATTGGTAAACTTTCATTTGGACCTGTTAATGTATTTGTCACCAATATGCTCTTTTTCTGATTTGTTAAAGATTGTCTTGGTTCCAACAATAACTGCACAGAGCAAAGATTGTATTAGTCATCGTAAAAAAAAAAAATTACAGATGGGTAATATATGTCAAGGCTTTGGTCCAAAGCATATTGTCTTGACACAGGAAAATTATATGCAAATATATGTATGTCACACTTCTTTGTTTTTTGTTAGTATTTGGCTTTAGAAAGAATTCCTGCCGCAGAAACAGTGCTAAAAATGCTCCACAGATTAAGATTTATTGTGTGCATGTGCTGACTTTATGTATATGTGTCAATGAGGAACTATATTCTCTGAAATAAAACTTTTAGCCTCTCTCAGCTATTAATCCTTAAAGCTACATACTGTTGCTTTCCCTATATGTTTGAAATATTCAAAAGCAGTCTAGAGGATTTAGACACATATCATCTGTTAATTCTAGTCACAGACATTTACCTAACTCCTCTACATGATTTTTAATTTTTTTTTTTAATTATTCAGGCTTCCTGTTATCTGTGGTGATGGTTAAGTGTTACCTCTTGGTCACCAAAGAAGATTAGACAGCTTTGTACCAGAGGAACCAAAAAGGTGAAACAGCTAGGAAATAATTATGCAAGCATATAAACTGTACCATAATTTTTTCCAGAAAAGACCATTACTTCAGAAGTGTGTGAGCCTTACTCTTCTTCTAGTAAAATTGCTATTGCTATTAATAGCGACACTATTTATTTTAATGCAGTTTGCTCTCTTTCGGTCCATCTTAAAGTTCTTCTTGAAAGACTTGAAGTAAAAAAATAAAAAATAAAAAAATAAAAAAAAATTCTATTCCCATTCTTTATACAATTACAATATCTTGGAGGAACTAAAAAAAATTAAAATCCCCTTAGGAATAACCTCATCTTTTAGGAGTTTTCTATCTTTTATTTCAGTCATTTTATATTTAGAAGACTGCAGCAGTGGAAAAGAGAGGTCAAAAGGTGGAAACATCAATGCTTATGTAATCCCCAAAGAGGATTATTCCCCTCACAAAAATGGCTAGTATGACACGTGAAATTAAGGATATTCATTTTGTGTCTGCACATCAATTGTAATGGCACTGGCAAACCTTTAGAAAAATAGAGCAACATGAGAATAACTGAGCTTTTCCCATGGTATCAGCGGGGATAGTATTAAAGTTAAAATCAGTTTTTCTAGCCCAGCACATGCCAATGAGCTCTGCAGAGCCTTCCTTCCCCTTGCCACCACACACTTCTGCCAACTAAAGGATGGCAGGTACAGATTTATTAGAAATTGTAGAAGGGGCACCACTTGGATTTTAGCACTCCTATTACTCCTAGAAAATATGCACACATTGTTTTCTCATTTGGACCAGGGCTACACCCATTCCCAGATGAATAAAACACATTTATTGTGTTTCTGTGCCAGGATTACACAATCGGATGTGGTCTACAATATGAGAATAATAAAAGTATAATGATTTTCAAGCACAGTGTATGCGTAGCACTTTGTAGAACCGAAATTGCTGCCAGATACTCTTGTTACTCATTTCATATGTCAATGAAAGCAATAGTCAAAGGCATTTTATAAGTTTGATGGACTAAAAAAAATTCATGTGCCTCTGCAGATCTACTGAATGTGCCAACTCAGCTTCCAACAAAACTTCAAGGCAAAAAAATAACTTACTAGCCTCAGGGCTAACATTCCAAAATGAATGCCTCTTTAAATCAGTATTTACATATCACATACAAATACCCAAATTCTTAAAACCCAAACAGGATAACTTCTGAGACCTAACTTTGATAATTGCGTTTCCCCATATATGAATGTTTTCATAGAAAATGTAAAAAATTCCCACTGAGAGTTAACTTAAAATCAAGGCAATATCTTTACAGAATAGGACTAGATAATTAGTACTTTCACCCAATCCAACTAGTTTACCATCAGGACAGTGATGAAGTAATTGCTCCAAAAAGTAAACCAAGCTCAACTGTTATCTTGAATTTTATTGATTTGATCTAAATTTAGAAATATTTTCAAAATCTAGTAAATAAGTTCTTAAATTTTTTCTCAGTTCACTGCAAATATCATGAGAGAGAAAAACGGATCTTTTGATAATAACTGAAAAGTAGGATGAGCTGGAATAGAGTACTTTGAGCATTTCCTTGCTTATTCTACATATTTAATCACATTGTTGACACATTATAATAGTGTCTTATTTTTTTAAAAAAGTAGATGGTAGGACTACTTGTGTTGATGTCACGTCACTTATATCTTGATCTGCTCTTGCCTGGTTTCTCTTAAGAGACAGAATGTCAACCAGTTTCTGCAGTGATAAACAATATGGTTTCATTTGATTGTCACTGGTGATATTTTTGGCTCATTTTTCATGGCTCTGTCACCCCAGATTCACAAAAATGCTGCTTCTTCTCATTTGGATATTGTTTTTCAGTGGCAATTTTTCATACTTGACTTGACCAATGTGACTTTCATTGCTGTATGCTGACTTGTCCTATAATATGACTACCTGTATCAATCCAGAGGACTATCTCAAATTTGACTGTAGATAGTTCCATGAAAACAGAGGGTTATTCCACTACCAGGAGCATTCAGATACATTTATATCACCTACTTGTTGTCATCTGTAGGGTTTTCTTCTGAATTGAAAAAGAAATATATATTTCATTAATATTCCTACCTTCCAACTCCCAGCAGCCAAGTTCTGCAGTGCCCCTGCTGCCCCCTCCAGCGTGTCTGGATTTGAGCACTCAGAAAGAAGTGTGAGGTAGGGTTTGACTATTGAAGGGTGCCACAGCATCTGGATTCCTTTGGGTGGTTCTGCACAGTCTGGGAGAGGTCCTACTCCATCCCACTGTTGGAAGATACAAATCAGACTGTCAGCGAGAAACAGAAAAACACTTAACCATTGCCTCAGTTGAGGCTATAATGTGTATGTCTGTGTGTGTGAAGGCATCTGCTTGCAAGCAGCCATTCTCAGTTTTAGCATAACATGTTCACAGAGAAACCAAATTTCCTCCTTGATACTCCGTATAGAGGAGCTATAGCATTAGGCAGAAATCACAGAGTTTTAGCTAGCTGACATAACAAAGCTTTTTCACTGCATTTGTTTCTTTGGGTGGGAACAGAAGCCCAGCGAATGTGAACGTATCTTAAGAGGCAAATCTAGAGCTCGCATATGAAGAGAATTTTCTTTTTCACATCCTGCTCAGTTTTCCATGTTCTCTTTGTTCTCATGAGAGGGGAAAAAAACAACAACATGAAACACTGATGTGTTAAACTAAATAATGAAAGGCCATGAGCCCTCCATCCCCTGAAAGGCCCCAGTGTGACAAGTCTCCTCCAGCTCTTCAACTTCTTCTGGCTTCTCACCATGCAAGTTGTGGAGGTGTTCAGTCACATTGCCAGCCGTACAGTCTGAGACTCCAGTGTAGAAGGTAGAACCACCCCTCACAAAACAGACTTTTCCTCTCATCTCATAAAGAGTTTTGCCATGAAAATAACCCTAGCTTGATATCCAAAATGGGCAGTATTAACACCTGGACAATAAGCAGGTTATTGCACAAAACTCACTACCAGAAAGAGAAACTTTACTCCAGCAGAACAGCGATTCACCCAGCAGATTTTTTTCTTTGCTTTGAACAGACAAAGAGATTTAGAAAATTCATAGCCTTAATACTAGTGTTAAAAACAAGCCCTGATTTTTTAACACATTCTCATCTAACACCTCTGACAGGTAGAGACTGCATGATATGATGCAAAGTAAACCTTTTAATGCCATGGGTTAGAGCTTCCTGTGATTACATTGATAAAAAATGTGTGTCATAACATTAAATATCTGCTAGACATAGTAAGATAGCACAGGCCAAATTAATTCCTTGTTTAGCTCTGCAGGAATTAATTTTCCCAGCTGATTTGACTAGTTATGAGTCAAACAACACAATGATACTTGTACTGGGAAAAAAAACTAGATTCTCGCATTTTCAGGAAGTATAAATCATCATTTTAGTTAAGCTAACTTCAAAAATATACATATAGTTTAAAAGACAATAAATCAAATATTATCTAATAACAGCTAACATAGTTTAACTTTCACAAGGTTTTGCCAGATTACTACCACTGAGAATCCAAAACACTATTTTTTTCTAAATTAAAGCAGAAAAAAATGCAACAAAATGGAAAGCTAGTGGGACCATTTAATACACATGAGCAGTTACTCAAAACCACAGAGCTGCTCAGATGTGAAACTCACTGTACTGGACAAAAGTCACCACAGTTTAAAAGAACTGGCACAGCAATACCCAGTAGCGGTTGAGAAACTACAGGAAAATTGCCTCCCTTGCAATGACACTATTATACAGCTGTGCTTTTGAATTTTTTTAATACATTTCTGCCTTTAAACCAATAGGTTGATTTCACTGTATGTGACTCAGTCCTTTTTTCTCCATATAAATCACCATCTCTGCCAGAAATGACTTCTCATCAGCTCATAAAAAAAGTACATAAAAACCTTCTCCTTAACTCTTGGAATTCAATCATTTGCACTGCCAGAATATTTTTTGAAAACAAATGAGAAACATGTGTTACAGGTCAAATCTGACCTCATATCAGATTTGGGCTTTGTACCTTATTAAGTCCACTAATGAATGACTTGTGATGTCCAAGGTCACAAATTCAGGTCTTCATCCATCTCCTTCCAATTTGCACAAATTAGGACACATTATGCAACTGAACAGTGTTTGCACAGGGTACTTATTATAGTATTACTTTATTTCAGTATTTACAATCCCAAACACCGCTGAAAATCAGCTGACATAAATAGACCTGTATAAATGTTCATGCTGTGCTGGTACTTGCAAAGCACTAGAAATGATACTTGCAGATAGATTAATATTTAATGTGGTTTTGCCATTCTGCCCAGTAATGAGAAAACATTTTACAAAATATGTGAGACAAGTTACTGCATTTCCCCACCCTTCTTGCTACTCACTGTTAACACATGATCGCATTAATTTATCACCAACTATGGGGGAAGACATTTTTCTCAAGACACTGTGATGCCTCAGGGTCCTTGTAAGGGTGATGGATGTCTTTGGTACCGCACCTGCATGTGCAGTAAATCCAGTGACATTGGATAATGTCCTGCACTACTCTTCATATGTGGTGTCTGTGCCCAGAGCAGCTGAGTGGCAAAGCAATTGAGGAGGAGATTTTCCTGCTCTTCACCCATTTATTTTGTGTTTCATAAATATAAACATCAATTGCCTGAGCAAAAAAAGTATTTTCCCCAAAACGATATTACAGTCCGTTTTCTCAAGTGGTGGCTGAGGGCAGAAGTTGCTTTGTAGTTCATATTGCTCAATATTAATGAACTGAGGCAGTATACTAAAAAACCCTATCTAGTAGATTACTGGAATAGTTCCTGTATTGTTGCAGACCATCAGGAATGATCAGTAAGGTCTATTTGAGATAGGCTGTGGATGTATTAGGAGCCTCTGAAAAAGAGGACAACTGCATGCAATTACTCTTTCTAGCTTATGCTAAGGAGGGAAAAAAGTCATAAACAAATATTCCTTCCAGGCTTCCCTCCTTCAGCTGAAATTACCCACATATATCGTGGTTGAAGCTGACAGACTGTTTGTTACGTGGGTGAGATACAATCTCTCATTTCCTGAAACTGGTGCAAAGAAAGGATGAAAGTTAAGAAGAATATATTAAAAAAAAACAAATACAACCTTTTTAAGAACGACACTTCTGACAGTAGGAGTACTTTAATAAAGTTTCCAAAGTTTTCATTTTGCTAAGGAACTTTGAGGAAAAAGAGATCATTCATTGAGATGCTCACCCGTGCCGCACAACAGATCATCTACCACCTTCTTTCTCATTCTAATGAAAGCAAATCCATGTTAATAGTGTAACTGTACTGAATACCAGGAAAAGCTTCAACTCAGTAAGAAAAATGCATTCTCCATATTTTGTTTTTTGTACAAACAACCTCAAGTTGGTGGGGTTTGTAATTTATGAGTATCACATGACAATAGGTTTTCCTGTGATTACAAAACAACAGTGTTTTATTTTCATTTATTAAATATGACTATTTTCCTTTCCCCCTGTCTGTGCAAAAAGCCACTACTAAAAAAATAAAATCTAGAAAAAAACTCAAACAAAACCCTGTAATAACTAAAACGATCTTGATCTCTTCCCAGTGATCCTAGACATTGAAGATAGTCTGATAACACTGTAGCGATGCTCTTTGCAGCAGCAGAGACAAAATTTATATTAGCAACTAAACACTGCTCACCAAAAGCATTTTTTAAATGGCGAAGACTTTGAAACTAACAGACCCCTTAAGAGGACAATGATTTCTCACTCTGCATATCTTAGTGGCTGTGGCAGTCTATGGCAGTCGTCCCTTGGCACATCAGTCCAATACCCTCTTTTGGAAACCTTTGTCCAAGAGATGCACTGGCCAATGCTGTCAAGAGCAGAAATCTAAAGTTGAGCACCAAAAAACCCATCAAAATCACGGAGCTTGCTTTCAGGGGTGATGGGAATCCATGCAGCTGATACAAAATAGGCAGGAATGCCACTATTTTAATCAAGTCAAACTTCAGTTTAGACATCCAGGCCTAAAGAAAGGTGCACATACAAATGAAAGTGTCTACTGACAGAGAGATTACAGGAGTAGGGTGGGAATGGGAAGATCTTCTGTGGTTCAGCAACAGGTAGTCCCAACAAAACTGCACAATTTCTGGATACGGTATAAATAATGGAAACATCCCCAATTTGATGCAACAGTGTTTACAATTTTGGGAAAGGTGTTTGGAATGTTTTCAAAATATTCCAGTGTTTTGAGTCTTTATTATTAATCTGAGAGATGAATAAATCTAAATTATACTTCAGATTATATATTACATTCTTAAAATAATTGTCAATGCTTTTATTCAACTTTGTCATATTATTACACTTAGCTAAGAGAAATAATTTCATTTGATTTGTGCATTTTGTTTTCGCTTAAAACCAGTCTCCTTCCAAGTAAAACAGGATGGAGTTAAATACAGGGACAACAATCTCTGGCATCTCACTACATCTCTTTCTCCTCACCCCTCCATAGGAAGCTGAAGCTAATGGACTTTGCACTATATTCCATAAAGCGACAAATATAAACTATATTTAATAACCCTGAGTTTGGATACAACTTGGTCATACAGGATACTGAGAGATTCCCAGGGTACATGAGATGCTTCTGGTAGGCAAGCAAGAATCTAGAAACAGCTGCTAAGAATCTCTGCAATGATAGTTGGTTTCTTGCTAGTCAACACTTGGCATAACCACCTTGTGCAAGACAAGGAAGCAGCAAGTGGAAATAATATCCTTCCTTAGCAGAACATACTGGCAACACAGCCTTTCATCCCTAATCTCACTTTAGATTATTAGCTAAACTCAGGAGCTGCTGCCATTTCTCTGTTTCTGTGCTTGTGGCTTGATACGAGTACTGAAATATACTTGGTGAAATAGTAGTCTCACCACATGAGAAGGCATATCTGACAGCTTGATTTTTTATTCTTTTTGAAATATTATCACCTTAAACCTGCTATTTCACCTGGACAGAAGAATTTACAGCCCACTTAGCAAGCATGCTAAAGAGGTGTGCCAGTCAATTCGTAACGATATGTAACTTCAAATGTTGCTGTTATACCTTAAGCGTCCTGACAGAAGGTGAACGAGAAGGTCAGGCTCATTTCAAAAGTGTCACTTCCAATCAAAAATCAGATTTTGGGCTAGATTCTGGCTTGACAAGAGTGATCACAGAGGGGAACTCGAGAGGAACATGAAGCCAAGAAGTCAGCCTGTTTCTGCTTAGTGAAGAAAGGAAAAGAAATATTGCCACGTGTATAAATAACAGGCTGCATAACAAGAAATAAAATAAGGATTAATGACAACTGCCTGGATCTTGCACTGAAATTGGACCATACACCTTATTTTCCCTAATTGCTTTTTGTCATAATCCTTGTTTCTCATACAGCTGAAAGAATAAACCTGCTGGCAGCAGTGAACCTACCAACAGCAGCGACAAAATTTTCAGTGGTGCAAAAATTAGTTTCTATCTGAAGAGTGACATGATACAAGGTAGAGAGGTCAATGTCTATGTTGTCCCAGTTGGAGATGAAGGCCTCTACAGCTGGAGAGCTTTGTGAGGTGAGGGCTCAGTAACAGCAGATCACAGGTGAGGCGCAGAGAGAATATAACAATGGTGACAGCAGGGCATTACAGTCCTTCGGGTATGAGACAGAAAGAAAGTCAGAGGAGTCTCTTTTTCCTGAAGCCTTTACCGAGGTTTTGCTTTCGGTTTTTCCATAGGTAGTACCAGTGCTATACCTGGCTTTTCTCACAAATCTTTAGAAGGCTTGTCTCTCTTCCAGCATTAACCTTGCGTGACAAAGCATATGCCTCAGGTGTCTGAGCTATGGTAGGATAGGGCTCTTACAACACCACCCACCTTTATTCTGAAATCAGGAGAAAACTTGCTTCCTGTGATCCTAAGAGAAATCCCTAAGTAAAGTAATTTGAAAGGTGTCATTAGACTTACCTATGAACTGAACAAAGAAACATCTCTTACCTGATTTCAGGATGTAGAGAAGTTAGCATCGGTATAGACAACTGATGTCATTAATGAAAAATATATTCCAATTTGTTCTTGAAAGACTTTTCAATGAAAAACACATTTTATATTACCACTCAGTTCTGTTCTTCACCTTAAGTAACTTATGTGCGATTAGAACTGAAATATAACCTAGACAAGTAGGGATAACGGTTTCCTAAATCATAAAACAAAGAAATTAACTTCTACTTTCTTTACAGAGAAAGCCAATGAGAAAATGACTTTAATATTAAAGGTTTCTCCTGGTTTATAGTTTAGGAAACGAAATGCCAAGCTGTGTGTGGGAATTTTTTAAAATTTTTTTTTAAGTACAGAAAGCTGCAACTTCATCCACAGCCACTGTCTAAAATGATCCAACTGGTGTAACTGGCCAGTTACAATAGTTTTGCTATTAGCAGCTTTTAGATAAGTTGAATACTTTTATTCAAAAATAAAGACCACCCTATAAATGTCCATCTCGGACACTTTGGAAGGAGTTCAAGAAAATACACACTTGAGAAACTAAGTGAAGGACTGAAGAAGTATACTGTAAAAGGAAAACATCACAATTGTATTCACTAAAATCTGAACTATTTTCCACATGCTGTTTTGTAAACCTTATCTTCTGAGGAAGACTGAGACAGTCAGTTTTATTATACAAGACCTTCATGTGCTGCCAAAAAAAGAAAAAATACCTACACACTCAACACATATTTTGGGGGACATATAATATAATGATTTAAAATTCATGGTCCAAAACCTCAATTACTTTTGCACCATCCTAATAAAATGTAGTGGGCTGCAGAACTGGATACTGCTTCCCTGTACTGAGATGTCACAACCCTTAAAGATGTGTCTGTGCCCTGTGCTTTGCCTGGCAGGACAGGCAAAACTCTCAAGAATTAAAGGAATCACACAGGTAAATGATAGGAGTTTTAATCATGGGCTAAACTCTACTTTGTGTATCTGTAAGTGACAATAATATGAAGCCTGAAGAAAGATCTGTTTTTATGTTTGTGAAGAACTTTTCCTGCAGCTCACTAGGTTTGTATTGTCTAGTGCGAATGAGCTATGAAAAGTAGCCTGAAGCTCAATGCCATCTCTTCACAGGGCATCTGGGTAACTGACTACTTTTATATCCTTCTCATCTTCCATTTCTTTGAGGTTTCCTTCCACAGGTTCCAAATCCATGGTGCGCAGTGCTTTCAGTGTTTCAGATGTTGTAAATCATTGCACCCTATGAAGATTCCATAGGTATGCCTTGGTTATTTACATGTAAAACACTGTCCTTGATGAGTGTGATCTTCAGAATTGTATTATAGGATACTTCAGGGCATAAAAGCTTCCCTGCTGAGGCACTTAAAGGAATGAGTGCTCTAGAAATAGCATCCCGAGGACAGCATAAGATCTGTTCTGAGGGACAGAACAAGCAGCAGGCAATAGCTTACACACTGCAAAGAGGTTATGAAAGGCATTACCTGGAAAAATTTAGAAGTCTTGCAGAAAAATGAAAAGATTACTGTAAAACAACATGTACATGTGCAATATACAGGGCAGCAGTCAGCACACAGGGAGACAACGTATGGCTAAAGGAGAAGTGAAAACATTCTCCTGCAAGCTGCAGAAAGTGCTGATGAGCTTAGTTTAGATGAGGTGAATTGTGACTAACCTGAGGAACACAAGTTGATCCTGTTGTCAAAGACTCTTGCCTGGAAAAAAAAACAACCCCAACAAAACATCCAAGAATATTGATTTTTCTTGACACACGGAATAGTAAACAGAGTATTCCTGATTGTGACACAGTCCAGAGGAAGAAAGTGATCTGTGTTTCCAGTTAGTCCTACTTTTCAGTAGTAATTGATGTATTTGGGCCCTGAAAATTTGCAAGACAATGACAGAGCCAAAGAAGCAAAAGTAATTTTTTTTTTCCCCTCCATATTTGGGCTGTGTGGCTTCCAGAAAAAAAAACAAAACCAAAACCAAAACCACAAAACCCACAACTGAAAATAGCTGTGTGTTCAATTTTGCAAAATAAATGGATGATAAAATTTCCTTTCCCCTTATCCCAGTCTGAGTTGAGGATTAAGCTCTATGCTATTAATATAAAGGCATAGTTACGTGAAAAACTTTCTGGTTTTCTTTCCCGTTTATGAGAGTAATTTGAGAGAGCTGTTTCTGGCATGCTAATCTTGCTGACAGACCTCAGTCACATTTGTTTCTAGTAGTATTCTAGTTAACTTGATAACATTCCAAAATGTTTAGTGTCATCAACAAAAGTCCAGGATCAAGGGGTGAGAATAAAACACTCTGCACAAGGCTCCCTTAAATTCCTGAACTGAATAATAACTGCAGGTGAGAACTGGTATATAGCAAGATAGGGTAGGCTGTCCAGTTTTAAAGGAAATGAGATGAAAGAAGAAAAGGAATTTGAAAAATATTTCTAATGTTTGTAAGGCAAATGGTCCTATGGACCACAAAATTAGTTCTGGAAAGGGTAAATTTATTTCCTTGCAGCAGAAAACCCTAGTGAACACACACCTGAAAATATGTGCATCGCTCTACTTTTCTTTGGATTTTAAAAATTATATCAAACCCTTCCATTAGACAAACACAAGCAGATCTGAAAGGACCTTTATCATGCTACATGCTGATAATGAATGCTCATAGAAACAGACAAAAGATATCTAAGAGCAGGCAAAAGCACATATATTGTAAAGGAAATCTGCCAAAAGAGATTAGTTCTTTGGCCTGGATTTGGAGAAAGATCTTTTATAGGAAACCTCTAAAGTACAGAGAAGTCTGACAGGAAAAATGAAACACACAGTGGTAGAGAGTTAAAAGTATGAACCTGAGATCCAGAAATGACTGAATATGAAAGGAAGAGTTAAAAAAGACCTTATATAGTGTGTGTGCACGTGTGTGTTGGTAAACAGAGCATCAAAAGAAAAAGGCGAGTTGCAGTATGACCCATCCATATCCAGGCGTGATGTTTTTGTTCTTGCACTTTGAATAACCACAAATGTAGTGTTAATTCAGGAACAGGGATGATGACTGCTATATGGAGTAAAATTAGTTTGTTTTGGCACTTCTTATCTCACTGTAGCTTAATACAGGAACCCTAACAAATGGTCATAATAAATTCAAGTTATCTGATGACTGCAGTGTTTAACTAGAAGAGCAGGTGAAATTGAAGTCTTGCTACTCAGGAATGCCACGTTTTTCAGTACCTGAATCACAGCTTGTTAATGTTCCTATAACTTTTCCACATTAACACAATTTACCTTTATGAACTCAGGAATATTTTCAATACGGGTTTACAGAATATATGCAAATACTCTGTGCACCTAATTGCTGACTCAAATTAATATTTCCTTTGAGCAATCTGAAACAGAAATAAATCGCAATGGAAAATATTAAGTCTAGCAAGAGATGAAGACCTACTTGCTGCCAACTTAGGGCATTTGAAAAAGTCCATAAATCAGTAGCCATTCCCATGGCTATTTAGTGTGTGTACTGATAGAACATCTTTCTCTGCAATATCATTGCCAACATTCCAGAAATTTTAAGTTGTTAATGTGAAAACAAGGAGATAAGTCACTTCAAAAGTCAACGCACCTAAAATAAAAACTCACAGCACCTCAAATAACTTGAGGAAGCTATCAACACTGTACCTCTCAATCTTTGTTTGGTAAAAACATTAAATATATCAAAATATGCATGCTCTTTAAACATTCTCTCATATTTCTTGATTCAGTTCTGTACAGCTTTGTCTCAACATGTAGAGGCAGAGTGCAAGACTAACTTTGAAGCAAACAAGTATAAAAATGTAAGCCCAATATTTGCTTGCAGCAAGGCCTCTCTACACACACGTGGCTGTGTGGAAGTACAGGATAAAGTACATGCAGATTACACCTTGTCATGGTTTAACCTGAGCTAGCAATATAACCACAACAGATGCTCACTCAACCCCCTCCCCAACCCCCAAATGTGGGAGAGAATCAAAAGAGATGGGAGAAATTTAGGTTGAGATAAACACAGTTTAATAAAATAACAAAATACTAATATACTACTAGGAAAAAAATATATATAATAGAATTAGAAACTAAAATAAAAGATACTCAATGCAAATCCTCACAAACTCCATCCACACTGAGCAGCCACTCCCAGGCAACAGCACCTGGTCCCAACAGCCAATCACAGAGAGAGAAGAGAGAAAAAAGGCAGAAAGGCCCAGAGACCTCTGCAAAATGGCAGGATGGCAAAAGGCCCAACTAAACTTCACAAATAGAACTCCACTGACTCTGACAAAAAGAGCGAAGAAAGCAAAGAAGTGAGAGAGCACTGGAAGATCCCAGCTCTCCGTAAATATGAAGCATGATGCTAATGGGATGGAATACTCTTATTAATCAGTCTGGATGTCAGTCAAGCTCTGCCCCATCCATGCCCCCCTTGCCAGCTGCCTCATGTCTGTGGGCAGAGAGCTCAAAGTGTCCTTGGCTCTCAGACCAGAGCAATTAAAAACATTAACTCTGTTCTGGGGTGTTACCTCTTGTTCTCAAACTAAGTCCAAATAATGACTGTGCTAGCTTTGGAAGAGAAAAGTTTCTAACTGCGTGAAGAAAATTAACTCATTTTCAGTCAAACCAGCACACAGCTGAATGTTAAGACTTACACTTTTCATTATAAATGGCTTCCTTTAATAGACTGAGCAGTTTACAGTATTTATGGCATTCACAACATACCCATGACTACAGTTCCAGGCGTCACCACATAATGTGCAACATTCTCAACCAAACATTTCCTTTCATTACTCAAACCATAGTCTGCTTTAAGTTCTCAGCTAATTAGCAAAGGCAAGTGTTTAGTATATTATGCATCATGCACTTTATTTCTAATAGAGTGCATTAATTATTTATATTTTAAATGATGGGCACTTCAACTACTCGCAATGCAGCTGCAAGTAACTTTCATTACCTGATCTTGTGATTTCTTTTTCTTCTTCTTCTTCCCCCAGCACCCTGAACTCTCTGCATCTTTTCCATTGGCATCACCACAGAGTAATCCATCAAGTTCATCTGTTCCCATCTGCTGTCCCTGAGATGTTTCTGCAGCTAGCCTGTATGAGAGGTTCCTCAAAATGCACACACAGTTTTCAACGGTCTGAAAATCATGACAAAAAAAAATACAGAAAACAAAACCAGAAAAAAAGTGAAAAATCTTTCCTTTATTCACTCTATATATAAAGCAGAAGAAATATCATCAATGTCTGTGCATACATTTTCCCAGTACAATTATTATCTGCTCACTGCAGAGTGCTCCCCAGGTAACTACAGTTTTAGAGATTTAGAAATTTTTATGGAAAGAAATTAGTTGTTTGGGCAATATTTTTTGTGTGAGGTTTTTTATTGTCATTCTGCATTTCACATTGCAGCCCTATCTGAAACAGAAGCAGTGGTAAAAAGTGACCAACATAACCTGAACACACACACAGAATGTCAGCAAGCTCCCACCTCACTGGATAGAAAATGCTATAAACAGAAAATGGCAATAGTGTTTTGTTTTGTTTTGAAAACAAAACCAAGCCATAAGTAATATTTTTCTAGTGTCAATGTTATGTAAATGATGAGAAAAATGGGATCCAAGTTCCATTTCACAAGTTCTTGTAGCACGACCAGATGATGTATCTCAAGTTCCAGAAGCAAAACTAGAAATCTGAAAGTCTTGCTGCTTTTACTGCTTCTAGCCAGGCTGCAAATACCTTAAGGGTGGCCTTTCCCTTTCATCTGTTTGTCCCCTAATAGGTTGTGCCTTCTGTAGAAGATGCTGGCAGGAATCCAGCAATGGAGTGAGACCCAGTGGAAGAAAATTCACTTTTAACTCAGTACAATTTCTGCAAGTCTAAAAGAAGTTCAGTTTATACTTACTTGAAGCCTAGTCATTTAGTTAGTTCAACTGGGTTTTACTGTTCCTAATAAGAAAAGTATATGGGCTTAATTTTCTAAAGACAGGGAAAGCATGGTTAATAAATGCAGTCTGTACCTATCTATATTTATTTCAACTGTACCTAATGCTCCATGGAAATAAAAAGTGATAGTCACTACATCCCAGCTCTGTTGCTCCGTTGAACCAGAATGGAATGACTGTGAGGCCTCTGGCCCTACCATATTCTGCTATATTCACCAGTAAGGCAAACAGATGGGGCTTCATTTACTTTCCTATATTACGAGCTTATGCCAGGTATACATTTGGCACATGGCTTTTTAAGATGACATTAAGTTCCAAAGATTATATTGAACTCATACTCACCTAGATAGGAGTATTTATTTATTTGGTTTTTAACACAGATGAAATTTCATATTATACTTGTACTAATTTGACATCTCCAACCAAATACATAAACATATGTAGAAATATATGTGTGTATAGAAAGCTTTCTCAGTGTACCTTTCACATCTGAAAGCTTTGCAGACCTCATAGTGACCATAATTTGTTTAAAAAGCTTAATGCCTCTTCTACTTTTCTTTAACAATTCCATATGTGAATTTTACTCACTCTTTACTCATTCTTGCTAATATTTACCTCTGCACAGGCATAATGTGCTGAAGCTTTGCATTTGTTGATTAGGGTTCTAAATTTTAATTCCTGTTTTTACAAATAATAGTTTTCATATTTGGAATTCTCATTACATCAAAAACAAATTAGCTGAGTCTACCCTGAGGACAATGCTACCTCTAACTAAAAACCGATAAGGAAACATCCAAGGCTCAAATGAAGCTGATGCCTTCTTCACTAAAGTGAACTTCTACAAGCCACAAAAGCTGGTTCTAATGATGCAGTTGGACAGACTTCACTCCTTCTTGACTTGCAGCTTTGAATCGTCAAGGGTGTTTGTATTCCCCATTCCTACAGATAGCAGAAGTACAAGCCCAGTGGGCTTTAAGGTTTTGCTGTGTAAAGGGCTGCTCTCCTGCAACTCTTACGCATTTGCAAATGGACCGTGGTTACCCTAGAACACCAATTCAGCACCACGTACTGAAAGGAAAAGGTATTTGAAACTAGCCTTTTCTTCTTATTTGGAATATTTTAATGTATTACAGATGCTTGAAGTCTTTTTACTTAGGCAGTGACTTTTACCTTTGGAGAAGCACGTTCATATCCTAGTACTTCAGAAAAGATGACAAAAATACAGCTTAAACTGGTTGTTATTGAAAGCATTTATTGATCCCCTTCCAAGAGGAAATAATGTAGGTAGTACTGCAAAACTGCCAATTTTTTGGGGGTTTGTTTGTCTTGTAAGTCTACCACACTCTTATTAGTTCTATCTCATACTGGATACTGAAAATCAATTTTACCGTAAAAGTTTACACAGCATATGACATATTTGCTCTTCTTAAGCCACTATTGTATTTTCTCCTTTAATAACTCAAGCGAGAGGATGACATGCCTTCCTGTGTACACAACACAGGTAGACACAAATAAAACACTTAGCACACAAAAATACACAGCTCAACAGAAGAGAAAAAAAAACTGGGCTAAATTATGCTGTGCTAAGGCATCCTTCACAATGCATTTTTTTAAACAACCTGTGACTTTACAGTCGTGAGGTACCCTGAATACCTGGATTTCTTGCTCCTGAAAAGACAAAGATGACAAACCTTACTATCAATTTCACTGCTCCCCAGAGCAGACTGGATCACGTACAGCAATGCATCCGTCAGGCCATCACACTCCCTCATTCTTCTGCGGGCCTCCTCTCCAGCAGAGCTGACATTCCTGCAAGGCAACAAGAAGAGTCACCACCTCCGTGGCTCCCCTGCCCACCTTCCCATCTAAAATGCTCTCATAATTAACATACAGGTAAAATGCTTGTTTTCTTTTTTCTTTCCATCACTTCAGAGCTGTGAATAATGAAGACAGCTGTGAATGAGCTCAGGAAATGTAACATGGAGGGGAACAAATGGAAGTCATCAGGTTCTCCACAAGAAGGGGCTGAGAGGCCAAGCAGCATGCGCCCACCTGAGCTGGGAGACTTATG
Organism: Streptopelia decaocto; assembly: GCF_964273445.1. Lineage (NCBI taxonomy): Eukaryota > Metazoa > Chordata > Aves > Columbiformes > Columbidae > Streptopelia > Streptopelia decaocto. The sequence goes on from NC_138655.1 coordinate 76,394,805, forward strand.
GCCTGCTAAAATTTGAATAAGGGCTGATCATTTTTCTTCCTTTTTTTATTTAAAAGTAGGCTTTATATTAATGAGAAAGCATTTTTCAAATGTGCATATGTACATATAGATCAGGCTTTGCAAAAGTAATCTCCTAGGATTTGAAGAGCCCAGTAGTTAGGGCTCTTGAGAGAAAAATATTATCAAAGCATAACGTAAAACACCTGGTATCACTTGCTTCTCATTTTACATGAGTGTTTGCTTTTCTCTCTCATTTTCAGAGAATATTAAGGCCTCTATCTTCTCTTTACGTAGTTACTCACAAGTTGTTTTACAATGCAAATTTTAAAACCTCAAGTTATTATAATAATCGTGTTCCTCGGGCAGGGCCAGAGGGCCTTTTGAACATATTTATAAAAACACACACAAAAATTACTAGATAGCATCATATGTCATAAAGTTCAAAATACTGATATATAAAGAAATAAATATGTATGAATGAGCATATATAAATAGAATCTATACATGCTAACATCAAGCCTCCCAGAGAAAAACTGCATTCAAATTTGCACAGCACTTATGATTTGGAAATAGGTGAATTAGCAATCTCAGGAACATGGTAAAACTTTTTACATAATCTCCATCAGTAGGAGAAAACAATCCTCTGCTGATGTGGCTCATCTATAGCTTCCCCCCCACCCCCCAAGTACTTAATTTCAATGCAGGGAAACAGAAAAGAGGGCATTGGCCCTTTGATATGTGAAGAAGGGAAGGCACTTTCTTCCTTTTCAGCCTTTGCGTTTGACGTGGAAAGAGGACAAGAATCCTGGGAGTGGCAAATGAAGTTTAGATGGAGGAAGGTGAGAGAAATTAAGGATATGTTTCTTCTCAATTCTTAATTTCCTGTCTACTTCATCCTGTTCTGCCTCTTTATCATCTAAAAAAAAAAGTATTTCTGTTCCCCCAAAAACACCAAAGGGTTTTCCTAATCAAATACTCTCCTAACTGGACAATCCCCCAGCTCCTGCAATGCTGGTTTCTGATTGATTCTTCTCCCTAAACACACATAATTTTCTATCTATACTTGCATCTCCACACGGTCCTAATTAGTTCTCCTCTCTCACATGTGAACTGCCCCAATTAATTCCATACTGCTCCCTTCACCTATGCAGACAGCTTAACGAAGAAACACAAAGCCCAGGAGCACTAGAATGGATTCCTTTATCTCCCTAGCACATAAATTCATGCTTTCCATTCTCTTTGACAGTCCCCAGTTGATCCTGAATCATACACTCCCTTCATAATGACTTGCAAGTTTTGTGTTGTCTTGTTCTTCTGGTCCCTGAACTCCATACCTCTTCCCCTCTCTGCTGCTGTCGGAACAGCAGATGAGTAGTTTTCCTCCAGCTTATGGGGAAACCCTCTTCTGTCATCTAGAAACTGGGGTCTGGAGAGCATCAGCTGGAAAAAGTCTTCCATTGCCTCTCCCTTTGAAGTGATGGAAACTTTTGACTTACTTTTGGATGACAGAAATCAAAACGTAAAATTACAGAACATGGTTTTCCCAAAACAGTGCCCATGCCCTATATTTTCAGGCTGCGGCCTTTGGCTGAGGTGTATTTTGAGTAGACTGTCCCCTTGTTAAAGGCACCAGCCCTGCCCAAAAGTCCTGAAGGGCATCACATACAGGAGAAGAAGAATCATGGATCTGAAAAGTGCATTGTGGAGTAGGGCTTGGGAAGTGAGGACAAGAGGGATTAGTGGACTTCTTTTATCTGCAATTCTATTCTTCTACTCTCCAGGAAGATAGGGATAGGGAGAGAGCTGTATCCAGCCCTAAAAGAATGACTACACAAATTACAATAGGAGGATGCTGAGGAAGTGTTCTCAGCACACCACCTTTCCTTGCACCATTAAAAAAAAAAATAGAAATATTACTGAATCATTTGAAACAGAACTAGATGAAATATTCTGTATTAACATCACGTGTCCAGTTTTCCTAATTTTCTATGGTTACATACACTGAATGCAAGCTTTGAAAATATATGAACTCAGAGATAGTTCTTAATATGTTCTCCCCCAGTCTTTTCCTTGAGGTGATTTCCCCTTCTCTATAGCATGGCCAAATGCATGCCATCTTGACTCTCCAGAGCCTGTAGAGACTGGCAGCCTCTCAGCTCCTTCAGTTCACACAAAACTGCTCCTCACCAAGACGACGATGCAGACAACCTTACAGTCCCTGAGCTGCGAGCTGTCTGCCTCCTTCATTTCCAGCCAAACAAAGAATATGAGTCCTTTATACAAAGTAATACAGACACACCAGGAGCACATCTTGCACAGAAAATGCATTTCTTTGCTCTGTGTGAAGGAGCTGTCGGGTTCAGTTCTTCTGTTTATCATCCTTCCCCATTATGCTCCAGTTGCTTCTATAATCAAGAGGTGGATAGACAAAATTCCTATGACTGCTTTTCCTTTTCTTATAAAACTCTCTGTCTAGTTTCTGCACTGACTCATACCTACTACAACCCTCGTCAGACTGGGTGTATTTATTCACATGCGAAATAGCTTAAAACACAACGCCAATCCAAACCCTACATCAACATTTTGACAGAAATAATAATTTGATTATTTAAAAGTAAATGCATCCCATTGTCTAACTATTCCAATTTCACCTCTATTGAAGGAATCATTGTTAACCAAAATTTTTCACAGAGGGTCTCTAATATCACCATGTTTGGGTTAGTTAGTTCTGGGAAAGAGGAGCAGGTTCCAGATTACTTGAGCTGTTGAAGTAAACATGCTGCCATCTTAATTTTCTTATTTCTTGTTGTTAAGTTCACCATGCTGTAGCTGCCAGTGTGACAGGGAGTAAGACATGATTTGTCATTGTGAATTTACAGGTCACTGTGCAAACCTCAAATTGGAGCGTTAGTAGTATCTGCTTTTGGTAAAATGTCTCACTAAGTAAGCACGTATTTTTCTAGTGTCACTCTTCAAAAAGTTTTAAAGGTGAAGGCACATTTTCTGCATTTTTAAAAACATGTGGAGACACAGTATACAGGTTTTCAGGAAAAAAAAAACAGCACAAACTTTTCCATTGTAAAGGCATCCCAGCGAAACCTTGATTGCCTGGTAAATCTTGATACTTCATGGAAGCTCTACTCACAGGGTATATGTGAGGAGAGAGTCATCAGGTGTAGGCTGACATTTTGAGTCTAACAGGACAAGGAGTCCTGTAGACCTCCATAAACCAGTAAAATTAATTTGAAATATAATCCACTCACAGAGGAATACCAAGAATACAGAGTGCTTAATAACTCTCAGTTTAACCAGAAGATCCCACTCAGATCTCCAAAAACCAGCTAATGTAAACAGCTTCTTCTCAGGAGAGGAACATCAAGCACAGAAAGTCAGAACAAGAGCTCAGACTCGTGGCTTATCCAGCTCTTTTCTGAATGAATGGCAGATTGATTCTGTCAATAATCTAGGAATGGAAAGAAAATTACAATAATCCAGCTTCAGTTTTATGAGAGGATATATCACAGCTACCATGTCATCACCTGGTAGAATTAACAGCAGGTATGACTCTCCAAACAAGGAGTGTCACTCCAACACTCTATGGATACGAAGTGTGTGGTAGAAAGGAATGCTCTGTGCTATACACACCTGGTTCCTGTCAACCCTGGCACTTAATTTATTTGACTTATTACTTAACTTATTAACTTATTACTTACTGGCACTTAACTTATTTAACTTATTGAGGATTTGAGGTGGGGAAGATAGGTGGTGCCAAGCCCACCTGTCTCACCCAGGGGAGGGACATGGAATTCTACAGAAAGATCATCTGAAAGCCAGTGTACTGAGACACATCCCCTCTGGATATGGGAACATTTAGCAAGCTGTTGACATTATTCTCAGTGACAGTCCTACAGGTCTCAAAGAAAGAACTGAAGTACCTGCAGGAGCACCTGCCCTTCTTGAACATGCTCAGGCCACGTCAAGTACTTTGATCTTTCCTGTACCGGCTGCATGTCTGCAGCCTGCAGATCTCACGGCAGTTGCGCAGGATAATTGTTGAGAACCAGTTATTCATATTCAGCAAAGACAAAATCAGGATGAGTCTTCCTTAAGGTCCCACGATAAAAAGAGAAAGCATGTTTAATATCTAGTATACGTAGCATTTTTGCTACGGACCGGTGTAATGTAAGAAATAACAAACAAAGGAAGGACAATATCCTGAACCAGGTGGAACTTGGAAGTTATCTTTGGTATGAAACTTCAGATGCATGCAGCAGCTTTGTTCTAAAAAGTTTTGTGTAAGAAGGACTAAATCATAACAGCCTCGATCTTTTTCGGCCTTCTACTTGTTATAATAGCCACCAAAACCCAGATTTTTCACAGAAAGAAGGAAAAGTTTATGTAAACCAAGAAGTCAAAAAACTCCATTTATGTTGTAGAAACCGTGTTTATGCTTCCCTGAGGACATCTAGCAAGGGAAAAGCCCTCAGGAATATACTGAGTAACCAAGTTGCAACTGATGTACTAAATACTCATATTTAAAACAGGTACATAAAATAAAAATCCCTCATAATGGCCTCCTCTACATGTGCTTTCTTATATGTTGCCTATTTTTATTGCTGTCTGATTGACTAGGATTCTCCTCCAGGGACAGAGAGCCATGTCTTGGTGGCAAGCTGGCATCCCCAGTCCCATTGCGGGCTGCAGGCGGTGGTGATGATCCTCTGAGCTGGTCTGCAATGTGGCAGATGATCATGTAAGAGCTCTCGCTCTTTCTGTGAACTTCCAGCTGTTTCTATGAGCATTCATGCTCTTTCCTGCAGGGGTCTAATATAGTAACACAGAGAGAAAAAAGAGGCAACCAGCACCACGCACGTATCCAGCAAGTGTGCGCACAGTCATCAGCAGTCCCTTGACAACTATACAGTTTTAAGGGCTGTTTATAATGGACTAGACCTCAAATTACATTGGCTTATCTCTACGTATTCAGTGCAGCCTTTGGACATACGGTAAATAGATTAGCTGTAGTAGTTATGGTTACTACTATAACTTCTAGATAAATTCTAATGTTTTTATCATTATTTGTACAATAAGACTTCTAAAAATAATCCCTTACTGCTGAAAACTAAACTAGCTGATAAGAATAGCTATTTCTCAGACAACATACAAATTTAAACAGGGCAGTGAGACAAAAAAATAAGAAAACACAAGATGGTTCACCCTCAGTATTAGGAGCTTCTAAGTGTTAGGCTTTTACTGATTACAAAATCAGCTTATTGTTCGGAGGTAATATGAAATTAAAATAGAGTTTTCAGTCACTGTCACACAATCTCCTTGCAATTTTGACCTATTTGAATGACAGTTAAATGCAGTATTTAGAAAGATCAGCAAGATTTCTTCTTGATAACTGTTCTTAATACCAGTTATAGCTGCCTTTATCTATAGGTTAGTCTTCAGAGTAGTAACAATTTATCAGTCCAGCATGTGGATTAAGAATGATACAAGTTTGGGGGCAAATTTGCTCTTATTAATTAGAATTGCTCAGCTGTAATTAAAGAAGAAAAAACAATTCATATCAGCAAGAAATTTGGCTCCAGATCTTTATCACTTAGATATTCATTTTGCTGTAAAAGCATACTTTGCAATTAGACAAACATCTGACAGTCTAATGTGGGTGCAGTCTTTGTTATTAACCTTTCTATCAAATGCTATGACAATGTGATTTAGCTTTGATTATACAACCATATCTTTCATTTTCAAAACATCAGAGTAATTAGCCTACCCAGTCAAGCACTCAACAGGTAGCTTTTACTGCTGTGCTTCTGCATGTCCAATCCTCAGGCTAAATGCACTGTTTTTAATGACTGCTCAGTGTGATCTGTGAAGCAATTGAGTTCTAACATAAATTTTCATATGTTTTGAAGAGATATATGGTAGAAAGAACATAAACTACAATAAACATCTTAAAAGAAATTGTCTCCCTAAAAAAATAAACAAAATTTTATGGCATAAAATATTTTTGGTAAGGGTTCATGGTATACTCAATCATGGCCTCATCTGAAAGAAACTAAAAATATTTCTGACTCCCGCTTTCCCCTTTTGTTATGTGTTTTCATTTGAAGTGCAACTTCTACTTAAATACGGTGCACAGAATTACATATAGTGTATTCAGGAAATGTTTTAAATGATGGTATAAAAAAATCTCGCCTGCAGCAGATTTCTCATTTTGTATTTAATTTCTCTGATATGTAGTATCTGGCCCCATAAAAATCATCACACTCATTTATGCTCAGCTGTTTAACCATATAGTGCTTTTAATGCATTACCTGCAGGAGGTCAGAGTCAGTTTGACCAGTGTTCATTCAGCTGGTAAAAGCTGAAATATTGTGCCACTTATTGCCCTTGGGAAGAGGCTGCTGCAGTGCAGACTCTGAAGGTCATAATGGGAACAGTTTAAAGATGTCCATGTGAAGATATTTTTCTCTGTTTAGTATTGTAACAGTGCCAAATGGAGTTCTACAAAACCTATTGCACACAAGCGTGGTGTGGTGCAGTGTGGTGTGGCGGCCCTGGCCAGCAGCTGAGCACCACACAGCTGCTCCCTCAAGTCCAGAGACTGAAGCAAATCTAGAGATAAGGAAAAGTAGACTTTTGTTTTCAGCAGAGTTTTTCCTTTTTCTTCTTTATCTGAGGGCACACAATAAACTGGCCAATCCTAAGACTTTCGAATGGTTGCCTTTTCCACTGAAAAGCACAAGGTTGTATGAATTTAAATGAAAAAGTATCAGGTATAATTTAACTGCTACTTTTGCTTCAGCATACACTGTACTGGACCAGTAGCACTTTGCAGGCCTTAGGAGGCCACCATTTGAATCTCTAATGGTCACATCAGAACTGTTCACTGTTATCTAATAGTGCCATAAAAGCAGTGTACAAACTCTGACTGTAAACCACTGTGGTATCTCTGGACCAGAAGAATGTAAATACCAGAGCATGTTGAAAAATGCTATAAACTATAGCAAACCACAATAAAATACAGAAGTAGAAGACATATGAATAAATCAGCTATGCTAGGGGGACTCAAAAGGACTGATTCACAATCCTACATTTGCACTTTGAAAACAAAATGCATGAGTAATAAGCATGTTAGATAAGGGACAGACTGATAGTTATTTCACTTTTGAAAGGGCTTTTTGACGTGGTCTCTAACAAACACACTTTAAGAAGAATAAGCAACCATAGGAAGATGGATAGATAATTGTTAAAATATAGGAAATAAAAGGTCAGTTCTCACAATAGAGAGTGGCCACCAGTTGAGTGATTTATTCATAACCTGCCAGAAACAGGAGATGAACAATGAAATGGAAGTTTGCTGAAGATTCTCCGTTATTCAGACTAATAAGCTCAGTGCTGACAGGGAAGTACTGCAAAACTTTAAAATTAATATACATAAATGTAAAGCGATGTACATAACAAAAAAGTCCCATCTATTCCTGATTGTACTTACAATATTTTGGGCTCAGAACTGACCACCGAAACCTTGGAATTGTAACAGACAACCATGAAGAGATAGCTCAATACTCAACAGCAGCCACATGAGCAAAATGGACTGTAAGGCACATCAGGCAAGCAACATAAACTAAACCAGAGTATAGCACTGTATGTATGCACCATCCTTATTATGATGTGCCATTCTGACCCCCTCATCTCAAAAATGAACTGGAAAAGATTCAGAAGATGGGTACACACTTCCACATTAGGAAAAATTTAGTAAGACAGAACCCAGCAGATTGAAAGAGTGAAAGGTGCATAGGAACGAACTTTTCATTTCGTTTGAAAAGTGGGTGTCACAAGACAGAATCAGACAAGGAAGGCTTAAAACAAAAAAGAGATGGTAGCTGAGTGAAGTTGAGGTGCAGATGTCCTGCCCAAAAGAAGCTGAGGCTGACAAAAGTGTATATGGGCTTGAAGAGAGGCAAGTTCACAGAAGAGAAACAAAGAAATCACATCTGTTTCAGGAAGACAGGGAGCCAGCAAGAGGTTTGCAGGGCAAAGAGGATAAGTGAACCTGAAGTCACTGGCCTCACAAATTCAGAATCCTGGATTTAACCCTGACAACTGCTTTGGGCCTCTTATTTTGATCTTTATGTAAAAATGAAACACCGAGGTGTTATTCAGTCTCCCAGAGAGAAGAGGCAACCTGAATAGCTATCCAACAGCTGGTGAAGAAGGAAGAGCCGTACAGCATTTCAGCAATGGCTTCTGAATCAGTATTCAGAGGTGATGGTCTGAGAGACATATGCTTCCTAACTTTTGTTAAACGAAACTGCTGAGTATGAAAGAAGAAAGGGTGTGAACAGTCCAGAAGGGTTTCTGGTCCCCTGCTGCCAGTACTGGAAGAAATGGAGGTGCACCTGCAAGGCACAGCAGAGCAGCCAGTGAAGACATGGAAGGTCTGAAGGAACTACAAGACTAGTACTGCTGGCTCTCTCACCAGCTTCTCATTAATTGCTTCTCCACACAGCTGACCAGTTTAGCTCAAACTCTGGTACAGCCGCGTTGCTCCTTGCACCTGAACTAACTGTTCCAGCATTAACTGAGGCACTTCTGTCCTACCGAATTTCGTGCCAGAGGACACTGTAACTTTAAACATTTGTATGGACCCAAGCACAACAGGACTCATCTGTGGAGAAGGATGTGACTGAGGCTGTTAAATACAGGCGTCGCCCCCCATGCTGACCCCGAGAGAAATATCTGTGGCTGGTGGGACCATACCCTGAGGAAGTATTAATGGTCTAATTTCTTCTTCCCCTGTCATCTATGCTGGTCACTGTGAAAACTCAAACATATCCTATGAGATGCCTCAGTATTGTAATGTAGTCTCTCCTGTTTCTTTTCATTTTCCTTCTCAGCTTGTTATCTTATTCAGAACAAAACATAAATGCTTTTCAATTAACTTAATTCTACCTATTATTTATCAGATTATTTTCTTCAAATGCTTATAAACTGTTCTGATTTGGTGTTCTTAATTATCTTCCTCTACATTACTGTTCAAACAACTTCTAAAGCATTAAAATTCAGGTTATTTGTTCATAATTTCTATATCTACTTTTCTCCTCCACTGAAAGATGAAGTCTGTATTTGTCCTGTTCAGGCCTGCTGGAAAGTCTCTATCTTGCATGAGCTGCACTAACAAAAATATTTCCACAGGAAGAAAAATATTTCCCTTTTTATTTTTTGTAGACTATATTCTCAGGAAAAACTTGGCATTACAACTGCATTTATAAGAACAATTGAAAAGGAAAGTAAGCAAAATGGTTTAGAGTTCAGAATAAGCATCAAAGAAATATACTATCTCTAAAAGGCAGCAATTTATCAAGAGTATAGAAATATTATTCTGACTGTATTTATCACCATGTCTTACACTGCTGAGATAACTTTATAAAATCCTTTGAATTTTATTTACCAAATTTAAATTTTGTAAAGACAAATCATGCTACTTCAGTCAACATTTTAAGATATACAACAGCTGGGGAAAAGGATTTTCTTTCATATCTGAAACTTGTGAAAAGGAATTTAGCCAACTTCGCATAGCGTGTGAAATTTCTTGCCATCCTGTGATGTATTTGACCTTGTTTTAGCTTCAGAACAACTAGTACTAACAAATGAAAACAAAAACTCTTGGTTCTGACAGTTCTTTCCCCTTGGCTTATTCCCAGCATAGCTCATGTGCTTTTCAGGGATACACGTGAGCCTCTTATTTATACACTCATAAATACTTTGAACACCTGAGCTGATTATGATAAAAGTTCAACTTCAGAATGAAACATGGGGCCAAAAAGCATTCCTGAGCTGCTTCCAGGTTTTATCCTGAATTGTTTAGTGCTAGCAGGCATGTCTTAGCTACAGAAGATACATTGTATCTAGAGTAATAGGAAATGACCAGACCATCATATAAAATTAACAGTTAAAAATAAGCATGATGTTTTTCCAAATGGAGCAGTTTGCTCATTTAATAAAACTCCCAAATGAAAAAATCCATGAAAACGTTTCACAAGTCTAGTTTTTGGAATCAGAAAAAACAAAAAAACCCAACAAAACAAAGCAACCACCACCACCAACAAAACCCAACCAACCAACCAAAAAAAACCCGAAACCCAATCTCCACGACCAAACCTACAGAAAAGTGACTTTGTGTTATGTTTTTTTGAAGTTTATTTCTTAAATATCTTGCTTTCTTAAAGGACTAGTTCATGCATCCTTTGTTCCTTCTGTCAAGAAATTATGAACCCAAGAAGTCCTGAGAGTTTGCAATCTCTGAAGTGATCCTCTGCTCCATTTTAGTAAGGCACTTAGAACGTGGCCTCCAGCTTGCTCAGAAAAAGCCTTCACTGAAAAAATATGGTTGCACTGCACCACAGAAGCAAAAAACGAAGGTTATTTGAAGTCTAATACCTGCATTTAAACTTTCTCAATCATTTAATTGTCTTGGATTCCAGTGAGTCTTTAGTGCTGTCCAGACATTCTCTTAATTGTTAATTATAAATAATAAAAAAAAAGTGGTTTAATTAGTAAATTATAGTTCCTTATATTGCTGGTATTACTTGGGTCTCCTTTTTTGTTCATACGTACAATCAAAACACCTAGGAGTCAGTCAGTCTCCCAGACAAACCAGGCCTGTTACATGGAAAAAAGTCCATATGCCAAACAGACCCATTGGCCAGATATTTGAAGGACCTCCTAAAGTTTTGGTCACACAAGTTCAGTTGAAGGCACCCAAGCCTGTGCAGTAAAAAGCTCTGCGCCACAACTGTCAAATTCCTTCTACAACACAAGAAGACAAATTTGTGATTCAGGTAAAAATCCAGTAATTTCACAGTCAACTGAGCAGACAATTATATTCCCAAACAAGCAGACAGTTTGAAATGGAGGCAAGTTAAAATGAGATCTCCGAGTTCTGTGATATACAGCTGCAAGTGCATGTCTGTGCAAACACAAAACTTGTATCATAAAAGAAGAAGGAAAAAAAAGAAAAATAGACCTTATTTCATACATATTAACTTAATCTGTATGAGGGTAAACTAGTTTAAATCTTGAGACAGGATCTCATGACACTATCACTTTGGTTTCTCACTCTGTGTTAGACAAGCATGTATTCTGGGTTCAATGTTGACATAAGACTCTACTTTTTATGTCCTAATTTTCACTTTTCCATTTATTCTGTTGATTTTTAAATTGATACTGTTGATACTAAATCAAAACAAAGAGTTTTGGGTCAGGTATTACAACATATTGCATATTCTTCCCATATACGTCCATAGGCACCTTAGCTCAGTAAGTCTGCCTGCATGTGGCCTTGAGTTTGAAGCACTGAAAGCATTATTAATAATGCACTTCTTCTCAGGTCTTATAAATAAAAATATTGGAAAGTTATACAGCTCTTTTGCTTTGGTTTTAGAATTAAACGAAAAAGACAATCACCAAAATTGGATCATGAACAATATAAGTAGTTATATTTAGCACAGTTACCAGCCTGAAAATCCTATGAATAAAAACTAGGTTCCAGAAAAAAAAAATATATGACTTGCAGTAAGTAAATCAATCAATCTGGAGGAACAAACAAATAGGATTGTGATTGCTTAAGTAAGTTGATTCCCCTAACCTACAAAGCAATCTCCCTGTCACATCTGAGCTTGAAGTGCCTTCCTGCATCTATTTTACAGTCTTAAAAAAAAACATTATCAGTGCAGAGCCTTGAGAATAAAGGATGGTAAATCAGCTTTGGTTGTTGACTAATCAGATAAGCACAATTAATTACAACACCAATCAGTTCATTAGATTATTAGGTTCATCTCTTTCTGATCAGCTACTTAGAAATTTTAATAAAGGATAAGAAGTCACAAAGCAAAACGCTCATTAGAATTTCAGAAAGTATGAAATACTACTCTCAATGAAACAAGTTACAGCATAGCATAGAAAAGCAGAAGTCAAATGTTCTTCAACTGTGCATATACTGATACTCCCAGTGAATTGACTGCTATAGATATTTCTCCAGCTGGAGTCTCTGTCCAAAACTGAGAGGTATCCTTCTCCTCTACCAAATTAAAAATCCTTAGAAATCATAGAATCATTTTGGTTGGAAGAGACCCTCAGAAAGATCAAGTCCAACTATAACCTAACTCTAGCACTAAACCATGTCACTAAGAACCTCGTATAAACACCTTTTAAACACCTTCAGGGATGGTGACTCCACCACTTCCCTGGGGAGGCCGTTCCAATGCCTGACAACCCTTTCCGTGAAGAATTTTTTCCTAATATCCAATCTAAACATCCCCTGGTTCAACTTGAGGCCATTTCCTCTCATCCTATCACTTTTTACTTGGGACAAGAGACCAACATTCACCTTGCCACAACCTCCTTTCAGGTAGTTGTAGAGAGCGATAAGGTTACTTTTCTCCAGGCTAAACAGCCCCAGTTCCTTCAGACACTCCTCATCAGACTTCTGCTCCAGGCACCTCACCAGCTTTATTGCCCTCCTCTGCATTCTCTCCAGTACCTCAATGTCTTTCTTATGATGATGGGCCCAAAACTGAACACAGGATTCAAAGTGGGGCCTTACAAGTGGCACAATCACTTCTTTAGTCCTGCTGGCCACACTATTCCTGATACAAGCCAGGATGCTGTTGGCCTTTTTGGCCACCTGGGCACACTGCTGGCTCATGTTCAGCTGGCTGTTGACCAACATCCCAGATCCCTTTCTGTCAAGCAGCTTTCCAGCCACTCTGCCCCGAGCCCATAGCGCTGCCTGGGGTTGTTGTGACCCAAGTGCAGGACCTGGCACTTGGCCTTGTTGAACCTCATACAATTGGCCTCAGCCCACTGATCCAGCCAGTCCAGATCGCACTGTATGGCCTTCCTACCCTCCAGCAGATCAACAGTCCCACCCAATTTGGTGTCATCTGCAAACTTACTAAGAGTGCACTCAATCCCCTCATGCAGATCATTGATAAAGAGATTAATAAACAGAACTGAGCCCCAATACTGAGCCCTGAGGCACACCACTCATGCTGTCTTATAACTCATTTCTCCCTGTTCTAGTCTAGACTACTTACTAGTCATGTGTTCTACTTTTTGTTTTACTGCCATTATCCACATACTCTATATTACCAGCACTTCTTTCACAATTTTCAGTTAGGCATGTCAAAATTCATTTATTATTTGCTCATGTTGTTTCTTTCCAGTCATATAATTCATTATTATGATACTGTTCCAGTTACACTGCATTTTACTATTTCTAGAATAATCTCTCCCCTCATTTTTTTTATTTTATGCTTTAGCTCCATTAAAAACAGCGAAGTATCTATCCTGCTTCCCACTAATAACATCTCACAGTGTTATGATTGTTTAAGCTGCATACCTGTAAAAAATCTAATTATAATAAATTACCTAATTGTAAAAAAAAATAAAAAATAAATGATGCATAATAAATTGTAGTTCCTGTGTATTTGCTAAATGTGCCTTCAGCATAAGAAACAGATATGTGTGTTCATGTCCTATTTTTCCTTACAGTTAACCTTAAATTGCCAGAGTGCGTATCCTACCTGAGATTATGTCACTTCATCATATCTCCAAACAGCTTTATGTGCAAACTGAGAAATTATGAAAGAACTGACCCTCTAGCATGCCCTTCAGTCTAATGAGCCGTTGTGCATCATTGCTGCTCGAAAAAAACTGTAAAAAAATAAGGGAATCACTCTACCAGAACCCTACTTAGCCCCACCTAGTCCGTGCCATATAAAATGAGGAACAAACGCTCTCTCCTACTAGCACTGTGGTTGATGCTCTCTACCCCTTTAGCTTATACCCCATGGATGGTGTCTGACAACTTGGCTCTTCTGCCAAAACCAGCCTCTTACGAAAGCCTGCACTGTGCTGTCTCAGTGCCTGACTGTGTTTTATGTCATAGTAATTACTTACGGGGCGGAGCTTACTCATTCTCAGAGATCTCATTTTTCCCTTTTAACACATACCTTTCGAGTCAATTCACTCATTCCTGTTAAACTAAACACCAAATTCCAATTTCCCACTGGTGTCTCGAGATGCTCATGAAACTCTTGCATGAATAGCAGGCTCTCTTCTTCCACTTGGTCATTTGCTTTGCCATGAAATGTACTATTATGTTTGCCTTCAGATATTTTACCCTCCCATCGGCAAATGTATACATTTAGCATGTTACTGCATTTGCTTCATGCTGATTCTTGCTATAAATTGAACTCAAACACTTGTATGCAGTAAAAGAAGAGGGCAAACCCCTTCTCCAGCCTTTCCCCTCCATGCCCCAAAATGGACTTTGCAGAAGCTGTGTGTATCTGAGTGAGTAAAGGCTTCTGCAGAATCATTGCGTTCTTTACCTAATGATCACTTCTGTGTACCCTATTTCCACCAAGTCTCACATTACATAGGGTCTCTACTATATGTTCTTTGGGCCAAGGGGCAGAGTGTATTTGTGTTCTAAAAACTCATGACTGACCAAGAACGAAAAAAAGAGTGGGGGGAGAATTATGCAAACTGAACCAGCAGACAAAGTTGAGAGCTGTTTTCAAGGACAAAGTTACTGATGCTGTGGCAACCTTCAGCCTCAATCTCCCAATAATTATTCCTACACTAAAGGATTTCAGCGGTTGTGATTATTCTTTAGTTGACAGATAAACATTCCCTGAATGACAGACACTCAGCAGCATCAGGCTTGCTCCTGTGTGACCTGCTTTTACAACACACTCTGTGTACAAACATCACCTCTAACACAGTGCTTTGATTGTAGTGGTGTTATGCCTGGGAAGAGTTTAATCCATTGTGTGCTTTCTGTGCCAGTCAGAGACCAAATTAGCAACAAGATAATTACAGCTTATAAAGGTGTCCTTTTATGAATACACACTCATTCTGATTTTGTAATTATTATTTTACCATTCTCAGTTAATTGTCAGTCAACAGCATAGCTTCCTCTGGTGCAATGCAAACACGGTTCCCAGAATTACAGTAAATTTTCCTGTATTAGGTATAAAAGAGTGCAAATTATTTAATACAACTTCAGGAAGCTCAACACTTATTCCCCAGCTCAGAGTTGACTTCCATTGCCAAATGTTGCTGAAATAAATATGCTAATACCAAATACTAGTGGTTTTTTTTTTTTTCCCTTCCTGAACAGGTGGCTCTGGTAAAGTGACACTCCATCAAGATGATAACTGCATGAATCAAGTATCACTATGTTCCAGTTCCTTGTGCCTGAGTTATATTTCTGCCCAGAACAGAAGGGATACAGAAGGCTCACGTGATCGTAATTGATAAACTACCTGTCTGTTTTGCATGAGATGATTCATTTATGGACACTGCACTGAGAAAGGTAGAATTACCCTGCAATTTATTAATTATTATTAAAGTCATTCCTACACTTCTTTATTATTTGAGTTACCTCATTTTTTAAATATCTACCTACTCACCTGCCAGCTTTACAGACCAGTGCCCATGGCCCAAGCTCCCTCTGCAGACAAGCCTGGAGCCCTGTCCAAGCGATGCTGCAGCAGTGCTGGTCCCCAGCCCTCTTTCTTTTTCTTTGTTTGCATTTCCTGCCTCTGCCTTGGACATTACTTGATCCACTGGTGCCACAGGATGCTGCCTGGCCTGCCAACAGGACCCACTGCTGTCCCCCAAGTTCTGTTCCCCTGGCTGAGCCCATTGGTAAGGACATTGCGTGTCCATGTTGCAGACACCCTCAATTCCTGACTCACTGACCCCAGGGAGCAGCACCGCTCCTGCTGCTCCCTGACACAACTCATTAGGTAGCTGACTCTCTCAGTTTTGCTTATAATGGTCTTGATATGCCTTCTCTTTCCACTCCTAAAGCCACTGAAGACTGAGCAGCACTTTTGGTTAAAGGTCTACTATTCTGAATGTCCTAAAACCTGCATACTTAATTGGACTAGGCTGAAATTCATTGGCCTCCACAAATGCAAAGTATATAGTCTCCATCTAAGATCCCCTGAATCTCAGCTCCTCAATAAACCAAAAGTCATAACTACATCATGTTTAAAATCAGCTGTTCGTATAATTTTATGTATTCCTGGACTGGTAGGCCATGTCAGTCCTGTATTTTCCTCTTCATTCTGTGGATTTTGTTCTCTGGGATGTTATGCCACTGAGGGCCCTACAGCCTCTCATACCACATGGGACTGAGGTATTGGAGAGGCCTCAGCTGAGGCTCAGACTCTCTTCCCCACTGTAATCAGGATCAGATTATGACTTGGGCTTTGCTGGGTACAAGCACCTCTCCCTGCATCCTTGGATGCTGGCAGCAGGTAAGTGTCCCTCTGAGCACAGCCCTGGAAAGAGATGTCTTTTAGCTGTATGTAACCAGACTGTCTTTAGATGAAGGGAAGAGCTGTACACCCACACTCCACATACACCCGCTGGCACTAACAGGTGCCACCAAACACACCAGGGACACACAGGCACTTTATGGCTTCTTCTGCTGGAGGAAGCTTACAGAAAAGTTATTTTAATTTCATACACAGTATTTACCCTGCACTATCTTCCTCTGGGGACACGTGATCTACTCTGACAGTATTCACAGGCAGAGCTACTGAGAAACAAGTATTCTGTGGTTCTTTGCTTTCTGCTCTTCCATGATGTAGACAAGTCCCTAAGACAAAACTCTTGGTCACAACACCTAAGTTGTAACCCATGCCCAATTTTAATTTAATCTTTGAGCCTACTTCTTACCAGTAATACCTGCACTCTTGCCTGATCATTTTACCTAAAAAGTTGCCCTCAGCATCACAGTATTAAGCTACGCAACATCACTGTCATGAATGTCCTCTGCTTTCTGAGAATCGCCATGGAAAGCAGCAACCTGGCAGATGGAAAACACAAACCTCAGTGGTTACACCCACCTTTTGTGGCTGTGCTGGGCTGCTTCAACTACTGCCTCCACCAGCCAGTGATACTGCTGGGAGGGCTGCGAGCAAAGCCACTTGAATGCACATGGCTGAATGTTGGAATTACAATCTGTACAGTGAAACATTTCTTGAGAACATGCCTAATTAAAATGAGCTGTTTAACACTTATTATTCAGAAGGCAAAATCTCATACACCTGCCTTTGCTGTTTGATGTAGCCTCTTACCATAATCATTTAATAACATTCACCATGCCTCTTTCCCCCTTTCCCTAAATAAAAGAGCTTTAGGCCACTTAGGTCTTCAATTTACATATTTATAACCCAAACTCCACTTGAAGAGTGGCACTATAACCTGCCCCAGAAGATTCAGGCAGCCTGTCATATCATAAACTTGCTTTAGCAATCTATCCCACTGAATGAAGTATGACAATAAGATAAAATCACGGTGCCAGAGAAGTGATTGGTACTATTAATACCCAGAAAGAACAGCAGTAACAAGCACAAACACAGAAACTACTTCAAAGATTAAGTGCAACCATCTTTGTTTAAAAGCCTAATGATGAAGTCTCTCTGAAATAAACAGCAGAGAGTTCTGGAAATATTTCTGTATACAAGTCCAGAGAACTCCAGAAAAAGATGGAGGTATCAATGAGATCAAAAAATAACACCTACATGTTCCAAAGTTCTAGTAGTTAGGAAAATGAATTAATGAAAAATCCACTGTTTTCTGCCTACCTCCATTCCTTCAAAAAATGTAATATCAATATTTTGCATCAAATTTTGAAGTTTAATCTCGATCTTCAGGGGATTTTAATTGATTTTAGTGACTTGTAAATGGCACTTTAGACACTGTGCATGTAAAGCTCAACACTTTTTCCTGACTGCAATTTCAACTTGATGTCAACAATTACGAACAGCAGGTTGTAACTGCAATTGTGAGATCATGAGCTTCCTATTAAAAACATGTATTTGAAAAAGTGATAATTACTGACAACCCCCCCGGCCCTTCTTCTTCCAGAAAAATTGCTTAATCCATGTCTCTTTTGGTAGTATCTTTTTTTTTTAATCCCACTTCTCTCTTTTCCTTTGTCATACTGTATTTTTAACTTCCACTGTGTGACAGTCAGCAAAGAATGAAATTTAATTGAAACACACATTGCTTATGGGATGAATAGAAGTTCATTCAACCAAGGCAGTGCACTGCTACACAAAAAAGCTGAAAACGTCCTTCTGCAAAGAATGCATCACCCTGTCCAACCTCCCAAAGAGAACAGCAACCCATTCCATGGACAGTCTGGCCCTGCTCCTCTTCCTGAGGGACCTGGCAGAGAGATCCCCCCCTCTAGCTGGGCACTTGATGCCACGGAGGAGGCAGTCCTGCCATCAAACTGAAACAGCAGATACTTGTGGTGCGTTTCATAATGCTACTCTAATACACAAACAGTACACTTCAGAATTGATTTCCAGAGCATTTGCAGTCATTCCGTGGTCTGTTTGATTACAGCTGAGTTTTCCAGAGTGATTCCACTGCATTTATGCAATGATATTTATGTAAAGAGCAACAAGCAGATCTCCCTTTACTGTATGTCTGAAAGGAATTCTTTATTTGAGAATTAAATGCCACTTAAGTACCTTGTGTTCAAACTGTCTGCTTAGTGTTTCAAGTCATGGTGATTATTTAATTTTGCAGTGTGTGGAACAGAGTGTGTTTAAATAAACACCTGATTACATATGTCCAATATCATAACTATGCATTTAAATTCCTGTCAAATCCTGTCAAAATTCCACTTAATAACTCACAGAACTTTATTTACTTCATAAACTATTCTACAATTTAAAATTAGAGAAACCAAATGAAAACTCATTAACATGCCCTACCATATTTAAAAAAGATATTTCAAACAAAAATCTTTCTATGTTTGTCTGACATTTAAAAGTAATTATACAAGCAATTGCTAATCATAATTATGAATTACAAAATACTTCACAAAACAGTACAGTTAGAAAGTTAAGCACAGAAAACTTAAGTAATACCCAAATTAAGCTTGCCTCTAAAACTGTAATTCAGCCCCCTTTAATATAACAATCATGATATGTTGTCTACACTGTCATTTCTCACCCCCACAGCGTTATACCTCACCTACTGCACAGGGTGGACTTAATATGAATCAGTTCCACTGTAGAATGCATGGTGTTCTGTTTGCCTGCTCACCTCTCTCAGCAAGCACTCCATGACCAATGCAAGGGAAGAGAAATAATGGCCCTGAGTTGGGAAAGGAGGCGAGAGAATTTTCTTCTCTTCCAGATTTTTTTTCAGAGCCTGCAATTTCTGTATTCCTCATTTTTCAGGGACTGGACTTGAAACTCTGGAGTCACAGAATCTCAGAAATGCTGGTCGGAAGGAAAATGTGGGAAGTCACTCAAGTCTAGCCGACTGCCTGAGGAAGAACTATCATCAACACAAGACAAGGTCAGTGGTTTTGTTAGAGAGCCTTGAAGACATCGAAGGATGGACATCTCACCACTTCTCTGTTCCAGTGTTGCACTACCTTCCAGGAAAAGGATAACAACCACCAGAACCTTTCAAGCTGAAATTTGTGATCACTTCCCTGTATCCTCTCCAGTTTCTGAACATCTCTGTTGAACTGTGTGGGCCCAAAGGTGGACACAGTATTACAGATGGGGCCACACCAATACTGAATAAAGGGGGAAGATCTTCTATGGACATGCTGCTCACAGATGTAACCCAGTCTGCCTTATTCATGATGAGAACACATTGTTGGCTCATATTTGTTTTGCTGTCCCTTATGAACTCCAGTTCCTTTTCAAAAGGGGTGCTGCTCAGTCAGAGCGTTTCCAGGCTGTACTGATGGTATATTCCATCAGTAAATCTATGCTGACTGTTCTTCTTTCACATGTTCAGAAATACATTCCAAAAACTCAGGCTCCATGGTTTTTCCAGGGTTTGAGGTAAAGGTGGTCTCCAGACTGTCCTTTTTGTTCTTCTCAAAGACAGATAATTTTTTTAGCCTTTCTCTAGTCCTCAGACACTCCCCCCAAACACCAGCGTGACAGGTGCCTCATAACTCAGCTTATTTTGCAGTACCCTTGGATAAATTCCATCCAGTTTCAAGGATCTGAATATATTTGTTTTCTCCAAATAGTCCTTAATGTGTCCCTTGGCCATTGCTGGCTTCTCCTTCTTCTTTCTAAGACATGCAGGAATGTACAGGAGTCTAGGAAGAGGATTTGCCTGTTAAGACTGAGGCACAAAAGCTGTTGAGTTCTTTAGTTTTTTCCCTCTGTCCATCACTACTTTATCTTCCCCATGCATCAATGGACTCACATTCTTGTCAACTTCTTTTTGCTTTTAGGATACATATGCCTGCAAAATCGCCTGCTGTGACCCTTTATGTCCCTAGTTAGCTCCAGATGGGCTTTGATCTTCCTCATTTCATCCCCCAAGTTCCAAACCAAGGCTTTTTTTACTCCTTTGTTGCTCTGGTTTCCACGCCTTTGTCTCTTTTTGTGCTTCAGAAAGCTTTCTTTTTACCTCAGTGAGCCTTCTGCCATAATTTCCAGTCTTTCTGTACAAGAATGTGGTTTGTTCTCAAGTTCTCACTAAGTTTTTTATTTTTTTTAATTCAGTGAGCACTTTTCTTCCATGAAGCAGCTCCACAGAGGTTTCCAAATCTGATGAATTTGTGAGTGCCATGGATACATAGGTGCTGCTGTCAAGAGGAATGTTCAAAGCATAGGCAGGTCTGGTTAACAACCAAAGGTAAAATGCAAAGTATGCCGCTACAGTTAACAATCTGAATTTGTAGTCCAGGCCCACAGGAAGTTTATACCAAATGCAATAATGTGTATTGCTGGCTGAACATGCTGATGCAAAGCTGCTGCAGGTACAACTACCCAGTGCTGCAAGTCAGCCTTCCAGTTCTACTGTCAACACCATTCCCGTTTCCTGCAAGGGGGGTATCAAGGACTGACAACAGTAGCATTGCTTTGAGTGAGACAGTAACAGGAATTGTGCTGAGGCCACGAAAATAATTTCAGTTGAACTGTAAAAAGAGCAAACTCCAAACTGACATCTGCTAGAAACCACTCTGTTTCTCACTGCAGATTTTGAGCATGAACAAATATTTATTATTGATAAGATGGGTTAACAATTTACTTTTTACGGAACACATCAACTTCACAAAATAAACAGCACAATGACACATCTCCAACAGAGGAGTAAGTGTGAAATGATTAAGCAGGAAAAGAATGAAAAAGCTTAGATGCCTGCCAAAAGTCACATTCCCCAAACCACTGCATGTCTGCACCAAGGAAAACTTCAGCTATTCAGATCTCATTGTGAACATAATCTCCTTTCTTTCTTCCTATGAGAATGAGAAATAAATAAAGAAAAGGTACTACTGGCATTATTTGCAACCAAGAAAAAAGCTGGTGGTTTCACTATTACCCTCCTAATACATTCCTGCACTTGATTTAAGAATGGGAGCCATTAGGTTAGCCTGGCTTATAAGGTGCTGTGGAATTCGATTACTTTTACTGTGTGGCAGCTGCCTCCAAGGTTTTTGATAGATTAAGGCCAGTATGTGACAGTTTTCAAAGTATTAAATACATTCCAGTTCCTGCATATTTGTTCTTACCTATTATGTCTGATAATGCAAGACGTGGTTTGCATTAACATCCTCCAAACTCACTGTGTACTAACTAGGAAATAATTTGAGTACTCTCATACAAAGAAAGAGGTATTTACAATGCTAAACAATGATCAATTAAAGTGCTCATATACTTGGAGGAAATGAAACAATAACATGTCGAGGGATTATGATACTTTCAGTTCGTAAACTCTAAATCTTTAGAGTTTGCAGTATAATTTACAATAATGATCTACCCAAGCCCTTGAAGAACGGTTAAATACATAACACATCCACTAGCAATAAAACATAATGATAGGGCTCATGTTATGAAAAACTAACATTTGTTTACATAAATTAGCCCCTACTTAGTAATTACACTGTCTGTCTGCAATAAGGTCAAGCAAAATGTAACCCTGGCAGAAGCAATACGGCATGCATTATAGTCTAGACAGAGATATGCCGGAGTATTACAGTTAATTAATAAGTTAATACCTTCCATGTGTTTCATGATATGTGGTGCCACAATTCTAGCATAAAATGTTTGGGCTAATGAAGTCACTTTCCACATTCTTAAAAGATTAAAATAAATGCTGTCAACTGCTGTTATTCAGGCCGTAGAGTACCAAAAAAAGAAGGTATATTTCCAAGGTGCAGATGCTGCCTACTTAACTTCAGGTACCTCAGTTTTATTGATTAATGCACCCCGATTCCCCCCCCAAAAAACACCAACAACAACAAAACAAAACCTCAATTAAAAAAAAAAAAAATCTGGGAAATCTGGGATTATTTCAGTGCCCAAAGACCCTTTTAGTCCACTTTTTTCGTTCTAACTAAAGCAAAAACAAAATCACCAGTCCTCTCAAAAATATTTTATTATCTGTTTATACTTCATTAGGGGATTAAAGAAAAAGTCACCCCCATTAGTATATGCAGAATATTTGCATTGTGCCCTTTCATTACTATCTCTTTTGAAGCACTTTCCAAATATTGTACTTCTGTGCATAGTAAATCAGATATAAAGATGGATGAACGACAGCAGGGGAAAAGGAGGAGGTATTTCACAATGCTACTGTCCTTCAAGAGAAAACGCTGAACTTGTAACCAACTAACTGTAATAAATGAGTACCTGACAAAAACAAATGAGCTGTGAAAGTAAAAAAGCTACAGTAGTATGAATACTTCTGAAGTACTTTGTCACAGAAATCCTCTGTATGTAATGTGCAATACTAGCTAAAAATAGTATCAGGCAGATGTTAGCTAGTTTTGTATAGTACATGCAGATGCAGTTAAAATAGAGAATTATTATTTTTTACTTTCTTTCCAAGGGACATTTTCCCAACAGTAATAAAGAACTTGGAAATACAATATTAAATACAATATTAAACTAATTTAGGGAAGGCAATAGGAAACAAACTTGAAAACCCACAAACCTCTAATATCTTTGTTTAATTCATTTTTAAAGAGTGAACTGTTCCACCCTGCCAGCCGTATTAGACAGAATCTTAGGACAAAGTTTGCTGGCAGAAGTCAGGAAAATCCTCTCATGCTGTTCTGTTGTTGCCTTTCTTAGGCAGTGTCTGCAAAGCTGTGTGCGTATTTGTGAGCTATAGCTGGAAATCAGCATCGCCTTACACCTTGCCCTAGATTTGAACCCTCTCACTCCACGTGAGTGTTTTTTTCCTGTCCAGAGAAATACTTAAATTGGCTAAAATTGATGAAACTAAATTAGTGACAGACATCACAGGCTTTTTACTTCACTCTTCACAAAAGTCTCAATTTATCGCCACATTAACTGGCCACTTTGTTAATCCTCTCAGAAAGGTGGAAATCCATTTGACTGCAAGTAATGGACTTCACCTTTCTTTCTTAAAGTGTTCTTACTAGATTGTCCTCTCTACTCAAGGAAAAATCTTACAAAGTGCTAAAATTCCTCTATGGAGATGTGTAGTGACAATAAGAACAGAAGCTTGACACTCATGGGGCAAAGTTTCACAAAAGATGCTATCCAGAAATGATCTACTGCTTTTCAGTCTTCAGCTCAGACATTGTGAGCAGACTGTAAAATAAGCAGGCTTGTCAGTCTGCAGCCTATTTCTTCACACCCCATAAGAGCCTTATTTTTATTTACTTACTTCATCAGGAGGCTTCCTGGGAAAATATTTCCGAAACAGATAAAAGTAAAAAAGTTTCTAAGTATGGTTACTGGGGACTGCAGGTCTTAGGGCTTCAGTGCTAAGGATATTACCGAAGAGTGTTTCTCATGAGCCCTCAGTAGCTCACCATTTGCAGAAATGTGGAATGCCATCAAAGCTTTCTCATAGCAGAAGACTTGAGCGCTGGCTCAACTTGAGCTGCTGGCATTAATTACTCTTGTGCTTGAAGTGAGAGAGTTCCCATGCCCAAGATATTCTGAAAGGGAGTGATAAAACACTTACTCTCTGATGCTGGCTGGCTTATCCAGAAGGATGAAGCAAGCTCAGCATACTTCAAACAGATATCTCCACTGAAAATCCTCAGACTGAGCAAAGAGACCAAATGATCTTCTCACTCCTAGGGGAAGTTTCTTCAGATTTGAAGTAGTCTATCATAAGATAATGAGGGAAAGCTGCACAAGCGTGCCCTGCCTTTTATTCATTCTGCAGGGCTATGTGTTTTCACGTTTCTTTATCATATTGTCTAGTTATGCAAACAGTTCTAAGAGAAGAAAAGCTAGTCAATATACAAATCAAGTGATTAGCACCAAAACACCTCAACCTTACTGAATATTACGTTAGTAACCATGGTGGAATTGAATGGCCATGTAAACTCTGAATGCTTGTGTTTCTCATTTTCCTTGGGTAAATAAAACATCATCCTCTGTCATCACTCACCATGACCATGAGTGGTGCTACGGAACTGCCACAATCAGTTTTTCTCTCACGCTGAGACAAATAATATTTTCTGTGGAGCCAGACTACACCTCTTTTTCAAAGTACCAATTCAAAAAGGGCTATCCAGGATTTTGGATAGTCAGGAAAGGAACAACAGAGTTCACTCTGGTTCCCACTGACACCTGTGGCCCTTGTGGTTCTTTCCAATGGACCCAGACAGTTGGGACAGAATTGGCTTCATCTCTTCAGCTTCCCACACAGTGACTGCATGGACATGCTGACATGTTCTAAAATACAGCGTTGCCACACAGGCTTGGGAACTCTTCCCAAAGAGAAAATAGCTATGCCACTGTGATACTCAGCTCTGCAGCTGGGCAGCAAGAAGGAGGCCCGTTGTAGTCAGCTGGGCTTGGAGTCAGCCCAAATCAAGTCAGCAGGCCACCGAGATTCAGATCATACTTTATTACAGGGTCTGCCAAGCTAGCACTCACTACTGCATGAACAAAAACTGTTCTGAAATTAAAAAAAAAAAAAAAAAGACTCTAAGCCCTTTCACAAAACAAAAGTTTTCACTTTTTTTCATGACATTCACATCCACACACGGCTTAAACCTCTGACAGAAGGAGATGTAAATTAACACCACCTAACCATGCAAATATGAGTGGACATTTAATTTTCACATTAGGCACTATTTAACAGCAGGCATTCACTCTGAAAGGAATTAAACTCACCAAAGTCTGGGAAAACAGTCAGTCATCCAAAACATACTTGAGATATAGAACACCTCCCTAACCCAAGGCTAGGGTACAGCATAAGCCATTCAGCCTAAGAGGCAGCAGTTCATACTTTTGTCATCATTGCTGAGCCTAAGAATATTGTAAATGAAAGCAAAGGTACTGAGGCACATTAATTCTTTTCATATGTACGGATATAATTTACAGCAACAGTAAATTAGTAAATTACAGGAAGAACATGCTCTTGCCATAGCAACAAGTAAATATTTATAGCTGTACGAACTCAGTTAAGTAGCTGATTTTTTTTTCCCTAAAAAACCCAGATACATTCTTGTTAGAGAGAATAAAAGACCATAGTTGAAGGATAGGAACTGAATTTCAGCTAGGTCTTAAATTTTCAGACTCTGACATATAGATCAAATACTTATAATTTGTACCCAAACATGAAGTCCCATCGAATATGAATGAGTTTCCTTGTTTGCACAGGGATGACTCAAATAATATTTTTAGGATGGATGTTGACAGATTCTTTTCTAGCTATCTCAGTGAAAAATCAGTACATTGGGAGTTCCTTCTGCATTTGACAGCAGATTCAGGCAAAGAAGCCCAGCATCTCTTATCAGATAAGATGATGGAGGAAGAAGGTCCCTCACTGAAGCTTCTTACATGTTTTTAAGTATAGAAGAGCAAAAAGTATCTGGAATTATGCTATACTATTTTTCAGATCAAAGTAGAATACAAAAGGCATTCCATAATATCAGTTTAAAAACAAAATTTCTGTTTCAGATTTTGATCAACTTGAGCCCAGAATGAACTTCCAGAGCGATGTGGAATTTGTAGCATCAATCTGATAGCATGACTTTTACAAGAAATGCTGAAAAAGCATTAAACTTCAGAGTGCTATTTGAATACGACTGCTATAATTAATACAGTGTGACCTTGTATAAACCTTATAAATCTGTTCATGAATATGCAAAGTGGGAGTAACTGCACTGTGAAGAAAAGTGGGGTGCTTAAGTATCTGACACAGCTACACATTTAATTCTGTTGGTTCTTCTCCCTTGAGTATCTTCTGAATAAAAATATCACAGCAGCAATGAGAGGACACTGATTCATTCATACTAAAGTCTCCCTCTCCCCCTGACTTTTATTTCAGCTACATTTCTCAATGATTGCAGCATTCAGTAAGGAACTGAATATCCTGCAGAAGTTCACCTCCGAAACGTTATGCTTAACTGGGATGCAATCATTGTGACCTCTCAGACTGGTTTCTGACTTTTTTTGTAGACTCCATCTTTTAGCTTCTTGAAAAGGTGAAATATGCCTTCCACGGTAGACTGACAGAGCCTGTGATTCTTCCCACTGTCATTTGTGGTTGGAAGACCAGGGATATGGCCATGCACATTTACACATGACCTAGTCAAAGTTTTAGGCCTTTCTGAAAACACATTTTGCATAGTTCATGCCCATGAAAGCAGCCTGCCTGAAAGTTTTCAATTGGGGTGCCTGAAATTAGACATTTAAACTTAGTGTCTAAATTAAAAGACTTAAACTCAGTGTTTACACTTTTCTATCAGAAATAGTGTGGCTAGCAGGACAAGGGAAGCGACCGTCCAGCTGCACTCAGCCCTGGTGAGGCTGTACCTCAAATCCTGTGCTCAGTTTTGGGCTCCTCACTACAGGAAAGACACTGAGGTGCTGGAGTGGGTTCAGAAGAGCATGACAAAGCTGGTGAGAGGCCTGGAGTCTGATGAGGAGCGGCTGAGGGAACTGGGGCTGTTTAGCCTGGAGAAAAGGAGGCTGAGGGGAGATCTTATCACTCTCTACAACTACCTGAAAGCAGGTTGTGGCAAGGTGAGTGTTGGTCTCTTGTCCCAAGTAAAAAGTTATAGGAATGAGAGGAAATGGCCTCAAGTTGAACCAGGGGAGGTTTAGATTGAATATTAGGAAAAAATCCTTCATGGAATGGGTTGTCAGGCATTGGAACAGGCTGCCCAGGGAAGTGGTGGAGTCACCATCCCTGGAGGCATTCAAAAGATGTGTAGATGTGGTGCTCAGGAACATGGTTGAGTGGTGGACTTGGCAGTGCTATATTTATGGTTGAACTTAATGATCTTAAAGGTCTTTTCAAACCTAAATGATTCTATGATTTTATGATTCTATGATTATCAACAACCTCAAAACTACAAATGATATTCAGAGCTCTTGAGTCAGTGATAGACTAGAAATATTCAAAATATCTAAAAGCCAGGCTCTTATATAGACACCTAGTCATTCATTAAAATGCCTGCCACTAGGTAAACACAACTTAGAGTTTACTCCTGTCTATCTTGTTTTAAAAGACAAGAAACAGCAGTTCAGGCCATTTTCCCTCCTGTGAACTATGTTCCCATGTGATACCCTGCGAGGCATTATCAATCTTATTAAAGACAGTTTTTCAAAATTCATCATTTACAAGTAATACAGAACTTCTGAGCTAATATATTTAAAAGTAAGCAATATGCCATTCAGCTTTAACTTGGAAAGATGAGATATAGAAGTTGTGATCAAGGTACCTTCATTTATATTAAACTGGAAGTTATCTGGTAGTTATTCATACAGTACATTGTCAGGAATCCTCAGTTTCTTCAAAATACTGGAGAGTTTACATTAGCCCCTCAGTTCCTCCATAGCTTGTTGCTGCTGGGACCCAGGAGCATAAATGATATAATTTTAATAAGAATTTAAGTTTCAGTGAAAAGGGACTGAATTTCACAGAACCAGAAATTAAAACTAAGATTTTCCTTAGCTTCTTGACAAGGCCTTTCTCTGCACTTACTTCCAACTCCAGGTCCTAGGTAAATTCCTAAGCTGAGGAGAGCTGTCAGGAGAGTGTGTGTTTGTTTAGCAACTAACACACAATTATAGCCAGTATAATCCTGGAGTTCAGGAACTCTCTAACTTGATTCAACATCTTAGTTGTGCCCAAATGGGGTTTAACACATGATACTCAACTCTACAGACTATGTAAAATATAACACATTTCTTCACAATACAGTCATAAAATGTAGCTAGATAACTGGCATCAAATCTAATCTCATGATCCTTGAATTTTAATTACATCAGCTTTGTTATTTTAATAGCTCAAAATGTATTAAAAAGACAATAACAGTGGTGACTACCCCTTTCTCCAGGATAAGACTGTATTTGAAGAGGCTAAGAGGAGGAAAAATTGTGTGTTTGGATTTGGGTAGTGTCCTCTGTACAAGTGGATAACCCTGCCTCAGTATCCCTCTGGGTAGTTGTCTCTCTCCCATGCCTTTTGCTTGCTGAAACAGCTTGTAGTAAAAGTCCCTCCCTTGAGTAGGTTGCAAGCAGAAATAGCCAATATGAGTTTTGTCCTAACTTAGGATTCTGACAGGCTTCTTAATGTAGAGTGGGCTTTCTTGTTATCTGGTGCGCAAGACTGCAAGGTCAGCCTGAGAAGAGCTCCAGGGCTCTTGAAAAAGCAAGGGAGATACTGAGATGGGTTGGCAAGTCCAACATCTCTATATCCACAACAACATACACAGTGATGGACCAAATGTGACTCATCTGGTGGTAAGAACAGAATGATAAAATCAGAAGCATAGGTCTTGGTCCTGCTGTCAGAAGCCAGTTCTGTTTATACCCAGTTGAAGATATTCAGAACTTTCACTAGTCAGTAAAGACAGAAACATACCCTAGCTTCAATAGTCAGACCATTTATATCTGTATGTATATAGACATAAAGAACCATATACACATGCACATACGTATATGTATCAGTTTAGTTTCTTAAGAAACATGTTTCACACATATATAAATGTTTATTCATATATATGCATGTTTCTTTTGAAAATAAACAGATGATGAATAATACAGTCTGTGCTATTTTTTTTTTTTGGCTCCCACATCCTCTTTTGTCAGTGTGCAGCAGAATGTTATATTCAAAACAGCTTACAGAAGTTCCTAAGAATAGGAATCAACAGACTTTCGATGCTTAGAAGAGAACTGGAGAAGAAATAAGATGGCAGGATAAATGCATTAGCTGTAAATGTCTGTGAAACAGTTAATTCATCCACAGAACAGTTGAAAAAATGATGTTCAAGCTGCACAGTTAACACAAATTGTTTTAACAATTTGTTCCTTCCAAATTTGATATATCCAGAAAATACTACTGGGTCAGTTACATTCAATTAATGTTTTAAAAGCACTTTTCCACTTTGTTTTTCTTGAGAACTTGCTACATACTTTTTCAGTTGAAAAATAATCAATCATAGAATCATAGAAAGGCTTGAGTTGGAATGGACTTTAAAGATCATCTAATTGCAACCCCTCTGCCATGGGCAATGACACCTCCCACTAGACCAGGTTGCTGAAAGCGCCATCCAGCCTGGCCTTGAACACTTCCAGGGATGTGGCATCCAAAGCTTCTCTGGGCAGCCTGTTCCAGTGCCTCACCACCCTCATGGTGAAGCATTTCTTCCTTAAATCTAATCTGAATCTACCCTCTTTCAGTTTAAATCCATTACCCCTTGTATTATCACTACATGCCCTTGCAAACAGTCATTCTCCAGTTTTCTTGTAGGCACCCTTTAGGTACTGGAAGGTTGCTATAAGGTCTTTCCAGAGCCTTTTCTTCTCCAGGCTGAACAACCCCAAATCTCTAAATCTGTTTTTATAGGAGAGATGTTCCAGCCCTCTGATCAACATCATGACCCTCCCATGGACAGGTCCATGTCCATGTTGGGGGCCCCAGAGCTGAACACAATACTCAAGGTAGGGTGTTAACAGAGCAGAGTAGAAGGGCAGAATCACCTCCCTTGACCTGCTGGTCATACTTCTTTTGATGCAGCCCAGGATACGGTTGGCTTTCTGGGCTGCAAGTGCCGGGTCATATTGATCTTCTTATCAACCAACACCTGGAAGTTCTTCTCCTCAGGGCTGCTCTCAATACATTCTCTGGCCAGCCTGTGTTTGTGCTTGGGATTGCCCTGACCCATGTGCCAGACCTTGAACTTGGCCTTGTTGAACTTCATGAGGTTCGTATAGGCCCACCTCTAGTGTGTCAAGGTCCCTCTAAATGGTATCCCTTACCTCCAGCATAAAATAATGGTATTTTGTGGAAGGTCCAACAAGTATGAAAGTATGAAAATTTGCAAGGTATGGGGCTTTATAAACAAAACCTACTTATTACTCTCCCATACCATTTCTAATCAACTAATAGGGAAGAACATAGGTCTTTGACTTTTCACAATTGCTCCTGTACCTTCAGTGTATAAGGAAAAATTAAACAGAACATGGAAGAAATAAAACCCCAGCATTTTATGATTTTGAATCTAAAAGTAGATTAGAATCTTAAAGCAGTAAATTCTAAAAATTCTTTACAGTCTTCAGATGAGATTCTATTAACTGAAATTGATCTTAAATTCATAGAAAAAAACAAGGTTCCAGATTGGACATCAAGACAAAAACTCTTGAATATATTCTTGTCTGGGATTTTTTTCAGATAGTCTTTGGACAGAGACCTAGTTTTGTGATGTGCGATGTGTCTCCTGTTGATTTTTAAACTTCAGAGTACAGATTGTAAACCCTCCTATAAATGACTGGGATTCCAAATTCATTTTTCACATGACTTTCCCTAATAAGTCTACATGAATCAAAAACTATAAAGATACATTATTTCCCTGATATGAATAAAGCAGCCATAGCTGAAATCCGAAAGGAAAAAAAGAAGTCAAGCTTTCATAGAGCTTAATGAGGTAAGGTACTAGTATCTCAGTGGGGAGGCAAGTAAATTGGGTGATTACTCTAACATGTCACACTGAGGGCTGGCAATTTAAGAAAGATGAATATTAAGATTAAATTCATAAGTGATAGGTATAATGCTTTGTATAGAGCTTTGAATTATCTAAACCATTTCAAAGTATTCAAGTTATGTGAAATTAATTAGTACAATATTGTATTAAAGGTATTTTTGTTTTTCAAATCACAAATGTATGCAAAGTGCACTCTGTAAATAACCTTTTTCAGAAGAGAAGAAAGTAACACAAAAAAGGTCTGATTTTGCTGCTGTTTTTCCTATGATTTCATACTGATTTTGGATGGATTATTTTGTGACTAGAGTTGCAGCACTCATCCCACATTACATTATTTTAAAGGTATTAAGAACTTGCTTAAGAATAAAAATTACACTTTATAAGCTACTTTTTAATTGAAAAAGCATAAGAAACTCTCATCAAGAAATTGAGAAAAGGGAAGATCTGAAGAATAAGAATGCATATACCATAGTGAAAAAGCACAAACCAAAGATCTGACTATTCCTATATAATGGCCACTGCAAACTATTTATTAGCATTGTATGTGCACCTCTCAGATATTATTTAAAGTTTTCAACAGTGAATGCATTAGAAAACTAAAGGCACAGGAGACTGAAAAAAAAAATAAACCTCCTGGAATATTTGTTAGCATTCAACCTTATATAATACAACCTGACATCTCTAAAATCTGTCAACATTAGAGATTCATAAACATTTGTCAAATATTCTGAAGAGCAACTTTTCCTATGAAACTGAGCACCATCACTGATAATCCTGATGCAACTGAATTTTAACCAGTGTCCTTTGACAAACCAGCTCAAACAAAGGGAGAGAAAGGAGAGGGCTGAGGACAACCAAACCAGAGCCTTAGAAGAAATTCTCCCATGGAAGATGACAACAGACGTTCCATTTACCAGATAAGCACAGCAATGTCTCAGCCAGCAATGCCATTACATCTTCTTGATTTATATTACCTTCCCATCCAGTAAGATCTTGAAATGGAAATGAGAGACTCGTAACAAGTCACAAGTGAAGAGTGTGAGAGCTGTTCTGTTCATTGGGGGTGGTGGGTATTTGGGGAACACCAGCTAAGGTACTGTCTGAGCAGACCATGCGCTACTCCCATCATCTCCAGTAAAAAATGGGGGTTTCTAATCTTTCTGACATTCACTGTTTCCTCCATCATACAGCTTCATTGTCTTACCAGAATACAGCACAAGAATCCAGTCACCATTTCAGAGGTCAACATACACTTTTCTCACTTGTGAAAACTGAACCTTGACATTTTGTTCAGAGAGAGATTTTCAACAGTGACTGGGGAAAGGTAAACAAGATAGCTCCTGCTGCTGTGAAGCAAAGCAAGTCCAACCCTCTTCAAATGTTCAGGCTTTGACAAAGAACATCCACACAAAGTGGGATGAAATTATCTACAGAAGATGGGTGAAGGCCAAATAAATATCTAAAGCAGTTAGAGAGGAGAGAAAGATGCATCTGGGAAATAAGGAGAGTTTGATATCAGAAAGATGTTAAAAAGCCATACTATGGTTGAAGGGCCTGGGTTTAGAAGGAAGACCAACCTGCTCAGGAGGGCCATTCAAATTTTTACAGCTACCTGAGAAGGATTCAAGAATTATAATATGCACAGTCTTTTGCAGGCAGATATGAGCTTATTTTGCACGAGCTGACCAGAAGCCATTCTGCTATGACAGCGTACCATCAAGCGCTTGGTAGTAAGCCTTGCTGCAAAGCAGTGTGTATTGGATCAGGCAACGTACCATTCTCATGTGGCCACCAGTCTTCAGGCTGACCCAGAGTGCAGGCTACAGTAAGCTCACATCAGTTTGCAAATGGGCGTGCACATACACTCCAAAAAAAAAAAAAAAAAAAAAGAAAAAGAAAAAGAAAAAGAAAAAAGAAAGATTTCAAGACCAATGTGCAAGGAATCCATCAGCTATGAGGTAGGATGAGCTGAGGTTTGCAGGATCAGGGGTGGACATCAGTTTCTGAGAAGCAATAGGGAAAAATTATCAGGAAGATAGAGCTTATTGTAGAGCTTATTGTGTGGGGAGACCAACACCGGATGTGCCTGTTCAGAGAAGGGGCACCGTGAAGCCCCAAATTGATAACAGACACTTCTTTCAGAGGCAGCTCTTTGAGACAGGATAAATATTGGAAGTGTAAGGAGTATAACACAGTACATGTCTTTATGGAATGACTTCTGTCACAGTAGCTGAATAACATTTTTTCTAGTGATTTGAATGTAATGGAACAAAATTATACTGCCAAACTCTTTTCAAAATCAATACAACTCAGGTACAAATACCTAGCTTCAGTCATATATCCCAACATAGCTGGTATTCACATATACATACCTGCACATAAGTTCAATACAAGTGTATTTGCAATATGTTACCACCTTCTATATTTCATTCTCTTCTGATTACATATAAACAATCAGTAATTATTATTACTTTTTCCCTTAAACTTTTAGTATATTAATTCTGAAAGGGAGATATTCATTTGATGAAATAACACAAAGACAAATTTGCTTGCTCTGGATAAGTAAAAAATACTGCTAATTTACTTAGCCTCCTGATCCATGTTTCATTTTGTTTAGTTTTGTTTCATTTTGTTTTGTGTTGTTTTATTTTTGTTTAGCTCTTCAATGGATCCATGCGTTGGATGCAGCATACAACATAGATTGTATTACTGATACATACTGTTCATCTAATAACTTTATCGTGATGTATGTCAAAATACTAACGTACTGACTTTCACGTCTCTGAGATAGATTACAGAATCTCCGATACACAAGAAGGAAAAAAACAACCAACCAACCAATCCTTAAAAAAACCTGCCTAATACATTCAAATATTTCAACAAAATGATATAGACTGGAATTCAGAAATTGCTATGACTCATTCCTTTTGTAAGGCTCTGTCAGAACTGAAACTCTTCTTACTCATCCTGTTTTCATTCTTACATCTACAGCAATTTTTAGGAACTAACAGATCATGTTGCACATATTTATATAAGTGCACCTTGGTGTTGCACAGACAAGTTTGGCATACAAATATAAACACATACCATACTTGTTAAGGATCTGTTTAAGTATTCTAGTTGCACAATGCTAAATTGGTTGGTATCCTAGTGAAATACATTTCTCATCTTCACAAAGAAGAAAAAATCTACTTTATGTATTTATCATCTTTCCTGTAATGGCATCTGGAACCCATAAGGCATGCTACTTTTTGTAAGCATCTTCATTACTTTTTGTGCAGATTAAATTGGGTGTAATAGTGAGAACATATTGACTTCACTTAAGCAGCTGGGGAAATGGGACGAATCTACAAGGCGAAAAACATCTGTAATAGACAAGCTTGGATGAGAAGATTGGTCAAAGCTGTTCAGAAAAGAAAGAAGGAAAACCCACAGCAGTGCTGCTTGAGATTGTTTTTTGAATAGCCTGAAGCTTGTTTTTTAATTAATTTCTAACTTTACATTTATAACCTTGAAAGTCATCCTCTTTGCTGACAAGCAAACCAATTATTTACTCTACAGAAGCCTAAGAATGAGAAACAGCGATTCAACTAAAAAAAAAGATGATTAAGGCAAAGAAGGCAAAGCAAATGTTTGGCAGTACTCACCTTAGGCACCCAGTGGCATTGCGCAGCACCTGTGATGAATGGAGTTGTATTTTATGATCATCCTGTAGCGGAGAGTTTTCCCATCCAGAGTGAGGGATGATCACTGCATTGGTCAACACTGCGAGGGCATCCTGGATGATTGGCATTTTCAGTGCATCACAGGAGGACAGATTCCAGAGAACTCCTACAAAAAAGGAAATTACTCAGAATTAATGCTGCTGCAAAACAATTGAGTAGATTTAGGGGGTTTGTTTGTTTGTTTTTACAAAAAAAAAAAAACACAACAAAACAAACCCCAACATTTGACAGCATTGGTATAATAATTGCACTTTTTCTGTCAAGAAAAAAAAAAAGGCTATGTTGTAAATGGACCTGAATGATACCTGCAGACTTTTGCAGTGGGAATACAGTTTTGAATACACAACAAATATGCAACACTGGACATTTCTCAGAGCTGAGCCTAAAAACTGAGCAGCTGGTTATGATCTAGGCCTATTTAGGCTGTGAATCACATGTGGGATGAAGGAATATTACATTTATTTTTTAGGGCTTGGATTTCACCTTTCTTCTTTCAAAATGAAATTAATAAAAAACAATAGCACAGAATAGGTTCTGGTTTATGCTAAGACTATCACTGTTCTTATATATGTATTGAGGGAACAAACCCTCAACTCCTTCTGTGATCTTCAATGTCATGAAAGTACCTGTCTAGGTTAGTTGGCACTACAAGCAAAAACACTTCCTTCACAACTTGATACATTACAGGGTGTTTCAAAAAGATGGACCCAATTTCAAAGATACAGTGATTTCAAACAGGGTCCATCTTTTTGAAACACCTTGTAGTACGGTAGTATACCAGCCTCCAACAAGTCATTTTTTATTTTGTAAATATTCTACTGTTCAAAGTCACAGAATATTGCAATTATACACAGAAACAGTAAGTTTAATGGTACAAATTACAAGGAGATTTACTAGAATTTAATAAATCCCCTTCTGTTAAAATTCATAATGTGCCAATGAAAAGGAAAAGCAATCAAGAGCCGAAGATTTCTGAGCACAGTCACAAGGATCAGGGCCACCAAATATGTGCTGCACAGAATGACAAAATAGTTTGGGTTGGAAGGGACGTCTGGAGATCATCTAGTACAACCCAGCTGCTAAAGCAGGTTCACCCAGAGCAGATCACACAGGAATGTGTCCAGGAGGGTTTTGAATGTCTCCAGAGAAGGAGAATCCACAACCTCTCTGAGCAGCCTGTTCCAGTGCTCTGGCACCCTCAAAGTAAAGAAGTTTTTTCTCATATTCAGATCGAACCTCCTGTGCTTCAGTCTGTGCTATTGCCCCTCATCCTATAGTTGGGCACCACTGAAAGGAGTCTTGTCCCATCCTCTTGACACCCATCCTTGAGATACTGATAAACATGGATGAGATCCCCTCTCAGCCTTCTCTTCTCCAGGCTGAACAGACCCAGCTCTCTCAGTCTCTCTTCGTAAGAAAGACACTCCAGGCCCCCAGTCATCTTTGTAGCCCACTGCTGGACTGCCTCCAGTAATTCCTCGTCCTTCTTAAAGTGGAGAGCCCAGAACTGGACACAGTATTCCAGATACGACCTCACCAGGGCAGAGCAGAGGGGCAGGATAACCTCCCTCGACCTGCTGGTCACACACAGAAAGCAGGCAAAAAATATTGCAGGCAAAAGAGACCCTGCTTTTAATTCCCTTGTACATATTTGTGTATCCCCTGGAAAAGAACATTTGATTTTTCTTTTTGCCCTATGTCCTCCCAGGAGCAGCTGCAAGAGCAAATCTGCCTCTTGCTCACCCTTTGCCAACATACATCCTCAAGTCCAACCCTAGCCCCTCTTACTTTCTTTCCTGTAGTGACAGTAGCCTGGTCCTACATCTAACCTTGAGGGGCAGAACTGGGGTTTGCCTTTATGGCTATCAAGTCTTGAACTGACACAGAGGATGATTATCATCATCGTAGACACGAGGTTACAAATATGAGCAACAAACTATGAAAAAGGACAGTAAGCAGTGGTGGGAGGAAACTGCTAAAGACCTTATGAATGTAGACTCAGACATTTCTAAATGTAAGCAGTAAGAACACCACTTGCTCAAGGTTTTCTTTAGCATTCTGTGTTTTGAAGGAGCGGTGCAATTAACTGGAATCAACTTACATTTTTGGGTTTCCCTTTAAAATCAATTACCTCTATGGGGAGACTGTTTCAGTATATACAATTCATGTTTTAATTATTTTACATGGAACTGCATGCAAAGACAGTTATGCAGTTTAATGTAAAAATTCTGCTTAGCATACCAATAAAAAAAAAATCACCTTAAAAAACCTGTACGTTGCAAACAGGCAGAAACCATCTGACTTAAACTACAGACAAAAAAAATCCCCAAACCAGCAGAAATAAGAATACTGTTCATTTTTTTAAAAAAAATTTTGTTGCTTTAAAGGGAAAAGAGTCTTTGTTTGAATTCTGCTCTGAATGCCTTTAATAAAAGTAATTCTGTATTTAAAGGAATAAAGACCTTCCTAAAGATATTTATACCTCTCTTATGACGTGTTATTGGCAAGCTTTATTGGCACTTCTACTGTTTCTGAAATACCTAGTATTTTGCTAGTTTTAGTCAGTACAGAAAACAATGTGCTTGCCTTTGTTTTTACATTTATCTAGACAGGTGTAAATGATGTGTATGGTACAGAAGTAGAGAACTAGGTTGCACATCTTTCCCCCTTCAAGGTCTGATTTAATTCTTACACAGGACAATGTGTTGTTGTTTTGTGAAGAGGTCCTATTTTGGAAATGAAGCAGAAAAGAGTGCTTTGAGGGCACAAGACAGTACTTCATGCTTCAAGAACTAGTCATAAACAGGAAAAGCAGAAAAAATACAGAAGAAGCAAACATAAGAGTCCTGTCTAGCAAATGCTTAAAAATGTGTATGTACACACTATTTTCTATTCACTCTAGGTTCTTGCTAATTAAAAGTAAACTCACACAAACATCATGGTACGCTGATATTCAGCAATAGCCAAGATGCCCAGAAATGCTCTTTAAGCCCTTTTGTCTCTATTTTATACCCGCTTGACACTACACATGAGCTTTTGCTCTGTAAACTGCCATAGTAACAGGTGAGATCCAAATACAAATTAAAAACTACATATTCACTCAAGAGCCAAAAAGGGCGGTTTGGTTTCAGTAACTGGAAGTTAAACCGCAGTAAGAGGATGAAGGGATCACTAAGCTAAATTGGCTGTTCTACCTTCTCCTAAAATAATTGTAAAAAAAGGCAGAATCAAGCAAAACAGCATTGCCCAGTAAGCCTGACACCATCTTCAAACTTTTTGCACTTCACACACAATTCTAAGAAGTTAGGTAATCGTATTCCACCCTAGAAAAATGTCTTTTTTCTAATTTTAAGTCTTTGAATACTATGAAGTACATTACTGAAAGAAAACCAAAACCAACCAACCAAACATAAAAATACCCAAAACAACAAGCAAAATAATTTTATTCTGACAAGTTATAATTTATTCTCACAAGTAGTGGAGTCTGCTACTTGCTGAGGTGGCATTTTAAGTGCCTCCTTATACCCTTCTTTAATTAAGGATTTGCAATTATGAAAGGGCACTGGCAATTCACTTCCCATTACTTTTGTTGAGGATGACCTGGAGCTAGATTTACGTGGGGCCTAAGAAGATAATCCATTCCTTTAACTTTGCAAGGGAGAGGGATAAAAAGAATTACAATCTTTCACCTGAGGCACCTTCCACCATGGAGCTACATCTTCTCCATATGACTCTGAACATATTTTTCAAGCATGTATGTGTTACACTGCCTTTAAGACTACAGTAAGGAGCTGGTCACTGAGGTCATTTCCCACCTAACTGTGAAAGCCCTGACTGAATCAGATTTCCGAGCACAAGAAGAAACTCTTGAACAGCTTCAGAGGTGCCTCGACTACCCCTTAAATCATTTGTGTGTCATCAGCTGCCCATGGGAAGGGAAGGGATCAAACTTGGCACACCAGTGATACATTCCAAATAGTGGGACCCATCCTGCTGTTTATGGATCAGAAGGCAGCTGTTAATACAAAACCACAAGTCCAACTTAACAGTTTACCATCTGTAGACTGATGGAGAAATAAGGAACTAATCAGACCACTGCTGAAAAGTCTTACTCAATCCCTTGCATTCGTAGTATCTTACTCCCTCCTTGCTTTTAAGGTTGTGAGGAATTTGCAGTAGGTATTTTGTCTCCCAATATGCAGATCACTTTAGGTTGTGTTGGATGCTTTGTAGAAAAACAGCTACACCAGACTGATCATGTCTATTTGCACGTTTTTCACCCTTACGTAAAACAAACTGAAGAGCAAGCAGAAAGTTTGAATTTAAAACTAAGGAGAAACTAGCACTGAAAGCATTCAGCTGGTTCCAAATGGAAGGTGGATTTTGGGTTGGAGTACCAATTACTAGTCTTGCAGATATCAGATGAAGTACTCGTTAGAGGAGTCTATGGGAACACTTGCTATGGAGATCTTGCTTTACCAAGTTACATCTTCTGGGGTAGCTTATGAAAGGACACACATCTGCTATGTAAATCATCTCTTCTAAGAAGACCTTTCACAGATAAAGACAATTAAATTTAAAAGCTGGTTATAAATTTTGGAAAATATTATAATCAACCTTTTCAAAGACCTAATTGTACAGATACAGTTCGTAAGGAAAACTACACACAGATCTTAGTTAAGGCAATTTAAGTTTGTTGCCACTGGAAGAGGGATCTGAGAGAACAGAGAACCAGAGAACTTTCTCTTAGCCAAAGTTCAGAAGATTGAAGACAAGACCAACCCTTTTAAAAGCACAGTCCAGGTTGATGTGATGTTACTCCTGTTTAGCAGACAGAATTTATCCACTGTGCTTTCATCTTAGAAACAGCACTCCTTTTTACATAAATTAATTTAAGCTATTGCAATAGATACCACATCACTTACCCTAATGAAGCAAAGTAAAATATTTTAAAAATTTGAAGACAATTTAATGGAGCAGTCTGAGCCAAAAAAATATAATCTCTGAATCAGGCTGGAGCTCAAACTCATCCTGATTAAGCTCTTCAGTGCATTTTTTATCTAGTGTTTTACTTGGAACTGATACTCGCGTATGTATATCCATAGCCAAATATAGCTAAAGACTTGATGAGCCACATGCTATCCTTATTCCATTCAAAGTTAAGAAAACAGAGATCATACACTTCCATGCAAAAAGTATCGCTGTAGCAGAAGAACATGTGCAAAATTAGGAAAGTCTAAACAACTAATCAGTGCATGGTTCAATGCTACCTCAAATTATGACTTTTACGTATATAAACAAGCCCCTTAAAGCAACTTAGACTACAAATATAAATGGAAATCAAGAAATGGGAAAAGTCAGCTTTTTGCAAAAGCATTGCCCCTGCCACACTGCCACTACATTTTTTTTTTTTTTATTGTGCTGCCAAATACATTGTAGGGTAAAAGGAACATAAATAAACAAATATTATTAGGAGAAACAAGACTTGGATTCTTCTCAATTTGGTAGGTTTAAGTCAGCCTTAAATTTATACTAAGGTTTTGCCCATTTAATATTACTTTAAAAATAAAAATCTAAAAGTCTTCCAACTCATCTAGGTTTTTCTTTTCCATTTTAACAGTTTGGTCATGGACTGATGCAGAGTGCCATATGATAAAGCTGGAACACCCTGCGTCCCAGGAAGAGCGAACACAGTGATAGCAGCCTCTTTTGTTTATAGGCTGAAAGCACATGGGTACTACAGGGAGTTTCCTTCATGAACAAGACAATTAAGATTGAAATCTGAGAGCTAAACACCCTGCACAGAAGCCAAGCACAAGGGATCTTTTCCTGGCATCCTTAGGAATAGCATCTTCTGACCCAAGCTCTCAAGTGCTAGAAAAATCATTTGCTGGCTCTTCTGGCAGCTTTGACACACGGAGCCCCCTGTAATGGCAATGCTGCTCTGCAGAGCTGGATCTGCTCCCTGGCAGTGGGGACAGCTGGCAGCTGATGACATACTTCATCACTTCTGCTGACTTCAGGATGGGGACAAAGATTAAATCATTTATCCAGCTAAAAAATGTATAATCCATCAGCTTAAATGCAACTTGTGTTTAAGAAGCAAAGGAGCCACCCCACAACTTCAGGAGAACTAAAGTGGTATGCTTAAAAGATGCTGAATACCAACCACAGCAACATTTCTTAACACTAAGTGCAAGAAGACTTCAGAGCAAGCTCAGCCGTCAAGGTGAGGAACTGGTCTCATTAACAGACTTTCTGTAGGAAACAAAAAGTGGCTGATTTGAAATCTGGCACCGGAACAATTCACAGCTCGTAAGAGAGCTGCTGAAAAGCACACCATGAAAATAAGTTCAAAATTGGCATAACAGAGGAGGAAGTTCCGCCAATCTTCTTGATAAAAATTTGTATCTGCTTACTGAATGAATACGTATGCTTACCTCCCTGTAATTCACTTATTTATATGCACAGAAGTGGTTTTCTATCTGCCTACAAGATGACCCATGGAAAGTGCAAATTGAGCAAGACTGGGTTTCAGTGAATGTCATAAGCCAGCAGGAGTTTATGGAGCAGCAAGCAAAGCTGCAGCCAGACAGGTTTTTTTTATTCCCTTTCCCACTCATAGCCTTACAAAACAAAAACTTCATCCAAGAATAAAGTGTTGTGTGTTTTTTTTTTTTTAAATCACAAATGAACACAGCTTAATCTTGGCCAAATATAAGAACATGACTACATATAACATAAGTAACATAAGCATTTCCTCTGAAAAGCTAACTCTTTTTTTTCTCTGTTACTGCTCTTTTCGTTCCAAAATTACATCTAGGATATTAAAACAAAAAGGAGGGACTGATTTTAATATTGCTTGCAAACACATTCTGTCCAAATGCTATTTCATTAACCAAAAAAGTCTGTATTATTCTCACAGAACTGAATTTTGACCTAACATTGCTGCTTTCTTTTTGCTGCACACTTTTAAATAACATCTAACTATGGAAGGAAAGAACTGTCAGACATGTATGTTAGTCAGCTATTAGCTTTAATGTTAGACAGCAGAGGAATTACTAGAAGAGTTGACTTAAATTACTGTGGAAACACCAGTGGTTCCTGCTTGTTTTCCTAACTGATGAAATTGAACTGGTCCTATAAAACACAGAAGCCAAACTAAAAGCAATTAATTCAGAGTGAGAGAAACACAGGAAAAAAAAAAAAATACATCGACTGTTTTCAAACAAAATTTCATCCTAACATATGACTAATAGCAATATCATTCCAAATTAAATACTTCATCAGAAAACAAGGAAACCAAATAAGCATGCATATGTGAATGGCCTCTGAACCTAAAAACAAACAAACAAAACAAAACAAAACAAAAAATTAGTGGCCACAGTGAAAAAAGTAATTTCATCTCAAAATGAAAGTGTTTCAGCATATCCTCAAACTTCCATTTTGTAAACAAAAAAATGAAATATTCCGATCTATTTCTAAACAAAAAGCATTTTAACGATAAAATTTGATTATTCTGTTTTGCAAAGGATGAACATTTCAAACTGCAGAGTGGTTTTAAACCTGCAAGAGTTTCAATACCCCAACATTCAGGAAGGGGCATCAAAACTGTATGCTTAGCTCAATTTTTCCAGAGGATTACTACTTCATGAAAAAGTTCAATGCAGCTGTTATGTCAAGCCATATGTTACAACAGATTTCCTCTATTTTCCTCCTAAGCTTAGATTTGACCAAAACAAAATAAAAATAAAAACAAAAACAAAAAACCAACCCATTTATTTAGTATATTAAAAAGCAAATTATGAAATTGTTTTCATCACCATATAAATCAAAATAACTTGAATGAACTTTCCAAAGAAGATGTGCATCTCACTGATTGTGCTCAGGAAAAATAGTGGTTTCTCTTTTAGACTTGGAAGTTGATGTGGTTTATACATGGGAGTGATCCCAGTGCCAGAGAGAAAAGGAGACCAGAAAGGCACCACCTTGGGTTTTGGGCTGGGGCTGAGTGTGGTAAATTCACGACAAGTGGTTGGGCATTTGCTTGAGAAGGAGACAGGCTGTGATGAGAAAACTGATGAACCCATCCCCGGGCAGACCCCGAAGACAGAGGAGAGAGGGACTCTCCTGCCAGGGGCCTCACGCTGCTCTCAGCCCAGACCTTGGCACCTCAGCTTCCCTTGGCACTTCTGGCTCCCCCCTGTTCACATCCAGGTAAACACGCACTGCCAACCTGAGGAAAGTCTTCTATCACTGTTTTATCAGTATGTTCCCTTTTACCTGTAATAATACCTTGAATGTAACACCTTACACAATAAATCAGTGCCTCAGCCTGTTGCTAAGA
Organism: Streptopelia decaocto; assembly: GCF_964273445.1. Taxonomy (NCBI): domain Eukaryota; kingdom Metazoa; phylum Chordata; class Aves; order Columbiformes; family Columbidae; genus Streptopelia; species Streptopelia decaocto. Next base: position 76,437,901 of record NC_138655.1, read on the forward strand.
GAGCAGGGCAGAAGATTTTAGAAAGCATCTGTTTTAAAATCTCTCCTTATTTAAGTGGGAGCAGCAGGGGGTGAAGTAGTTAATCTGACAATTCACAAAAAAGTTGAGAATAACTCTTCATGAATACAACAAATCCTATCAGTGGATTTTCCCATTTTCAGAGACAAAATACTGACAACATATTGAGAAAGGGGCAAAGATTGCTTCATAATTAGACAGTAAATTGTAATAGATTTTGTATAAAATGATTCAGTTGAACTGTCAATATTGTTTGCATAAGTGTTATCTGATAAGACAGCATTATTTCTGAAGCAAAATCACACAATTTATTAAATTACTTTTAGATTTGCCATTATACATGAGCTATAAATAGGATGTGTTTTGAATGGCTCTAGAATTTCTAGAAGATGCCATAGCCTGTAAGTTGGAAACCAGTTTCCCAGTAACTTATGGGTGTAAGTTGTACAGTTGTTTACTTTGCTGGTATGAAAGGAAAATAGCTGTGAAGATAGGGTGTGTCAGTAACTGACTGCACAGTGGGTTCACAAGAAGACTTTATAAAATCTCAATCCCTGCTCTGAATTTGTTCGGAAATTACTTCCACAATTCTAGAAATGATGACAACATTTTCTGTAGATGATGCTAAAATTTAAACTTTGCCAGACTGTAGAATCATACTATAAATTACAAAAGTGTTCCTCTTTCCATGGCTGTGCCTTGTTATGGCACATCCACCAACTGTGGAATATTAGTTCATTAGTCTGGAGAAGTACAAATAGATATTTAAAATATTTACTAAAAAGTATGATGATGCAATAGCGATTTTTGAAGGTTCTCTGTAGAACCTGAAAGTAATTGATTACCAGGGTGAAAAAGCAGAGTAGCCCTGTTGCCCACTAACCAGGCCATTGCCCTTGTTAGGAAGAGGCCAGAGGGTTTGTACCACCTTGGTGTGACCTCTGAAGTTCAGCTGCTTGAAGTTGAGTTGGGGAACTTGGAACTTCAGCTTGATAAACTCTAACAACCTCTTCTGCAGACCAAGTGGTTTCATCTGTTTTGCTTTTCCTTAGCTTTGCATAATGGTGTGGCATAAACATAAGCTTAACTTCATTGAGGTAGCAGTAACAAATAGTTTTTCTGCATTCGGTGATTCCTCGTTTTCCTTTTCTTCCCCATAATAAGATTTTAAATGTAACAGCGAGAAACCATAAACTATTCTGTGCAATGTTTGAGCTGCGACATGAAATGCACGTTTTTACTGCAACTTGGGACTTGCAGGAGATTTGATGGAGTTTGGCATTTTATATGAAATTGTCACTGGCTCACAAAACTCAGGGCAGAGGTTGAAGAATGAAGAATACCTTGGTTAAAAGTACCTCAAGCAACGGGAGGGAGTCAAACTACTATGTCACCTTTGGGAATTGAAAAGGCTTTTGTACTTGAAGAAAGAAATACTGAATAAACTCTAAAATGTAATTCCCCATTCAGGCATTGGCTTCAATCCAGCATAAACAGATACAATTTTTCAGCACATGAATAATTTTATTAATGTTGAAAACAACTGTTACTTAAAACACCTAATTAGAAGTAAATTAGTAGAAAAGATTTAATCAACTTTTAAAATTGATTGTGGTAGGATATTGCACTTAAAATTACATCTATTTAAAGAAAAAGTAGGAAAGCTTTGTTAGATCTAGTAACCTTCAGATGTCCCTTTTGAATGAAAAGCATTTAAAACATAAAATCAAATCTTAGTGCCTACGCAAGTAGATTTGAAAATTGTGAATTGTAGCCTAAATCTAATATTTAAAAATAATTAAGCTTAAAGTCAGTAATTCACCAGCCTCTGTGCTTGGTAAGTTCCTCAAAGCACTTGTTTAAAATTATTACAGGGAATTTGCTTGTCTGCAGAGGAGAAATTAAGCAAGAAATGAATGAATGTCTTTTCTTGCCAAAAATCAACACAAGTACTTCTGAAAGCTGTGTTTTGTGCTAGCAGCTATCTCTCTCCATGTTTAACATTCCTAATTTCCTTAACAGGACAAAGTGATTGGGTGTTGGAGGTGGACGAGAAGCTAATTCACAGGGCTGTATCTTAAGAGGCATTTGTATACTTTCTGCATTTATCCCATTTCTTCATTTTCTTTAACTACAGAGAGTTACATGCCCCAAATGATATTTGGCAGTCTTATTCTTTTAGCTAAGCACATCTTGAATCAAATTTACATCAACCTTGTAGCAACAGTATTACCATGGTTACGCCATCATGACAATTTAAGCACAAAGATAGCTCTTCATACTGTCTGCTTGAAAAATTTGTGATATGCAGGATAGGTAGGCAAACCTAAACCATATAATATCTTCACAATCTAATTTTCAGTTAATGTAATGCCAAAATCCTCTCCTTGGTTCCAAACGCAATTCACTTTATTCATTTGTCTTCCTACCTATCTTTTTACACCAAATATCAAAAGACCTTTCACTGGCCAGGCTTCCTTATTCTTGCATTGCTCTATTATAACACTTGAATATAATTAATACATGGGACACTTAATATGATCAACACTGGCATGATATCCAATATAAACCTGAAAAAAACCCAAAGTGATACAGTAGAGATTTTAAGAATGATATCATTTTTAAATACTCTAAGAATGCAACTCTTGGAAGAATTTGATTCTTCTTTACTTAAGTCAGTGGGAAAGTCATCTCAGAGTGGGATAAAACAGCCTTTACTCATTTTTAGATCAAATTTCCAAAGAGTAATAGGGTTACAAATAGTTGCCACCTCTAAAGGAAAAGTTTATATCACAATAAAATTTCACATATTTTGTTTACACACTCCAGTAACCAAGATAATGTCAAGGGCACTTTTACAGAAAATTTTTAAATCAATAAACTGCTTCAAGATCCTAAGTACCAAAAAGTCATCCCTTTGCCATAATATTGTTACATATGATTTACTATACAAAAAAAATCACAAATGTAATACCTTACAAAGACCAATTAGAAATAATATCGCAAATAGGAAACAGATACAGGTGTGTGATTTTGACTTTGGGAACCCTCAACAAAAGAATTGCCATTGGACTAGGAACTTAAAAATTCTAAAGAACGGGACAGAGTTACCTAAAATAAAATCTTCTACTGAAGTAAGCCAAAAGGTCCTTTTAAATAGAATACTTACTCCCTTAAACCTGCTTTAAACAATCACCGCAGCCTCGCTACCTTGCAATTACACTGATTAGCAAAGACTCAAAGGGACCTTCTGGAGTGTCTTGCCCAACCTGCCAACAATTTATGCACATACTAATAAGCAGTTTGCAATCAAAAGAAGGCTTAAACTGCAGCATTTACCTCAAACCAGACAGATATAAGGAGGACAACATATAATTGCTTTCAGTAACACTGACAGACTATCAATAAGGCTATAAATACCTCATTATAAACATGTGGCATTTACTAAAAACGGAATAGAAGTGTAAAAAATCTACTTAATAATGTTGCATAACATAGGGTGACAACAGAGGACCAACCAAGCCAAAACACAAACTGGCTACAGCTGAAATTAAAGACAACACCAAGGAATACTGGAATCCAAAAGCTGGGAAGTAAATGAAAAATTTTTCCTGTCCAACCTGACCATGGGCCAAATAGATTTGGACAACCAGTGCTTCTTCGAAAGGAACATCATGTACAAAACATCTTAGAATTTTTTCAGGAAGAGAATATGTGCTTTTTGATTCAGTGAATAAAAATGTGAATGAAATATACAGACTCTGCGTCTATCTATCTACATATAGTATAAATGTATAGTGTTTGTGTTTGGTTGTCTTTTTTGTTGGTAAATATGCTCTTTTTCATAATTTATATATTTTCAGTAGACAATAATGAAATCTCTGACACTTTAATGTCAACCAAAAGAAGCAACAGGCTGGCTGCCAGCACAGAAAGCAAAACAAAACAAAACACCAATTTCCTCTCTCATTATTTCTAGCTATATTTCTTTATCATCATGTGCTTTCTAAAAGTGGATCATCCACTTTTACCTTTCAATCACATACTGTATATCCAGTTTGAAAATGGGCAATACAGTCATTTAAGAGGCCTCTTTGAACAGTGTTTCTAATTCAGCTAGCTTACTGTTCATAGGCAGAATCTGTGTTTCTAATTGTGATGGATTTTGTTTGTCAAAATGAGAAGAATAGCAGTTTAAATAATTTTGTCTGAGACAGGTACCCAGTTATCAGATGGAGCTGATGGAATAAGGAGGCAGCGTAGGCTGAATCTAGAAACAGCTGCTTGACCTCACCTGCAGAAGGCATCAATGGGATTCCTGTGTTATTCCTGCTAACACTTCACATTTTTCATGTCACTTTTTCTTTTTTTTTTCCTGATAGTAAAATAAATAGAAAGAATGCTAAAACTGAATTTCATGGAAGGGTTCATCATTAACTTTAAATCAGGAAAGGCAAGGGAATCACAAATCAGCTATTTGTCATCATTAACAAGCAAAACCATTTTTTTCTACCATCTGCAGGATCTGTGCAAATTTCGTACTGTGTTCTTGTCTATTTATATTTATTAGGAAAGTGTTAACATTTAATTATTTTAAAATAGAAGGGTTTTATTTTTTCCTATTAACAGGAGCTACTGTGGAAACTAGTAGCACAGTGTTGGAGTGAAAAGATGGCTAAATTAAGTATGGTGCATCCAGCTTATACTGACTTCTTTGTTTACAGACCTACCTAAAACTAGATACTGTACTTTGGGTTCTCCTTGGCTCTATGGAAATTACAAGAGGCTGTAAGTCATGCTGAAATCTCTGTTTCTGTCAGAGTTTTTAACTTCCACGTAAATGCATGTATTGAGTTTGTACAGGTTCTTCTTGTAAAAAAGTTATTGCAGAAGTGTTTCTTGAAGAGTAATCTTTCAATATTTCAGGAGGTATTTCCCGGGCATTAACAAAATTTAATTTTACAACAGGCAGGAAGCAAACTTCCCTCTCGGCTTCTACATGGGAGCCTGCACCAAAACCATTTGCTCCACCTAAGAAAGCCTTGAAGCTGTAACACTTTGCAATAAGGTTCAGTTTGCCCAATCCAAACATTTGAGCATGGTAAAGTTTACCAATATTAGCCTGAGTCCTCTGCTACCAAATAAGATAATGACAAGATAAAAAAAAAAAGAAGTTAAAAACTCAGTTTTGGAGAGATTATGGCAGAAAGAAATCTCTGGAAAAAGAGGAAAAGCCACAAACGGTGCTGAAGGCAATCCTGACAAGCAAAGAGCTACCCGGATAGAAAGCTGGCCTGCAGGTTTAAATACCCTACCAAAACCAGTCTTGAGATAGCTGGAAATTGAAATTATAATCTCCTTAGAGAGAAGCAACAAGAAGGAAGAAAATGTGCATGTTTGCAGGAGGAACTAACATCATGACTTCTGTACTTGTGTGGATGTACTTCATGGTACTTGGGGCAGGCAATGAATGCTTTGCTGCTATTCTGACAAACTGAGCTGCTGAAAAGCTCTCCTGCCTCTATTTCTTCCCTCACAGCTAAATGCCTACTCAGCGTGATTCACACCTTGGCCTTGGCCAGATTTCTGGGCAGGCCATTTAGAGTCGACAGGCTCAGCTCCCCATCCGTATAACTGAGATAATGACATGTCCCCACCTAAGAGAAGCTCTCTGAGGAGAAATGCTGGAGGAGTATTTAGGGGCAGTGATGACAGAGCCTATACAAATTCCTAAGGTGAGAACTTTGTGCCCTCTCTAAAAGCAACAAACAAGAACAGCTTTTGCGTAGACAGGATGCACAATGAACATGGGATGGAAATGCTCAAGGTATGTTTGCTCCTAAACCTCACATTTGCTATTATTTTCTCTGTACTTCCTTCAGGCTATCATGGCACTGCTGAAATTATTATCTTCCTGCCACCTCAACTCAGGGAGGCTGATGGGAAGGAGCAAGAGCCTCTTATTTTTGCTTGTGCCCACCACTAAGACAATTTTTTCCATTCTTGAGGCAGCTGCTATAGGAGCTATCTTTCCTTCTCCAGAAAGGACAGGGGGAAGAAATTTAATTGGGGCAGCTGTCACACTACAGCACTTTACAAAAAAGGAAAAGAGAACTGATTCAGATGCACAATTCCAGCCTGTTTTCTAAGAGATGCAAGATGAGAGGTGCAGCTACGAGCATTGCTTTGGAAAGGAGCTTTGCAGAACACTACCACTACCAGGTTTGCATTTTCAAAGCAAGGGCTAGTGGTTTGCATTCGGAAAGGCACAAAACCTGGCCAGGGAAAGCACTGGCCTTCTGGGATGCACTGGCTATAAAAAACAACAACCACAACAAAAACCAAAAACAGGCCCAGGAATAAAATCTTGAAATACCACTGACTTTGTCTCCCACTGATGGTCAGTACCTACTCTTAGCAGGAACAGCTTGAGGGCATGCTTGCACACACTTCCTTTCTTTCTGTGGGAATTCAAAAAAATTTAACAACATACTGTGCAATGGAAGAGATAGAAACTGTAGCCTAGTATCTTTTCTTTAAATGACCTAATAACATTATGTGTTCCATCTACAGGCAGCATGGGAAGCGCCACTGTGACTGCTGAGCTGTACTGCTGATCTTCATTAGCAGTTTGCCACTTACTACTCAGAATCAATAGGCAGAATGTTCCCTGGAGCCAGGGTACAGACAACATAACCAAGACACAAACAAGTATGTTGAATCCAAAGCGGTGGTTACACTTTGTTAGATCTGTCAGTAACTCTGTCACTCTGCAGGAGGCACCATGCGAGCTCCTGTAACACAGTATCTCTGCCCCATTAATCCTGCCTAACAAGGACGAGGTGATAGGTGTTGTAACTACGGAACAAAAATAACTATATGATAAAAATCTATAGTTAATAAAAGGAAGGAGGGAAGGGAGGGAGGGAGGGAGGGAGGGAGGGAAGAAGGGAGGAAGGCAGAAAGAAAGGCAGGAAGAAGGAAGGCAGGAAGGAAAGAAGGCAGGAAGGCAGGAAGGAAGGAAGGAAGCTGGAGTCAACCAAAGGATGATAATCTTATCAATAGTATCCTAAATGAGGCCTGACCCAAAAAGGTAAATGATTTCTGCAGAAGCGTAGATCATTGTGTCTACTCTGTTGTTTCTATGACAGAAATGAGAAGTTTTCTTACGTATTTTAGTAGGAAAATCATAATGGAAATATGGGCACTGTAAAATAGGGTAGTGAAAAGATCTTAAGATTTTTTATTTGTTGCATTAAATCAATCACCACAGTGATGTCAGCAATCAAACAGAATGAAAATATAAAGTGAAAAATAAAAAACCCCAACATCTAGCTTATGTTTTGCTTTTTAAATAGGATAGCTTAGGTTCAAGTGGAAAAACATCCCTAAACATTTCAGATCAGTGCTGTTTGACAGCATTTCTGTATTTCTGAAAACAAACAACCAACCAAAAAAACAACAACAACAAAACCCAAACAAAACAACAACAACAAAACTAAAAAAAACAACCAAATAACAATCTTAAATTTCATATGGGAAAATGTCCAAAAATACCTTTAAAAGATCAGATTCCACTATATCAAGAAAACAAACAGACTCTACCATTATCTGCAGGTCGTGTCTAACATACATCACATAGCATGCTACCAATTTTCAGAAAAAAATGCTTCAGAAAATGACACTGTCCATCTCTTCAACATGCTTTTTTATTTTCCTATCAGAACCACAAGAATGGTAAAGAAAAAAAAGGAGCAAATCCTCCTTGCCACTATATAGGATACGAAAGAAATTAATAACAGCGTCTAAGAAAATTCAGTAAAATTCAAATTCTGCATATGCAGCCCTACACCAGACAGGAGGGAGAACAGAGGATTCCTACCACAACATATCTGTGCATGGAGCACATCTTCTGCAAGAGCATTCACAGCTAACCAAGAACAAAGTGACCAGCAACCACAAGCTTAAATCATGTCTACATCTGTAAAATGTCTGTATGATACTGAATAAGGCTATTCATATATTGCATATATCCCAAGTGTTTTGTTACAGCAAAGAAGATGGTAATAAAATAGTTACTGATGGAGCAAGTGGCATGCAGTACAGAACTGTGCTTGCAGGGCATATATAACATTTGAACAAAAAATACTGGAAGATTCAAACCTGTGACCAGTTCTCTGATTTCCAAATCTGTAGTCTTGCGGAGTAACCGTACTAATGCTGGGATCCCACCACAGTTTTTCAGAGCAATTTTGTTGTCATCATTTGCCTTCCCATATACCAAGTTTCTCAAAGCTCCACAGGCACTACGGTGGACTTCTGTCATCCGATGGTCCAATAGGTCCACCAGTAACTGTATTCCGCCTTGTCTTCTTATCTGAAACAGGGCAAAGTTATAATCACAATATTAGGGAATGAACACCAGCATCACGTATGCTATACAATTTAATTAAGCTGTGGCTTATGCAGGGTATGGTCAAGCAAAGGTTTGCTGGCAGACCCACAATGCTGCTACGTTACGCTGCTTTGATTCCTTGCATTATTTTTTCAGTGGCAACACAACCGTCCAATGACAAGCCTGAACTTCTGTAAAAGCAACCAAAAGTTAGTCAAGAGTGTTGCCTCATCAATATTTCTACAAGGTTCAGCAAGGTTTCCCTTGGCAAGGGTTTCTCCTGTGCTGGAGAAACATCATCTGCTTTGGACTGTGACACATCACAAGCTATAGAAACAAACACAAGACTATGGCAAACAAAAAAAAAAAGGCACTTAATGTCACAAAGTTTTTAGAAGTACCTCCTTTTACATTTATTTTTTTTTTAATGTGAGCACCTACTGTAGTCTCTCTAAGGATGTTATATCAATAAAATTGGGAAAAGCAACAATGAAAGGAAAAGGAAGAAGTCTGCACAAACATGAAGACAAAGATGATGGATAAACCTTGGAAAGCTTGTTCTATTATGACTGAGGGAGACCCTCAGGTGACGCAGGAAGTCTTTTTCATTACTAAGTTGGCCTACAAAACAAATTTCTAAGGCAATATCTTAAATAAAATATAATTCCGGAAAAAGCATAAAAATGTTTGAGACAAATGATCAAGATGGTCAAGAATACCAAGAACAATTTATTATAACATCTGTTTGCAACAAATCCATCTTTATTGTTCTCTGGCACTATTTGCTCCTCCAACAGTAACCAGTCTTCAATGTAATTTTAAGAAACTAGACTGATTCATAACTAAAGAGTGTAACGCTTTAGCTTCAAGTAAGTTATATAGACATTTCTGTCAAAATGTTTCTCCACATGTGATGTTGGCTAAGGTGCAAAGCAAGCCAGGCAGCTCAGCTGGCCATTTTACCACCTCCAGTAATATTTGCCTAAGACAGTAAAACAGAGACAATTACAAAGTGTTTTCAAAATTGTAGGAAAAGGTGAAACATTAATTTTGGAATCAAACTTTATGATGAAAAAGTTTTGAAATCTTTGTGAAGTTTTTCTTGCATGGGTCCATGTTCTTGGGGCTCTTTGCACTAGGGAGGCTTGGGGGTAGGCAGTATTTAAAGAAAGCACACTAAAATTTATTAGAAATTCATGGTCTATCTACTAGCTTCAAAATATTTATGTACAACCGATGTATGGTGTTTCATGAATCTAACAGAAGCTTCAACAAGGCCAAGTGCCGGGTCCTGCACTTGGGTCACAACAACCCCAAGCCACCCTACAGGCTCAGGGAAGAGTGGCTGGAAAGCTGCCTGGCAGAGAGGGATCTGGGGTGTTGATTGACAGCTGGCTGAATATGAGCCAGCAGTCTGCCCAGGTGGCCAAAAAGGCCAACAGCATCCTGGTTTGTATCAGGAATAGTGTGGCCAGCAGGACTAGAGAAGTGATTGTCCCCTTGTACTCAGTGTTGGTGAGGCTGCATCTCATTTGGGCCCCTCACTACAGGAAAGACACTGAGGTGCTGGAGAGAGTTCAGACAAGGGCGAAGAAGCTGGTGAGGGGTCTGGAGCACAAGTCTGATGAGGAGCAGCTGAGGGAGCTGGGGCTGTTCAGCCTGGAGAAAAGGAGGCTGAGGAGAGACTTTATCACTGTCTAAAGCTACCTGTAAGGAGGTTGTGGCATGGAGGGTGTTGGTCTTTTCTCACGAGTAGCAAGTGATAGGACAAGAGGAAATGGCCTCAAGCTGCACCATGGAAGGTTTAGACTGGATATTAGGAAAAAATTATTCATGGGACAGGCATTGGAACACCATTCCCAGAGGTATTCAAAAGATGTCTAGATGTGGCACTTGAGGACATGGTTTAGTGGTGGATTTGGCAGTGTTAGGTTTACGGTTGGACTTGATCATAAAGGACTTTTCCAACCAAAATGATTCTATGATTCACTGCAAACAAAAACTAAAAAATGATTCAGCCTTTGAGGTTCTAAAATCGAGGTATACAGAATTACTCACTGGTATAACAGTTGTCTCTTTCTTCTACCAGCTTATCTGGCAAATTCCTGTTTTTGTAATAACAGCAAGACCCAATAATAGAGTTTTGTAGTTAAAAGGTGTATATACTGAGACTTTACAGTATTAAATTAAAATGTTTCAATGTCTATAGAGTTAAAACACAGCTTTGGGCTACATGCCAAAATGATAGTGTTTAAAGGTAAACTAACATATTTTCCCTTAGTCATTATATCAGTATATCGCGTCTGACGTTCTGAGCAATATGCAGGTCACCTGGTAGACCACAGCAGACAGCACTACATGGAGAGTGCAGAGATGTGAATGGACATTGGTAAAATATATCAACTGCAGGCAGAAAAATTCATTAATCTTTTTTGAGAGTCCATGCTACTGCTACTCAGAGAAACCGTGACATCTTTCAGTTTAGAAACCAGAAAAACAGATCAAAGAGAAAAGGTACTGCAATGTATCTCAACAGTCAAAACTTTATACATGTGAACAGGGTGACTTGCAATGAAATAATTTGCTACTTTTCAAGCCAGGAACAATTTATCTGGAAGAGTGGGGGATGAGGTTGGTTTGTTTGCTTGTTTTTTGCAATCCATCACCATTTAATCTTCAGGTTAAAATATGTTTGCCTCCTCTACTATGATACCTTGGTTTCAAAACCAAGCATACTACCTGAAGAGCCACCTACGTGACAAAGTAGATGACATTTGCTGAAACAGAGTAGGAAAAAAAAAAATAATTCTGCATCAGTTCTACAAAAGGTCAGCCAACTACTGCACTTCACACTTCAACCTCTGATAAGAAACAAGATCTGATAGAAGAAAGAACACAGTTAAAAAAACACACAAGTTGTACTGCTGTGATGAGTAATATTGGGAACGACAGAATGGAAACATGCCTGCTGATATTTTTAAAGCACAATATGCTGAATGAATATTTTAATTGCTTCACTGCTAAAAAAAAAAAAAAAAAGACTATTAATGAGAAGAAGTATTAACTTTGCAGCAAAAATAATTCTGAACACTACAAATACATCTGAGGACTCAAAGGGCTCTGCCTCTGTGCAGAGGGATGCTGTGCCTGTGCTGTTTTCCCCACTCTCTCTGTGGGACACAGACAAGTGGCATCTCACGTTCTTCAGCGGTTTCTCTCGTGGACACTATCAGGTAACAGGTTTTGCTGTCTTCTGCTCATTTCTTAGGGAAAATGTGTGGTTTTCCCACATTCAGCTGATATTTCTGAGCTGTACCATCACCTTTCAGTTATGGTATCTGACAGCACACCAGTATTCAGCTCATGCAGTTCCTCCCCTCCCAGGAACCTGAAGTAAGCAGCTGACTGAAGTGATTCAAAGACACTTTCTTAAAAGCAAAGACATTAAATATTCATCTAAAATGTATTTCTGTCAGGAAAAAAAAAAAGTATTTATAATACAACAGAAATGAAACAAAAGTTATGTAACAGTTTATCTAACTTGACAAAATTTCTTAAATTCTACTGAAGAAAGAACCTATTCTTACCTGGGAAAGGTAAGACTTATTTTGCAAACTTTCTTTGAATTTCCAGGCTTAGATACTTGGCAAAGTGGCTGTGTCAGGAAAGGAGAGATGAAGCTGATTCTTCACAACTGGGAGCTCAGTTTATGATGCTGTGCCTTATCTGGGTTACATTCTTACTTCATTTTTTTTTGTTTGTTTTTTTCACCAGAAGTCTCACCTCATCTTTGTGTTTCCATCACATATCTATATAGCTGTTTAATACTATATTCTCCATCAGGTTTAAGTGTGCCTGACAAATTGTGAGATTGTGATGGATATTACCAGAGTCTATTTACATTCAAGGAAACTGAGGCAAAGGAAATGAAATTCTTTGTTCAAGTCCTTTATGGAGTTAGATCCACAGCCTGGAGGACAATTTTGACTCAGTGAGTCTCCTGGGGCAGATCTCAGCTGCGCTAAGTTGTCACTGCTCCAGTGAGATCAACAGCAGCACTAGTGCAAAAATGTCTTTGCCATGAACATTGGGATGGGTGAATAAAGAGCAATTTTAACCAATGGGGCAACAAATCCCAGTCCCCCAAAGGACTTTCGATAGATACTTCTGTCTCTCTCCTGATTTTATAAGAAGAGAACATTTATTAATGTAATATTTATTGACACATCAGTACCTGCTGCGATTCTACATCCAGGAGAAAAAGAAAATAGAATACACCAGTGTCTGCTTGCCTGCCACAACCAAACGATCAGGATAGTACCAAGTTATCAGATGATAAAGGAGACCAAATCTGTTCTTGCACAGAGTTCTCCCAGAGTTGCCACTTCTGAAGTCAAAAGAATTACCTTCAACTCTACTGCACAAATGAGTTCACCGAGTCATTTAATAAAGTTTACTCTTCAGTCAGAGCAGCTGATGAGCAGGACAGGAGATCTGGGACACTATCAGAGACACTGTAGCTCTAGGGGATAGATACTGCTGAGACTAGGGTCTGAGGATCTGCCACTGGGCAGACCAAAGGTCTGAACAAACTACCAGGGAGACCTCTTTGTGTCTGTGTGTGTGTGAGATGAGACCTGCCGGCAAGCTTTGAGCCTGATTAGCTGGAGAGTAAGTACCATATATTATTGTTTGTGTTCATCTGTTGTGTGACCTAGGCTTCTTTAACAGATACACCCCACAAAATGAATAGGGATGCTTTTATTTCTAAGGTGATCTGTATCTGATTAATTTCTCATTCATTTAGTGTATTGATTTTGTAGATGTGTAATATATTTTAGTATATACTACACTATGCTTGAAATTTTAATTGGGTTACATGTTCAGCCTTATACCATGTTTACTGGAGGACACAGAAAAAGAGAAATCAGCAGGTGGCTTGTTAAACTAGTCTGGAGAAGTGCCCACCTTCTGATGCAACACCAGAATATGTCCTGCTCCATTTCCACACAGCAGTTAGAATTTGGCCCCAGTCACTCTGAAGACTATTAGCACTAATCCCATGGATGGGAGGTGGTGGTTCATGTAGCATTCAAGCAGTACTTTTACACAAAGGATATGGTGGAGTCAGTGGATCAAATACAGAGCTCCATTAAAAAAAAAATCCAGAGACCTCTCCCAAGGAATATTTAGCTTCCTTTGGGAAAGATGGCTGGATCTACAGCTTTTGGTATCTTCTCTCTGCTTTGTATTACACTGGTTAAATATAACCTTTACTCTGAGACTACTCTGGTCGAAGTATCTGTGCTCTAAAATGAACTGACAGAAGGACAATTTATGAACATGGGCTTCTTGGGGAAAACAAACAAACAAACAAACAAAAACATTAAAGTGTAAGCATAGTATAAAATATTGCAGCCTTCTTAATTTACCTTTTTTTTTTTTCATGATAAATGCATGCCAAAGCTTGCACAAATTGTAACACAGCTTGAAACTGAATTATTGTCAGACATAAGCAGTAAGAACATTACAGTCCATGACCTTAATTGACAAAACATGCTACCTGTCACTGATTCAGCACAGAAGCCACACTGTTACTCCAGGCTTTCTGTTTAAAATCTAACAACTGGATGTGAAAACTCAACTGGCTTGCTGCCCTAGGGATGGGGAAGCTTTGCTGAAAAAGTGAGGATAACTAGAACTGTCAGACTGAGCAGAATTCATGCTTTGACTTAAAACCTAAAGTATTATTTTGCCACATTCAGAAGGAGAGATAACTTCTCAAATGTAAAAAAGAAAAAAAGTATAGGTGAGTGATCTTTCTTTGTAGGACCTTTCTTTGAAGGTATCAGAAAACCGTCCCTGGAATCTGGCGGTTGCTTACGGTTTTGCAAAAGCAGAAGCAAAGCCAAAGCAAATAGATGCTAGCTGTTTTGACTGTTACTACTGCTTTGTACTCTATTTTGAAATAAAAATGATTCTGTGCCTCCCAGCAGCAAAGAACAGAACCAAAATCCTCTTTCAATTGCTGCATAATGGAAATTGCCTCTTCCATCCCTTGGAAGGCTGTAAAAATCAGAGCTAGATATACAAAAAGGAAGAAAAATGAAACTTCAAGTTTTAAACAGTTTAGGCCAAGATTGCTAGATAATGAAGTATTCCAACACAGCCTAAAAATATTGCTGTGATAAAAACTAAAACACCCTTCCTCTTCTATTTATACTCAGCAAGTGGGTATCTGAGATATTGTTCAGATTTTGCCAACAGGTATAACTGAAACATCCTCGTCTGCATTTAACTTTGACTACCCTGCCTTATAAAGTAAAATATAATGGAAACAGAAGAGGTTTAAGAACAGGTGACAAAAATTGTTAAGAGACTGACAAAGTGATAAAGGGTGTTTTCAAAATCATACAGTAAGACATTAAATGTGCCAGCATTAACAGCTCCCCAGCCCTAATATGAGATTAATTAATGGCTAAATGCTCACTTTGTGCATTTTTTTTAATAATTACTTTTGAACAACTCTTCCTCCAAAGGAGGTGAAGGAAATCTAACAACAATCAAGCCTTTTTAGGCATCATAGATAATAATTGTCAGCTTAATGGCCATAACACACCACTCATTCCTTGACATTTCCATGATGAAGAAAGCATGTTTCAATATATCAAAATACAAGTGTTTAAACACATGGAATTATTCTTAATGCCACTCTGTTACATCTGGAACAGAACTGAAAAATAACTGTTAGCACAGTTCATATCCAATGAACTCCAAATGGAAAGGACAATTCAATTTAAGACTGATTCTGGAAATTTTTAGTAATAATTGGTTTTAATGTTCTTAATGCTGGTTTTCTAACTAGCAGAGTGAGTGCTTATTACTTCACATGCAAATGGATTCTGAGCAATTCTATTGCATGGGCATGGGAAGGAGAAACTACAAGTGAGCAGAACCAAATGGCAAAAGGCTTTTTAAGCAGTGGCGGGCAGTGTGGTGTTTCTGAGACACTCTGACCACGGCCACCCTGCTCCTCTCACGCCCCACGTCAGAGCAGACGGATGTGCCCACACAGCCCAGGGCACTCCTGGGAAGTCCAAGAGGCTGCTGCCCCCACAGCAACTTGACCACACTGACCCCTTAGAGTATTCATAAAATTATTACATTGTTAGATTTTTTTCCTGCAATTCCAAATCCTCTCCATGAGACCTTACTGTTCATTACCTTTGCCTTGTTTACATCACTAAAATGATTTTCATCTAAGAGGAAAAAAAAAATCCCATGTATTTTTTGGAGAATGGTTTGGAAGGTGAACATTGCCAGTTAGTTTCAGAGGGCTGATTCCTAAAGGGAATTCCTTGTTGAACAGAAGAAAATAAATCTCCATCAAAACAGAATATGGGAATAATATTTAGCATAATATATCTCTTAAGAGAAATGTACTGGTTCAAACTTCAATTCCTCTCCACTCTTTTCTTCTGATGTGCCTATGGAATGGCAGGTAGACAATACAAAATCCGTACATTGCGAACACACATGAGATTTATTACAGACAAATTTACCTGCAACATCATAGGGTAATTTAGTCTCATTAGCAAAGTAATTTGCTACAAGTTTAAAAAAGTACCAAGCAATTTTAGTTTAAAATGAAGTGGAATGTTATGCAAATTGCTACATTAACTCCAAAGTCTAATTTGTTTAAGGAATCTAAATCAGACTTTGGATCTAGGTCCCATTTAAGGATGGTTTTGTAGGACTATCATTAACAACTTGTTAGATCAGACACAAAGGCAACATGAAGCTGTGAACAGGCATAATTTAAATAAATTCAACCACTGGTATGTATACAATGTTCTGCTTCAAGTTAAATAAGAATTGTTCCCTGTGTGCTCAACTGCCATGTGTGAGGAGGAAAGGGATCTTTGCTCTGTGTCCATAGAAATCGGGTAGGTCCTCATGCAACACATGAGGACACACAGCATGGAGTCAATGCTCAGGTTTTCTTCTGGGAGTGGATATTCTATTTCTGTTATCAAGTATACATTTGTTTTTCCCTGTGTCTCTTAAGTGACTTCTTTAGATCCTGCGATCAATGTGTGGGGTTAACAGAGGCTTGGAATCCAAGTTCTGAACAGGAGGAGACTCAAAATCATGTTCTAAAATTGCCCTGAAAAGGTATGAATAAATGTGCTGCTTTCTCAGTCAGTAAGCCTTAATGTATTCTGCACTGTGATACATTTTGTTTTTCACGCTTGGTAGGAAGGACACGCCTATTAGAAATCAAGGTTTTAGCATGATTTTATTTTTTACTAAAAAAATCTTTGGCTAGGCATAAGTTACCTACACAAGTAAAGCAGTTTACCCTAATACTCATAAAAAACCATTAAATTTGTAGGCCAACACAAACATTCTATTCTGAATCTAAACATAAAACATTAGTGGGATCATCCAAATAACACTCCTAACCACAGGTGTAGCACTGACCTAACGTGCTTGCCTGCCTGTGAAGGTATCAGAAAAGCAATTTTCAATTCCATTATTAAAAGCAATATCTCCCCAAGTGAAGAGATTGGAATTGACCTGCATTAACAAAGCTTCTCTGGTTTTGAACCACTGGGGGTATAAACTAACACTGAGGAACATGCACAAACTAGGAAAAAATAGCCACAAGCCAAAGACCTTCTAAGGTATTATAATTACTTGATTTTAATTTGGAGGTTTTGCTTTTCAAAACAGTCAAAAAAGGTGAAATACTAAAGAAGGCTCAGCAGTGTTGATTTTATAAATGATGCCGTGGTAATATTAATTTAGGATGCAAAGACATTGTGCATTACTCAAGCACCGATCTAGTACTGTCTGAAGTTAAATGAAAAGTGACAATCAATGTCAAGTGTTTGGATCATTTACTTTCAGGTATTTAAAAAGAATTAAGCACCTATTTGAGAATGAAGTATTACATTTATTATTGGCGAAGAAAAATCAACATATATACTTTGCCTAAGAATATCCTGGTATTCCTATAACCAGAGTCCTAGTGAAGTTAAATAAGATGCAGAAAATTCAACATTTTTTCACATAAAGAAAAAGTAACTTTTTTTGATGAATGCAGTTAGTACTTCAAATATTCTAACAGAAGACTTAATAATTTAGGAAAATTTCTGAAGCTGAAGTCAACTGTATTCAGTTAAGCATGTTATTAATGGGATTTACTTGATGTGAACACAAATACAGTCTTGAAACAAGGTGGCCACCAATAAGACCACAGAAAATTCCTTTTTTTTTTATTCTTTCAGTCAGTTAAGTCCAAACAACAGAACAACTCCATCTGATTTTCAGCTCTAACTGGAATTTCATAAGGATCCTTTCTTTGATGCTTGCGGTAGCTATCGCAATTTGCCTCACAGACTAAACAACGTATCCCTTCTCAGATTAAAAACACATTTACAATTTATTACATAAAGCATCATACTGCCCCCTGATGACCTCTGCTCCCATAACATTCTCTTTAAACAACAGGTATTCTCTCCATATAACTGATGTATTATCCTCCAAAGAATCTCTTAGTCACATGAGAATGTTCTGTTTTAAAGGTGAAGTATTTGGAGGGCCAGTTCCTGCCTCAAAAGCTAATGAATGCGTCCTCACAACATCCCTCCTTGGCAGGAAATTTTGCTAACAGAAACTCAGGCACATAAAATTAAATTATTTGTCTAAGGTCAGAAAGGCAGGCTGTGGCACAGCTATGGCTATGAGCTGTAATTTAAGAGTTTCAGTGCAAAGCTGCAGTGCAGAATCTTTCCTCCATCTCCCCCTCAATGTATTATAAATGTAGCAGAAGTCAGCACAAGTAAACCTGCCTCATATCTAATGTACTTTGTAGTGCTCACAGTTCAATGCAAAATTATATATATATGTATATATATGTAAGTATTATAATAAGTGTGTGTGTATACATATATATACTTGTATTGGTTTGAACTTCTTTTTTCCCCTTTGACTAGCTCAGGTTCTCTTTGCTTTTAAAATCCACAACTTTCGTCTGATTTTTTTCTAAATCTCCTATACTCTTTGAGCATATCCTATATCCTATACTCCTGCACTTGACCCAGGCCACATGTAACACAGACTTCCAGGAGGCCCCAGCAATGTTCTTTGTTTTCTTCTTTATTGCTTTCCTTACTCTTAACCTTCCATTTGCTTACTGAACTGCCAAGAAGCTTCAGATGACACTTTCCAAAAGCTGTCCAACATAACTCAAGACCTCACTTTTTCAACGAGCAGAATACAGAAAAAGCATATAGAAATGAGGATCAAGCAAAATAAAAGTCATCAAAATACCATCAAAAATAGTGCCACTGCACTGCGAACTTGAGTTGCAGCAATTTTTTACTTGGTCCTGGACATGAGAATAGTGAAATAGCAGTTTTGGAAGAAAAAAAAACCAACCAAACACAAACCCCAGACAAACCTCATCCCAAGCCCCATAATACTTTTGTGTGTGGAGCAAAGAGTGTGTCCCTTTCTTTGGGGCCCTCCTTGGTTAACCATGTGCCCACAGTCTGTCCAGTGAAGCCACCAGCCAGACCCAGTGGTCCTGCTGGTGTTGGTGGGCAACATCCCCATATTTCTTCAGCTCAAGCATAAGGGGCTGATTCGGACCTATTGTGTCATTTATCATTTTGCACGAACTATTTCTTTATATATTGTAACTGATGGTTACAGTGGGTGTTACAATCCCTACTTTTTATACAGATGAGCATGCAGGAACAAATCAAATATCTTTGTGAAACTAATAAACCTTGTCATATTCCAGATAACTTTCAAGCCATATCTCACAGATATAACGCATCTCTGTATCTGCCTGAACCAAGGTCTCTACAAGACACCAACCTTAGAAATGTCAGCCATTTATCAGTAAGTAGTACTTTTCCAGGATGAGGGGAAGGAAAGGATCTGGCCCACGTCCAGTAAAAAATGTACAAAACTTCGCAAATTCAAAATGGACATGTTTTTAATATCTTGGGTTTATGATTTTTTTTTTTCTTTTCCTCCTTATGTGATATTATACCAGTGTAAATCCTAGAAGAGCAGGACTGACTTCAGCAGCATTGCTATAAATTGACTCTGAGATTACATTAAGGACATTCTGGTGCAAGTGACTTCAAATATTTTTCTGGATAGACAGGTAGGCATTTTGATTTTAGAGCCTTAGGTGTCCTTTTGCTTCTACAAACTTGTGCCTTCTGCTGCAGCCACTCTTGGTAGCTTAGTAACAGCTGTGGCTTTGTATTTTTCAACACATTTTGGAGATCAGCTTATGGTCTTTACCTTGGCTGTTTCACTGGAATGGCCTTTTTATCGGGACTACAGTTCACCTTATTGAAATAATTTTTCTGCCAGCTTTTCTACAGATATGTTGAGAAAGCATCAAATTACAGATATTGATATCAATCTAGGTTATTTTATTTCTGTGTATAGTGTGAAAAGTCTTACTGTGGCTTGCTGGATGACGAGAACAGTAATAAAAAGATATGCTCTACAATAGGAAAGCAATCCTCAGCATTCAAAAGTCAGCTTAATAAATCAGAGAAGCAATTGGCAGAAGAGTTATGAATAGGAAGAAATCCATGGCATATATACTAGAACGTTATATTGCTTGAAAAAGTTGCAAATATATTTATTGCCCATTCAAAATGTGGGAACATCATATTACGTACGTCAAATGAGACTGTCTTTCAGTGTGTATTACCTTTCCTTCCCTATCACCTAATATTTTCAAATGCAAAATGCAAAGCTTTTTCAAATGTTTTAATACAACTGGGCCGTTTTTTCCCTCAGACCAGTGAAGAGAGATTCACGACACAGTGCAACGTTCTTACTGCATCTGCTGCGTGCCACAGAAAGTCGTACAAAGGCATCAATCTTGCAGACATAATTCTGATTTTTTTTCCTCTCCTAACTGCATGAAAAACATTATCAACAGATGTTCACATCTGAATTTTCTGGCTAATTGAATTTATAGCCTAAAATTCTCTTCTGTGTGGTTACCCATTCAGAGGCAAACTCTGGCTGCCCAAAGCTGAAAAAGATAAAACCTTCAGCCACTATTCTCATTTCCTGCAAGGAAGATGCTGTAGGAGCAAATGCAAAACCCAGATAAATAGAAGATGCAGACAGGTTTTGTTCAAGACCTCACTCACTCCCTTCAGCCCACAAGAAGACAAGAGCCAGGCCCCTAAGCAGGAGCAAAAGAGGGGTCAGGCTCAGTGTTCCAAAGACGTTGTTCATAATTAAAAGCCTGATTTTGGCTTGCTTTGGTTCTAAATAATCGTTGCTGATTATCTACTAGCACCATAGAAAAATGTATCTTAAAGAGGAATTTATGGGAAGAATGCACAAACTTTATCCATTGGGCTAATCCCTGAAGAGGGAATAACTAGGGGGAAGAGAAACATGAAAGCAGTGTTGCAAAGCAGTGTGTGTGGTAAAAACAGAGACAGATATTCTCAATATTAAACCCACTATTTTGGAAAATAATACCGTTTTCAGTCACTGTAAATTTAGTTGATTCAGTCTCTTTGTGAGATGAGAATGATGTAACGTTAGAAAATGACTGAAAACAACAGAAAAGCAGCAAGCAAAATGTCTAATTTTTACTTATCCAGCATTAACTCAGCAAAAAACAACCACAACTAGATATTCAATTATATTTATGAAATCATATACTCTTGTTTATTTATTTCTGAAATGATATCACTCTACAGGACTGATACATTGCCACTTTATTGGGCTGATACTTTATTTCCACTTGAGGCTATTTTTCAAAAGAAACAATTTTGAAATGTGAATGCAATAAACCCAAAGCATTAATCAAGATCCTTAGCAGAGCAGAGGAGTAAAATACAAGAAGTGGCCCTTGCAATCTGTCACTAGTTTGCTGTGCAGTCTTCAGTTAACACCTCAACTCTTCAATTTCTGCTTATAACTGAATGTTATCCCAGTAGGGTTTGTCATTAATTCATTTATTTAACAATTGTAATATTTTCCTAATCTTACATCAAGTAAAATATATGCCAGGCGCATAGTAAATCATTATTATAATTCAGGCAAGGTATTCTGACAATGAAATCAAGAATAACCACGGTTAAATGACCCCAGAGGGATCTCAGAGTGTAAAATACCAGAGTGCTACAGAAAGCACAGATTGTGGGGACACAGCATTGCACTCAATGACATGCATTAATACCCAGCCTTAATAAATGTAAAGACCGTGCCCAAAAAAAAGATGTACACTCTATCATCAGAAGAGATAAATGTCATAAAACGATAGTGCACAAATTAGACGGTGAAACAATGGAGATATGCACTCAGAAATGCTTTTGAAGGCAATATGAGCAGTTTAAGATTTAATTCCCTGATAGAAAAGAAAAAAAAAGTGAAAGTTAAAAGATCTAAAACAAAGTGAAAAGGCATAATAAAGTGTACCATTTTCTAGCTAACCAAGTTTCCAGAATTTATGAGCGAATTAAAGACAATTTATTAACAAGAAAAAACTGATTGAAATATTCTGATAAATATTATTTAGTAACAGCATTGGACTCTATATTGGGAGAGATTAGTGAATGGAAGTATGTTTTTTTACTGTGAATATTCTAAACAACAATGTTTTAAGACTATTAAGTGTAAGTGGTCTTTACAAGAGTGTTAACATAGATTATTGTGTTAATACCAATGAAGCCATTTCTGCCTCATCCGTTTTACTTAAGGAGAGAAAATGTTCAGTCACAGGATTGTATTACAGGCTATGAGTTGGTGCTTCTTTGCTTCACACAATTCAGACTAAATGAGGAGAGAGGGTATCACAGAAACAGCATAAAGGGACCTCTAAAGCAGAGTTATTAGTTATTAGACACTACAAACTAGTGCTGTAGTTACTGAAACGCTGTCAAATATACTCTCTTGCACCTATCAATAGAGAAGGGCTTGAAGTGCAGGAATCATTGTTTTACTCAGGAGAAACAGACTGTTTAAATCTGCCTTCCTTAACACTGAAATACATCTCAAGCCACTGACTGCTGGAATAACAAAAACGGAAGGGAGCAGAGAGATTACAAGAGGTTACATAGGTCTGAAGATGGGATCAAATGGGGCTGACTGTTTCTTTTATAAGCAGTAAGAGCAGAAAACAAAGGTTGGTTTCAAAAAATCTTCTCTAGGAAGAAGGTGAGACAAAGCACAGTTAGTATATTGGAGTGATGAATTCTTGACTATGGGAAAAAAGGGCTTTGTTTCTATCAGTCTAAGAAAATGAAGGATTCATCCTTCATCTGTTCCATTTTTGTGTTTTATGAATCTTCCAGTAGGATAGAGGAAAGGATGTCTTCAGCCCCTGTATCCCACTCCAAACTAACATGAGTGCAAGAACACCACAAGATGCATGGTGCCAGGCAAACTGGAGACAGAAAGACACAGGGACACAGCCTTGCACCCTCCCCTCTCAACCCGAGGGATGGGAGTTGTGATTTGGGACACCATATGAGGATCCCGTATCCTGTGCCCAGCTCCACGGAGCATGAACCGCCTCTGTCTCCTTCAGGCAGCTTTTCAACTGAAGCAGCTAATGATGAAGTTTTATAAAACAACAAAAAAATTCTTACATAAAGATTGTTCCTGGGTAAGTCACTGGGTGCTGCTTTCCCTCATCAGAATACCTTCTACCAGTAAAAACTACACAGAAATTGTACTTAAAAGGGACTGTTTGACATTTAATTGCAGAGGTGAATAAGACTGCCCAGGATGCTGGGGACATTGATCCAAGCGATCTTGCATGCAGCAATCTAAACACAGGTAAGCAAAAGCATGAACACCATTGCTTATTTTTTGGAATCTGATGCAGGCAAGAGCCCCTTCAATATAAACAACCAGCATTAAAATAGCACATTCCTTGCAAAGCCATTTAGGGAAATATTTCTCAAACTGTGAGATTTTACCCATACAGATGTTTAACGTATCAAAATTATGGTTACCAAAGTACTGATAAAATGTTTATAACTGAACAGTACACTTCCTCTAAAAGTACGCAATTATTGCCTGCACTAAAATGCACTCTCAACAAGTGTTTTAGAGTCTCTCTGCAATTTTTACATTACTCTTCAGTATCACCCATGAGACACTTCTCTCATTTAAATAAAATACCTTGTCTACATCATCTTGCAGGCAGAGATAAACGGAGTTTACATAATGTCTTTAATGGAAAATGGACAGCATCATCACTGGACAAGTCAAATTCCAGTCTTTAAATGAAGAGATTTTAGAGGAAAAAGAAAAAGAGGAAGACTATGGGAAGGCGGATGCAAAGCTATGATTCTTCCACAATCACACAGGGGAAGAAAGAGATTCTGTTTTGTCTGGGACCGCTTATGGAAACAGAGAGGAATCTTGCAGAACACTGTAGATACAAAATCAAGATACCTTTCCAGGATGATAAGAGCACTTCCAACCCTACTTCTGGATCCTTCAAATGTTATGAAGAATTCTGTCAGCATTAGCCAGCAGGTCTAAAAGCAACATCATGGGCTGTTTCTCCATCACACCGTACTAAGTGTAAGTATTCCTTGGGAGAAAGCCATGCTAGAAACAGGTGTGTATGTATCCTTGACTATCACGGATCCGGCAGTGCCATGGATGACATCAAAATTACTACAATTCACAGCAATTATGTGAATTATAATGAAGATAGACAAGAAGTTAATATAGTCTATGCATGCTGCCTGACATGTGAAAGAGTGGCAGCACCTTGTTGAAAAGGTTCTGGGTACACTCTGACGAACTCACAGAAGATGCAGAAATGCCTTAAGTTTAATGACAAAACAAATCTGAATGATAGCTCTGAGCAAGTTGGGAAAATAAATGCTTTCACCGTGCAATCACTCAGGTTTGAGAACTCCATGCAATGACATCTGGACTGATACTTTTTTTCTGAAGAAAGTGTATGGGAATGCTCTCCAAGACAAAGTAGAAACTGTCCAGTCCAATGACGTTTACTAAGGAGGCAAGCAAAGGCTTCAGGCAGGACAGTTCAGCAGTTACTGGTCATTTATTTGGCATCTTTGCACAATTTTCCTGCAATGAGAACCTCAAGTGATGCAGCCTTAATAGCAAAAATTAATTTCTTAGCTTGCAGAAAGGAGCTATTGGCACCAAAAACCCTGAGTGACCTGTTACACCTTTGCAGCTGATGGCAGGCTGCCATTTTCTATGAGAGCAAAATGGTGTTGGCGTGTGAAACTGCACAACTCAATCCTTTTATACAGTGACCTCATACAAAGGAGTAAGTTGTCATTATAGGAAGAATGAATCCTGTGTTTAACAGAATGTGCTCTTTTAAAGAAATGTTCTCTGCTGACTACTTTAAAATGCTGCTCTTTTCCTATATCCTCTGACTGTTCCGTCTTGGCATCCAGGACCAGCTGCTCTGGCTGTGTTCACAATCTCACCATTGTTGGTGTAAGAGCCCTCTTCTATGGAGAAAATGCCACCTGAAAGGACTTCTTACACTCTTCTGCCTGATCAACTTTTCATTTGCCTCCAAATATCTGATCAAAACTTCTTTCCTTCTGCCTTTTATTTGCATTCTTTCCTGAAAGACTAAACTACATAATGAATCACAAAATCAAATTTCAGAATTATTATGCCTAACTGTAATGGGCTACCTGATAATCTTTACAACCTTTAGCCTTCTGCCTCTTTATATCCCCTTTTATGTATGTGAGATCTTCAGCTTGTACTGATCACTGCTAAACAAGAGATGAAAAATTTAACTATTAGACATAAGCAAAAATTACCCAATTTCTTCAACTCCATTCCAATATCCGTTGTATCACGTAAGCATCAAGCACAGGGAATGAAGGCAGAGAATCAGAAGCGCTACTGACAGCAGATGCAGTGCTTGTCTTGCAGTCAGCAACACTTAAGGAAACCCAGAAGTAGAACTTGTGGAAAACCTTCAGGTAAGAGCAGCACTTAAAGTCATACTTTTGTGTAAAGACTAGCACTGAACAGTTTTGAGCAGCACAGAAACAGCAGCATCTTCAAGAAACAAACCCACCATATTTATCTATGGTCAGAGTTTATCGCATTTATGTATAGCTGAACTGGTATGTTTGGGGCTGGAAGGGAAAAACTAAAAATTCTACCAGAATTATAAAACCTAATTCACTCCAGAATTTTCTTGGTGAAAAAGTAAATGACTTCTGACACCTCACTAGCCAGCCTGGAGCATCTTCACATAAGCAGTTAACATCATTGTTTGAAAGACCTTTAAGTTAGAGAAGGGCATTTCCAGACCTCCTTGATCTAAGAGAATTCCTACATGTATGACTGAGCAGGGTGTTTATGCTTATGTAGCAATAAATCTACATTTAGAGTGATGTCATCAAATTCAGATGTATGTCTGTGATCAACATGTGTTTTAGAAATAACACATACCATAAAGAACACAGTCATGAAGGGAAACAAGATCTCTCATTTCCCTAACCATAATTGAAATGTTTTTGAATTAATTTATTTTTCACAATTGTCTTCTGTAGAGTATTTCCACTTCCTTTTCTTGGGGGAAACGGGAAGCAAGGGATAGTGTTCCACAATTCAGCCAGAGAAATAAAAATATTTCAGAAGAGAAAAACATAACGGTAAAACAAAAAAAAATCTGTTAGGAATCTAAGAAATGCATATAGTCATAGCTACTATTTTGTATTTCTATCTAAATTTTAGTTGACACTGTTCTACTCTGATTGAATATGAAGGCCTTTGCATAAATTTTCTCCTCATGTACTTGGTAGGACAAATTCCACTAATCTCTTATGAGAGTAGGAGAAGTGTACTGCTATACAAAACCAAAACTAGATGACTGAAGGAATGGTCAGCTTCAGAGGACAGATCATGACTCACTTTTTTGGTAGGCAGTTCAGTATAAATTGTACTTAAAAGAATAAAAAAAGTATTTCAGGACAGTTATTTCCAGTCACTCCGAATAAACTAGGCAATTAATTGCAGTGTGACAATTTGATGCTCATTAGTGATAAAGGTAAATGAATATTGCTTTATCTTCTGTCAGATAACTCCAGAGTCGGGACTTTAACAACTGCATTACATTTCAAATTCAATACAACCAGTAAGTAAACTAAATTGTGGCACAGTATTATTAATTTTATGTGTGTGTGTGCATGTTCCAGTGCATGTTACACATTAACACTTAACAAATTATTTAGTGAATTCAATTTGCCTTTTCTTCAGTGCCTGTCAGGCCTACAAAATATCAGCTGTTTTCTTAAATTACATGTTCCTATGTTTGTCCTTTCCCCAGGGTTTGAAAGGCCACCAAGGCAGTTTTCTTTCTTTAGACACATCCTTAACAGTGAGCACGTGAGTTGTTCCGGGTAGATTTAACAGCACCACTCAAGTTCCTCCAGCTGGGCATAAGCCTAGTAAGAATCTGGGATATCTGCTGTGATATCAACAGGATGTTGAACTCCTCACAGAAAATGTTCCTCAAGAAATTCTTACTCAGTGGAGAGCTCAAGCAGACCCTAAGCACAGTACTGAGCCCTTTGGGTAGATCCTGATTCTAAAACCACAGAAACTGTTTAAGTGCTCTGCTGAATCATGGCTTAAACACAACAGGACTTATCATTAAATGCTATAGGTTGGTATATAGATAGATACAGATAGAGATAAAATAGTTTGCTAACATTGGATGCTTTAGCCTAAAAAGCTTCACAAAGTATTGGAAAAGCATACAGTATATCTAATTTTTTCTCTTATTCGAAAAATCCACAGTACCAGAAGTCTGAAAGTATATTCTCAGGTGGACTGTTTAAAAAAAGGACATGTATTTTGTCTTGTTTCCAGAGACACTTTACATATTCTGGAGTGAAGTTATATCAAAGCCCTGAAAAACAACAAATAATCCTAGTTTTATCTGTTATCCTTTTTCAGAGAAGCTCAGAGAGCTGCCTAGTGCTTTGTTTTATATACTTACCTTCCTGCTTCCAGCTCATGAGCCTAAAGCTTACAAAGGCTGATGTCCTAGTGGGATGGGCTAGATCAACAACAATCAGTCTTCTTTTCCCCTAAATGGTTAGCAACGAAAATCAAACCGTCTTCTTTCAAATGTGATAGCTACCTAAGGGCTCTCGATCTATGGCCGACAGGAAGAGGGACAAAATGTACAATGAATAAATTGCTCTAATCATTGAACTACCTTTCTCAGAGATGAATCAATTCTTTTAATGGAAAACTAATTTGCGAATAAGGATGAGAAAAGAGTATTAGGAGAGTGTGCAGTTAAAACTTTCAGGAATACCTGTAAGAGAGTTCGCTTTTCTAGTCCACGAACATTCTTCATTTTAAAATACATGTAAATATTTTTTAAGCTATTATTTCCAAGATGTTTGTGGTGATGTACGCTACCAACGCAGCTCTGCTGGTGCCAGGAGACCATATACTTATTCACTCAGGAATTTCCTCAGCATGAAAAATTCCAGAGGGAGAGCTGCTATAGCTGGATAGACTCACGGAGCACTATGTGCTGAGGGTGAGGACAATGAAGCCAGCCACACTGCACAGTTCTGACAAATAAGCAATAGCAGATCTTGATCTCAGTTTACCTTTACATGCCAGGCTAAAAGATGCCAGTACAGGCACAGATTTATGTGCACACCACATGTCCCTGATTAGCAGTTATCTCTGAGAGGGCCAGGGGAGGCAGCTGGGGCTGGTAACAGCTTCACTCATTCAATTTTAATTGACTCCTGTCTGTTTCTCAGATCCCTCAGAACTGCCTGCCTTCTGTCTCAACTTGTGCCAAAAGCTGAACTGGTCCCATTAACCACAGGGAAAAAGCAAGCAAGAAATACCAATCAGCTAGAGGTACAGAACAAAGTCTGTATTGCTGTTTGAATTACAGTTTAGACACAATCTGTACTGAATTTTGAGATCATAGGCCAACGATCACAGTTCAAGCTGAAAACCCAGTGAAATTAAACTCTATTTACACAATCATACATTAAAGCAGGCTTTGATTCAGAATCCTATTACTTAATTTTCATCTTCTGTGTTAGTATTTAGTGCCCAAACCTCTTTCTTTGAAAATCCTAAGGAAATGCCCAT
This sequence comes from Streptopelia decaocto, assembly GCF_964273445.1. Classification (NCBI taxonomy): domain Eukaryota; kingdom Metazoa; phylum Chordata; class Aves; order Columbiformes; family Columbidae; genus Streptopelia; species Streptopelia decaocto. The sequence continues at coordinate 76,466,483 of NC_138655.1, forward strand.
ACACTTCAGTGAGATCAAGACTATACCACTAGCTGTTTATTGAACAACTATTGATACAGTGTTCAAATGGTATGAAATCAATCAAAATATTCAAAACCAAACAAAAAAAAATGAGTGACAATAATATTTTATGAATTTTTTACTTTCTCTAATGGCAACAAATAACTTAAGTGAAAGCTTGTATAAAATGGGTCTAGACATATTATATATACATGAGTTCTCTTGTAACACTTTTTAACATACATATAGTAATCAGTGATGATAAATGGGAGACAGCATCACCGCTGAAAGGAGGGTTTATAACTCTTACCTCTGCTTTTATTTTATTGTCTCCAAAACAGAGGTGTTGTAAGTAGGCTGCAGCATTAGACTGTACTGAGGGAAATTGATGCTGCAACATCTGTATAACTTCCGGAAGCTCTGGATCTCGCCATCCGAACTCTCTGTGTGAAAAGAAACAATAAAGATTCATCAAAAATTCTGTTATTAGTGGATAAATGTGGCAACAGTTGGGCCAACAAAGAAGACAGATGTGTCTAAGAAAAATCTTGAATATTTTCCCATTATTTTCAAAACAAACATTAAATCAAATATGAAGCTATTTTTCATTTTAAACTGTACTTCTCTGAAAAAAAAAAGGTTATATAATGTATAATTAGAATAAATAGCTTTATGGAATTAGATCTCTAACTGCTAAGGTTTCTAAATAAAAATGTCTATATGAAATCTTAATACAAGAAATTAAAGCAAATACATGCTCCTAACATTATACTATCTCTATCAAGTACAGAGGATAGAAACAGAACTACAAATGGTTTGCTATGAAATGCTAGTTTGTCTAAAAGTCCTTTATTTGATATATATCACTATCTTATATAGAAAGCAATGACCTTTTTTGTCTTTTGGTTTCTTCCAGATGGGTCCATGCTCAGTGTAAAGCTAGGTATTATAACAGTTGTGGCCCTGCTTGAGCAGGGGTTGGACCAGATGACCCCTGGAGGTCTCTTCCAACCTCAGCCCTGCTGTGATTCTGTAATTTTACAATTATACAACATGCACTTATGCATCGGATTACTTTTAAATCTTCATTCACACTACTCAATCTAAAGCAGCCAGGCAAATACAAAGACTCGATCTTTGCACTCTTCTTTAATCCTTCTAAGCATGAAACACAATTAGCATCAAATGAAACACCATTAGCATCAAGTGAAACAACTCTGTCCAAGTGTGTTAAACAAGTCCCAGCAGGTATTCTGCAGCTTCCAGAACTGAACTTAAAATCAATCTGTCACTTCAGGTAATTTTTTCCCCTCCGTGTTCAGGGGTAAAATTATTCATGAAAATGGCTTTGTACTCTGTGACCCAAGAGCCAAAGATGCATACAGCTACTCTGCATGAGATACTTTATTCTCACATTCCTTTTCCCTAAGAGCCAATTTTTTGTGCTCTACAAATATTTTCACCACCTTCCATCTAATGCTGCATGGACAAACAGAGGGAAATGAGGGGAAAAAGGTGACCTGTGAAAAAGTTTGTAGGTTCTGTGTTGCAGTTACTGTGATGACCTGAGAGTTCATTGCCAAAATGATTCAAAAGAGCTGTCGCAGAGTCCAGCTACAATATTTGAAAAAAATATTCCTAATCATTAGTTTCCTTCCCAAATTACAGAGATTCTGCTGCAGGGAGGCCAAGCATATGTCAATGGGGAATTCACCTGTTTTCGAGTAATGGTCACAGCAGCTCTGCAGTCTGTCTCAAGTAAAATCAAGCATCTCACACTTCAACAGTTCTCCAAGACATTTCATTGAAATAAGACTCATTTTACAATAATAATGAATTACTATAGAGAAGATGTATTGTCTCTTCTCTCCTCATATGGGATGTTTGCCAAATTGAGAGTTGTCATTACAGCTGTATCTTTATGAAGATCCAGAATATAAATAGGAGATGCAAAAAAACACACCCAGAATTTCATCAGCTATTTCTCTTCTGACAAAACAGATGTTAACTTGTGAATACTAAATTTCACATTAAGTGTCTAAGAAACCATGAAGATGTAATAATAAATTGCAGATGGATTATTCCAATGAATCTTTAGATGATATAGACTGTTGGAAAGCTTTTACAAGAGACCTTTTGCGTATGTTCAGAAAGATCTTAACATTGAACTGGTATTTTGAAAAGTCACGACAACATTGTGAACGGTATCAGGGAAGGCTAGAAACTTTGGCAGCTGAAGATGGCAAACACCACATTTTCTGTGTATATCAGCTTACTATGACTCTGTCAACATGTGAAAAGGAAGTGATTCTTTGGTTAAGCAGTTATTTCTGTTTAAGAATGGGTAGTACAATTCCAGAAACAAACCATAAATTGATAGAAACAATGTAATTTGTTGTATTAGGTTCCTCTTGTACTTGCTTTCTTACAGTTAACCACGTTGACACGTTGACAGGTTCTTCAAACACATTACACCCACCTCTGATATACATGACTCTCAGACAACCAAAGACATATTCCAGAAAATATTTTAAAATAAAAATAAAAATATAATTTTAAAACCCTTAAGCAACCAGCCTTACTGAGGACAAATTAATTATCCTAGCCTCACTTCTAATTCATTCTAATTTTCAATCCTAGATACCAAGTGTAGGTGTTGGTATTTTGGGGAAAATACAAAATACCAGGAGAGAACAGCTTGTATGACAAGACAAGGGGGAACATTTGAAATGAGGTGTTCTACACCAAATAGCTATACTTCAAAGTGTTGGAACTTCTATCACCAAATTCTCTAATGGAATTTCCTGCTTCATAATATATGTATTATTACCAAAAACCCCATCATGTGCAGTAGTACACCATGGACTTGGACAACCAGCTCTGGTTCTTCTTCCTCTAGTCCTGGAATCCAGGCCAGAAGAAAATGGTCCCTACATCAAAGGTACAGTTAACTGCTCTGATGATCCTGCAGTCTTTACATGGTATTTACATACGAAAATGAGGCTGACCCTGCTTTGCCCCTTTATCTCCCAAAAGAAAAGTTAGGAAAGAAGTGATGTATGAATACTTGTTGGAAATGGTCATGTGCACACTGCACATTTAAGTAGAAAATGAGTTCAGAAAAGAAACTGAGTACTGAGTTTGTCATGTAAGCAGTTTTAGGAGAGATAATGAAAAAAGCAGGAAAATAAAGTTTAAAAATTTAGCCCCACTATGCACTACCATTTCAAGCAGATGGTCTCTAAGATAATTATATTTTTAGTAGTTTCTAAATGAAATACAGTAGCTATATAAAACAAACAAAAACTTCTGTCAACAGTTAAGGCTGCTTGAATAACCATGATAATTTTAGCAGCCTTCAGGGCACGAAGGACTAGTTTCCAGGGATATAAATTTTTCATTTGTTTTAAACAAGTGTCTTGTAAGTGGCGGGGGAGGCGAGGGGGGAAAGTGAGCTACAGAAAGAAAGTGGTGTTTTGAGGGTCTTTAGGCTCTATTAACATTTCCTTGAGAAATTAAAATATTGTTTGTTTGTTTGTTTTTAATTTGGCTTAATTATGAAAAGATAGGAAGGCTACTCAATGAAGTCAATTGGCAGAGGTCTTGAGAAGGGAAGAGGGCTAGAATTTCTTGATGACAAAGGCACAAAACTGTCTGGAACATTTTGCATAGATGTGGGGGAACTTTCTGGCCATGGCTTCAAGCTTACCTATATGACAAAAAATACATATTAAAATAGAGAACCAAACAAAGAAAGTAATAAAAAAACCCCAAACTACTAGAGAATGAAGGTATGCTGTAGAATTCAAGAGCTGGAATAAAATGGGTTGCATCCTGGAAAGGTAATTGAAATTAGATAGCAAAATATTTTTTATTGTCTGCCAACAAGAAGCAGTAGGAGGGTCAGTACCTGATGAGGATAAGGGTCAGAATAAAGAAAGGGAGAAGGATGATGAAAATCACATCTACCTTCATTTCTGTGAAACTGGCAACACACAAGGATCCAATCCCTAGTAAAACTAGAAAGTAGAATTAAGCTGAAGTGAATATCCTAAATAAACACTAGCTAAGCCTGTGTCCTTTATTAACATCCCCACACTTAAAAAATCTGAGGGAGGCAATCCACACAGATGGTGAAACAAGCCAGAAGGCTGGAGTAAATCTGAGGAGGTGCATGGCATGCAATTTTTGAGACTGCTAACAACGTATCTGTGTACTTGATCCAAAAATGAAGAGCAACCTAGTACCTGCACATTCAAGATCTTCTGCTACTGCCTGCGTTTCCCTTGGAATACCAACACTAAGCTGCTGAGGTCAGCTAGTCTTCTGGTGGTGGCGTGGGTTTTCTACTAAAGAATCACAGCTGTGCAAGAACTTCACAGCTTTGGCTGGAAAGCTGCATCTGCTGTGCACTCCAAATATTTCAGCAGGTTGTATAAGTGCACTGTTCCTAGGAAGTGTTCTCATCTGAGGAGACTGACCAAAGCATGCCAAGGGGTTCCACCTGCTTGCTTTGATGGAAACTGTGCTCTAGGAATGATCTCATACTGAATTCTGCGGAAGGTTTCAGCTTGAATTTGTGACTAAGGCAGATGTTCCATGGATTACAGCCATCTACTGTTCCAGGGGTGGAAGAGGACCCAAAGGGGAACACTGAGTTACATGTAAACTGGCAGTATGTGTGCCTAGACTATCACAATAGGCTATGTTTTATCTGTGAACAACTGAAGAGAATCATCAAGGAGCTGGACATGAGACACAACAACTCTGAAACTGAGCTGCAGTACTAAGAAACTGTACCAGACTTGGGTACAGCAAGTATTGAATCGAAACCAATTCTTGCTCCTGCTGTTTTAAGGGAGATTGTTAGTAACACAGCTGAGTGCATTGGCTACATGACATCACTTACACGTGCTACTGAAAATAGAGTATGTACTGCATCTGAATATTTGCTGAATTATGCCTGATTTTTCTTCCTCTCATACCGCTAATGCTGATGGCACACAGAAAAGCAAAACCAAAATTCTTGTTACATCTATATGTGCACTGATTTTAGAAAGGCTACAAAATAAGTTTTAAAAGCACAGGTCTCCAGTTGGAAGCTAAAGATACCAATCACTTCTGCGCAGCGCTGGAGAAGCAGGTGTGATGGCTCTGTTTACTCTCCATCCATTGGTCACAGTGAATCTCACGAGAGCTTGGGCTCTTTTTTCTGATTTACATTATTAGAGCAGAACATTCACATCTGATCAAGCAGTTGGCACAGGCAAGCACTGACACCCAGAGCTATTCCCGTCTCAGCAGCATTCCCCAAAGGCAGCGCTGTGAAGACGTCTGCTATATAGAACCATATGCTTGGCAAAGACTGAACTACCACTAAGCATTTATCAAAGAAAGAGAATGCACAGTTTTTAGATGTACTTATTAAAAGACTGTATGTTTAAACCAGACTGGTCTGTATGCGCCTGCCTGTCTTAGTACATAATAATGTGAGGCAGACTGGTGAGGGAGAGGTTTTCATAATACGAAGTGGTGCTCAAAGGTGAAGACATTACAATCTGAGCTAACGATAATGTATCCTAGATTTCTAACTCATATACACTGTAGCATTGCTAATTCCAGTCTATGAGACTTTCTGCTGAACTACGGCCTACAGAGATATACCCCTCTGTTTGCTTCCCTGCCTTGCATCCCCCAAGATTCAGTAAATAAAGTCTGAACTTCTCTTTTGCCTTGTTTCTGAAAAGAGAGCTGTGAGAATGGTTTTCTGATAGTACTAGGAAAAAACAAACTACATGCAGCTCAGGATCAAACACAAGGATAACTAATCAAGAGCCAAGAGAAGATGAAAGAAAGACCTACCTCCCACATTTAAAGGGAAAAATTGACATCCATTAAAAATATTTGGAAGACAATATACCAATACCGCAGCCTAAGGCCTTGATCTTAGTACATTGAAAAAAGAGCAAAGACAAGATGCTAAAGTTAACTGGTAAAAACATACAAAAAAATACTTAAACATAATCCACAGACAGGGATTGTGATATAACAAGGAGGAAACCATCTAACAGCTTGTTCTATCATTTTCTTTTGGTGGTTCTATGGCAGTTGATCAAATAACAGTGAACACATACTTACTACATTTAATTTATTGGGAGTTAAATTTGAAGTATTTCCTTAAAGTATTTTCCCTTTTTCAAACATGCTGCACCACATGCAAGCACCTACATATATGCAGATTATCAACCTGGTCTGAATGATCTGCTACAGTTTAAGAGCAGGCAGAACTAGTATATTTCCTTTGAAAATGTAATACATGAATATTGGGTACTTTTAGCACACAATTTTAGGAAATAAAATACAGAGATGTCAGTCTCTGTTCCACTCACCTTGGAAAAACCTCAAAACCCTTCACCATATTGTCTTCTCTAGTTGAACTTGGCCAAACAAGTGCACAACTACAAGCAATGAATGAACCCTCATCAGCAGGGAGCTCCCTGTACTTCTGTTTTATCCTTTCAAGAAAGATAAACCAAACCCAGACTACTAGAAGAGTTAGGAACAAAATAATCTGACATAGTTTAGGCTCAAATTGGAGGCACCAGAAGTAAGGAGAGAGAAAAGGCAGCATAGATGTATCTTCTATGAATAAAAATGCAAGTTCTAATGAAACAAAAAAATCCATCTACATTCATGTTTATTCCAACTTGAAAACTGCAGCTTATGTAAGGTGCTCCATTTGACTGATGCTAATGCATCCAGTGTCACATAATCCAAGTAAATGTAAACAACTCACCAAACCTGCAATTCTTGAATCTCACAAATCCTCACCGTTTTTTAATTCCTCTAATGGAGTTTTTAACACTTGCTGAAGATCTGTTGTTGTTAGAGCAGCGTGCTTGACAAACGACTTTGTAACATTAAAAAATGATCACAATAACCTTTTCATTGCTGGGTTGCTTAAATTTTTAAATGCACGCACATCTTTAAAATTCATTTGCAGGCAAAAAATTGTACAAATAGTACAAATGGGATCAGGAAAAGGAAGAAGTATTTCACTACAGAGTGACACTTCAGCTTTGGGAAAAGTTGATTTCAGAGCTTGTCAGCACTCGAGCTGGCAAACATTAGAAAGATACACTTGGCCCAACAGTTTCTGATTTTCACTTGAGAACTCCAGATCTACTTACCCAGGTATACTGTGACCTGTTAGTATACGCTGTGTTAGGATACTATCTGCCATGCCTGGACTCACTTTACCAGATCAACAATTTCCCTGATGGAAATGGGCAACACTTTGTATTCTGGCAATGTGCCATTTAAATATTTAAGTGTATAATGCATGAGCAGTCAACAACATCTGACTGCACTTCAATACATATTTTTATTTAAACATGTAGTTTATATCTTCCCTAGGTTTCAAATTTAGCACAGCTGAATGCAAAACAGCTGTACAAACATTTGGTGATCCTGCTGAAAACCTGGATGCTGCTCTTGGTTTACATTTCCATGTGGCCTAAACTAGAACTTTGCAGTAGAGCTTACACAGATACATCATAAATGTGTTTTTTACACCAGTTTCACAATGTATTGGTGTCTGCTAGTGAGGTGCAGAGGAGGATGTGTTGTGGCAGGTGCACAGGATTCCTGCCCAGCTCTGCTATGCAGCCATGGAGATGCTCAGCATGTCCCATGTCTTTAACAGAACCATAAACCTGAGCTCTCACAGCTAATCCAGCACTTCAAAAAATCACCTCTCCTATACAGCAAAGGTCTAAAACTGACTTGTACAATGGCAAATAAGCCCTCCCACAGCTCTGCCTTTGTATCCTTTATGTGTTCCCCGATAGGCATCACTTTTCTGTTTTTCTATTATTACCAGTGATTTAGATTTTAAAATCTAAAAACCATAAGAAGTGAGATTGTGAAGAGGCAAGATGAGAACTACTTCAATGTAACAACAATGGTCTGGAGCTGAACTATCTGTATATTTCTTCAACATTTTCATCTTAAAAGATTTTTAAGATTATACAATTAACTAAAGATTATCTAATGACACTGGCCCACGTGGTACAGCTGCAGGTTCCCACCTCCAAAACCACACAATTACATTCAAAGGTACAAGACTTATCTGCTCAAGGTTACACTGATTTCATTTACAAATGTCTTTTAAATTGAAATCTATGAACCTTTATGAAATAAACCTTCACACTATCGGTGCTGATCTATAAATATTTAATTCCCTTGCTCCCAATGAGGGAGCTTTTAAGAAAAAATTTGCCTGTGTCCTGAGGTAGCTGTATCCTGCTGTGGCTGGCATAATGTTATCTCTCTTCTAGACTGTGGGATGGAGACCATAGGAAAATTAGGGTATCTCTAGTTCTGCTATTTGTAACATTTGTTTTGTTTAGTGGTTTGTGTGTGTTGTTTTTTGTTTGGTTGGGATTTTTTGTGTGTTTGTTAGAAAGTAGCATAGGTCTTTTGGGGCTGTTGAGCTGAAACAGTCTTGACCATCTTGTTTATCTATTCCTATACTGGCACTTGCATATACAGGGACTGCCTCTGCAAAGGTAAGAGGCAAATTAGGTAGGCTATCAAGATGTCTTTAAGCTGCCTAATTTATCTTCTTTCTCCTTGCAATGTATACCATTTTTCTGCCCCCCTACTACAGAAGAGCCTTACAGTAGCTTAACATGTTGCAGCTGTGAAAATACACCAAGTTAACTCTTCCCTTAGAGACCAGCTTACTCTTTCTTCTGCCTTCAGGAGTTCACACTTCACAGGGAAGATTTCAGGAGATTATGAAATATTGTTCACCAGCAGAACAGCTGTTACAGATGTGGATATGCTTTTCTCATAGATCAAAAATGTAGAAACGTAGACAGGAGATTAAAACAATAGACAGACCTGAGGGATTCCAGCCTTGACTCTGTCATTGACTTACTTTGTCAGACACAGTCATTTACTTCAGTGCCTTTCACCAAGCTTTGATAGATTCTCTGTCTCTGGAGACCTGTAAATCAAAATTGTCTCCTTTTCTAGAACTAGTGTTTCCATTCAGAGGCTCTTAAACCTTTCTGTATTTCAACAACAGGAGGAAAAAAGCTTTTGAGGTCCTGCTCCCATCTGGCCAGGTAGCAATGCATGTTTTCTAAAGAACAAATAATACTCCACAAAACCCTGATTTTCCTAGGAAAATGGGAGCAGCACTTTAGAGAGGAAGGTATTTATTTTATTTCTTCACACACATTCTAACACCTAAGCACTGCGGCTATAACAACAACAACAACAAAATCAAAAAAGAAGCAGGAACAATTTAGCATTAGCCTAAGAGTATCAATGTCCAAAATCCAAACCATGCTCATCTGCAGGAGGGAAAGCTGACACACTCAATACACCCTAAAATCTCAGAACATTCACATTATTTTTTGAAATCACCACCACCACAGGAGTTCCCAAAAGGTTTTGGGCCACTCCACCTCCATCCAGTTGATGCTTTTATGTCATATTATCAAGCGCAATGAGTTTCACAATAACTGACATGACAACACATGGATTGCCTCTCCCTGTTGCTCTATTTGATGGAGCTTCTGATCCCAGCAGATGTCCTGAATCACGGGGTGGTGAGAGGAGAATTGCTTCTCCCTTCTGCAGCACGGAAGATGGAAACTTGAGCTTTTTCAGGCTTGTGGAAATCAAAAAGCAATCAAATGGGGTGTTTCCCTCCTATCCCCAAATGAAAAGCATGGGCAGATCACCATCTGGGTAACCTGCAGGCTACCATGGGAAAGGAGGGAGCACCACAACCACAAACTGGGTATTTGCTATGTATGCAAAAGGGCAGACAATACGAAATGCCAACAGTACATACAGTTTGTCACAATCTGCAGTAATACTCTTTATAGCTGAGGTGGGGGCAGGGAAAGAGTGTCCATCTGAAGTATTACAAAGTATTAATCCTAAATATCTCGTCCTACTTCATTCCTTAGTGATTACTCCACTGGGTGCATTATTGGCTTATTTGTCACTGTGTGGCAGCAACTCTTACCTTATCTCCACATATCCCAGGCATCGTTCTTATCTGTCTAACACCTTGCAGCACTCCCTTTCTGAGCACAGTAAAACTCTTCAAAGTAGACAAGCTTCTGATGCTTAAATAATATTAAACAATAAAACTTAAAAGTAACTCAAAGCATCACACTAATTGATACGCTCCAGAATTCGCCCTGAAACACTCAAACATCAAGTCTGAAAAACTAAAAGAAAAATCCACATAGATGTATAGTATTAAATTAAAAAAAAAAAATCAAACAACAAGCTGTTCTCCTTTTCTTTCAACTAGATACCCATTCAATCTTTTAGACAAGCAGAGGAACTAATTCTGCTCATTAAACTTGCAAGCTGAACAATTCTATAGCTGCACTTGAATTTGATCTCATTGTCAAAGGGAAATACAGAATAATGACTTTTCTTTGCTGCCTTTATTTCAGTTTTCATCAAGCACAAAAAAAAAGGTCTCCTGCATGCTAGCTTGATCTAAATATATAACTACCAAAATAATGTACTAATGCAAGGTATATTTGACACTCAAGAGACAGAAAGTTCATGGGGTCAATAACAAAAGAGTCAAATTGTTAAAAAATTGTACAAATGCAAAGGTGTTGGATAGAAGGAAAAATATCCATGAGTAATGAGTAGTTACACTCAAATACTACCTCTACTTCCCATCACATGCCTTTCATCTACTTCAAAGCACGACAGAAATTCTAGGGAACTCTCCTAATGCAGTACACAGATATCATCATCTTCATGTCAGGCATGGGTAAAGAGAGACAGCGCTTAGATGCCTCTCTCACAGGGGAAAAATTTTTGAAAATGGCAAATGTTAGAAGAGCTGCTATTAAATCCTCAGCCCTACTTTTCAACTCTTTGAACCAAATACACTGATTCACTGTTAGCTGACTGCAAAAGGTTTTTAAGAATTTAAAAATGCAGAGGATCCGGACAGTATTTCGGGGGAGTGCAGGACAAGAAGAGATCTTCTGGGCCACCAAGCGAAGTTCTGATTCCAAGTCTCCTGCTATTTGGCACGTATGCTGCAGCATACATTGCTCAAGCTAAAGATGGCCTCCCGTAAGGAAGTTTTAATCAGTCACAGAACTTGTTGACCCTAACAACAGTTTCAATTTATGAATAACAATAAAAAAAAGGTGTCACATGTATCCATCCAGAAGGGGTCCTGCTTTGTTGCTGCTGTTTCTAACACGGTGTTTCACCCATGTCCTCTTCCATTCACAGTATCAACAAACCTAACACATATCACCCTGTTCAGAGTTCTAAATCAGAAAATAAGGCTGCACTTCCGCACTTGCAGGAAGGAGTAAAAGGAGACAGGATGGTTTCTAGCTGGGTATCTTGCATGACAACACTTCTGTTCTCTGTTTGGCCCACAGGATGACTCAGAGTCTCCACAATGACACAAAAGCCAGTAGAATAACAAGCTTGTCAATGGACAGAAAGTACTGCCTGTGCTACCAGTACAACATTGGGGAAATCCATAACCCACAACTGCTGTGTCAGCAACAAAACCAGACCAAGAACAGCGTGTCTTATCTAAAAAAATAACACAAAAGACAAATCAGAGAAAAAATATCTTACATGGACAATACTCAGATTTTGTTGCAGAAGTTAGCTGCAGATTTTAAATAAAAGTGTAATAGACGTCTCATGTATATTTGACAGTTTTATCTCAGTAAAATGCAACTTACAGAAAAATATCCTTTGAATTAGGAAAACCAGCTCCTCCCTTGGCTGCCATCCTACCAGGTTACAACTAGGATACCACTTTTCTACCCCTTACAAAAGCAATGAGGTTGCAGACTGTTCTGCACAACATTTCTGCAGGAAAGTTTTGAGCTAAAGTGTGAAACACTGTATATATCTAATAAAACCCTGCACAAAATAATCACGCTATTGATTCAGGGCAATCGGCCTTACTAATGAATGAAATACTGCCAAGGTTCTGTCATTTAGAAATCAGAATCAATATCTTAAAGAGGACTTTGAAACTACAATATATTAAGGGTAAATAGGCATCATAATCTATCAAAAATTTTTCCTTGCCCTGTGGAAAAAGAGGTACCTACAGAAGAAGGATGATACTTCCTTGTTAGTTGTATGGTACTTACTTCCATGCAACAAATTCTGGGTGGGATTTTTAATCTGATATACTGCATTCCAGTGTCCATTACTTTAACTAATCCAAGAATTTAGCTGACGTGTGATGACCCTGCAATATATTTTTCCAGCTGCAAAAGTACAGACTGGAAACTGCACCTTTCCCTTTTTTACCTCAGAGATAATTTCTTTTCAGACTTTGTGTGCAGCCTCATCTAGGTGTTCCTGCTCCGGCAGGGGGATTGGACTAGATGATCTTTTGAGGTCCCTTCCAATCCCTAACATTCTGTGATTCTGTGATTTGGGTAACCATTTTGCCCCTAAATTTATTATTTAAGCTGAAAGGCCAATGCCACTGACTCCGATTTTGAAACTGTCCTCTATGGGCTCAGCTGGCAGCACTGACCCCAGCTATAAAAACATCCAGTATTTACATCCTATAGCTCTAACATAAATGATTGCCTCAGACTTCAGCGACCCTGCTCGGATCATGGTTACATTTAACTAAGCAACTGATATCACAGTCGCTTATAAAATATATTTCTGATGTGTTTATAAATTAAAGGTAGTTAAACTGTGGTTAAAGACTTAAGTGTTGATTTTGCAATATGTGCAACTCATGTAGCATGTGCACCCTATATGAATCTATTATTAATAGCTTTTGAGTAATTTAGCACTTAAGAAACTAGATTTTCCTCTAGAACACTTCCAAAGATTGATGAAATTTGTAATGACAGGTGGTTGCAGTTGTCTCTGTCAAGCCTCATTCTCAGACACTGAACCCATTCTGACAACCATTTATTTCCTTCCTTCACCTCTCCTGGGATACCCTCGGATGGAGGGCTGGACAGAATAACCTGCTTTATAGAAGAGACGAGTGTGCTTGCACAGAACAGACACAAGAGCTCTCTGTCTGGACTCTCTGTCACACATGACACAGAAACAAACATTGATTTTTTTTTTCCCTTTCCTTTTTAGGTCTGTGTCAATACTTTCTCATCATAATTTTTCTTCAAATGACAAATATGAACCCACATAGGAGCTTGGATTCTTGATATAACCTGATAAAAATGAAACTGATATCCAGTTTCATTAAAATTCAGTGTGGAAAAGCCATGGAACCATTCTGTAACAGAGGATATTATATCTGCTGTTATTTATTTATTAGTGGAAATATCCCTGCACAGGCTATTGAAATGATTTTTATCCAGTTCATAAAAATATCTCCCTCTTCTACGTTTTTTCATTTGAGCATAAAGAAAGGGGATCACGCCACAAGCTCTGTAGGCTACATTGCAGATGAAGTTCAGAGCACACCACACTTCAGTTTGACATCGTACTTTTTAACTACTTCTTTAATTTATACTGGAGTCTCTTTCACTCCAGAGTCCATGGAAGAATTATGCTCACAGGTGGCTCATAAAGAATTTCTATATACAATTTACATACACAAATCAAACAGCTATATTAGATTTTCCCAGAAGCTGATACTAATTTACAGTGAAGAAAATGTTTTGCAGCCTTCTTTTCACACTCAAGGATGCCTGAGAAGTACAGCAAACATGGATATTTTTGGAACATATGTGTGCTTGTTGGCTTTCAGTCTTTAGACAGGGGTCCAGATAGAACTTTGAAAATAAAATAATTCAGCTTTCCTTAGTTTTCAATACTTTACCACAACTAGGTACCCGTAACATTATAAATGTTACTTAGTGTTTATATGTCCACCATGTAGGCACTTATGTCTCTCCTCCCTTATAACAGGTTGAACACAAATTTAAGCTTGCTGATGAAAAATAAAGTTAGACACAACAGGTGAACTCTCTACCTTCATTTGCTACATATTGAGATCTAAAATATTTTACCTTTTGTGAAAACCACAACATATAATGATGTTGTAATCACTGTAGTATGAATTACAGGTATATGACTGTAAGACTGGCAACCATACATTTTACCTGTACAATATGTATTTGAAGTAGAAATAAAGTTAAATATGTTAATTAGTTACTTGTGCCCATTGTAATTTCAGAATAGGAAAACTGAGAAACATTCCAGCAAACAATAATTAAAGGGAGATTCAGAGTACACTTCTCATTGGCTTTGCAATGTATTCATTTCTTAAGCTTTTGTATAACTGATTACATCTGTTTTTTTTAAACTTCTACGAGTAAATAGCAAAACTAATTAGCTGCACACTATTAAGTTAATGCACATTCATCTACAACAATTCAATTCTGAGTGTGAAATAATCTTTCTAGCCTATAATTACACTCCAGCTTAATTAGCATAATTTCCGCAGAACATTCTTTAATAAAGAAGCTGACATAAGGGTTGGTCTTAAAAATCAAGGATATTCTAGACAAGCAGAAAAAGGGAGACAGGGAGAGCAGCATTAAACACCTACTACCAAGATAGTACACATAAAACAGAATACAAATTCAACACTATCTGAACTATCACATGTATCTGAAGATTCTTTGGCAGAAGATAGGCAAAACAAAGGGCTTGAGGTGCCCCTCAGCCTCTTCACTAGAAGTGGTCCCACGTCCTTTATAGCTCCTTCATCCCCTGTCACTGTATGTCATCCCCAAGGGCAGCCAGCAGATTACTTATTATCCCATTCAGTGTATTAGTTTCCTTGAAAAGTAAAATGCATATGGTCTTGCATCTCTTACACTAATTTAATGGCAGGCAGTCAGTTGCCACTGAAGAGACTCACTGTGGGTAAAAAGACAGATCAGTTTCCAGGCTTGTTTAGTCTTTGGTTTGCTGGCGAAGATTTAGCAATGAGAATCCCAGCTGGTAGCAACTGGGCCTTTTATGGACACTTTATTCCCTGGTACTTGGGCTGACAACACCAAACTAATTTCTGTGGGTCAATGTGGACAACATGTATGCAGAGGTATGTGGACAATGGCACCTGAGTAATGCTGTGCTTGATATGAAGTTTCGGAGAAAAGACTCTGCCTCCCCTCGCAACCCTCTGACTCATCTTCTCACTGCGCTGAGTGTCAGCGTATATCAGATTTATACATCTAGGTTATGAAATGTAACCTCTCCTGTAACACAAACAGCCATGTGCCTCTCCTGACAATGAAGAATTGCAATGAAAAAAAAACTTGCTTGTGTCTTCATCTAACTGTTTCTAAATACTGGTAGTTTAAAATTAACTATTATCTGAAGTGCTGTTGGGTTCTATGAAGGATTTTGACAGAATATATGCTGTTGGTGATGATGTCCTTGCACTTTTCCATAGTTACGAATGGTATAAAGATAATTTCACCTGTGAAGGATTACCATCTATTGTGTGAAACAATGAAAGACACTGAATAAGATTTTCAAAATCACCAATATGGTTTAAAGCCAAAGTCCTATTTTCATATAACCTCATAAAGGATTTTAGTTTAATCAGGTTTCCAAAATGCCTAAGACTCTCCTGAAAATGTAGACTTCAGCTTTTAAATCACACAGGCACTTTTAATAACTTTACACACTCTAATTAACTTTTTATTTTGAGGTTAGCATTATTAAGCAAGACCAGAACCAAAACGATCTCTGCATACTAATCAGTCACTGACTCTTGCTGCTGAAATGTAACATGTGAGGAGATGTCCTAAAAATTAAAGATAAATTCAGAGTAACAGAAATTGATAAATCAGTTATTAGAGAAAACCAAATCAGCAATACCTATTTCAACTTACTGCTTTCTTCGGAATACATATAACTAGGTAAACTCTGCTTGATTAGAATTTAAAGTAAGAAAATACACCTTAAATGAGGTTATAAAGTAACTTTTATTTTTATTCAGACATATAAATAATGCATCAACTACTGTCTCCAGACTGTATAAATGCAGCCAGTACAGAAGGTTTCAAAAGCACAAGGAAAACTGAAGAAGATGCCCCAGGAAGTTGTGCAGCTGCTCATTCTGCCTTCCCCCTGGGAGTGCTGCCATCAGATTTTGAGGCAGCTCCCCCTTTGGCAGAAGTGGGGAGAGAGGCAGTGAGGCCATGGCCAACTAGTTCTGCACCTGCCAAACCTGCCTGGCATTTCAGCCCAAGGCTTCTCAGGAGGATGCTCCTGGGACCAGCATCTTGTTGCCTGTCATGAAGCAACACTGGCCAGGTCCGCTTACAGCTGCAGCTTTGTGGTTCCCACCAGTTTGCAATACAAAACCAACAGTAACTGAATCTTTTGTTTAAAGCCATTCCTTGAACTGCAGTTAAACACATCAGAAACTAAAAGCTAGCTTGTCTCCACTGTCAAACTGTGCACCCAAAATTAGTGCATCTAAAATTACTAGCCAGTTTTTAAAAACTTGGTCTGCTATGTTTGTCTTATTCTTTCTCCTTGATTCTTACTTAGCTCTGCCAATTTTTTCTTTCCAGAGCATCAGAGCACTGAGATGAGAAGAAAGAAATTCAGCTTCAGCCCTGCAGCTTTGAGTCAGGAGATAAAGAATTATGGTTTGAAGACACGAGATAAAAGCAAAGCAATATACTCACAGCCACAAACTCAATGAATTAAACTAAGAAAAAAATGCCGTAGGTCAGGCAGAGATCATGCAGCCTAAGCACAGTAAGAGACAAGGAAATGGGAAGCATAAACGTACTGTTATCTTTTCTATGTCATTTCATCTCTCTATACATCTGTTTTGCTACCTATAAAAAAAAAGGCCCTTCTGAAAGGCTCTTCTGAAATATTTTTGAGAGTTTGCTGTAGAAATCACTAACTCCAGGGCAAATATTACTACCAATGCTGCCACACAGGTGCAGAGTAGTCACCAAAACTTGGATGGTTTTCAAGAGGGTGAAGAGCTAAGACAAAAAGAACCATCAGGAGGCAGATTATTGACTACAATTTGTTAAGCAAGCACTGTGAAAAAAGAAAATGAGAGAAGCTTAGTAAAAGGCAATTTGTTTCACATGCCTAAAGAGGTTCTGCTTTTCATTTACATTGTCAGGTGCTTTCCTCTTGCCCTAAAAATTGAATTTCCTTGAAATAGGTTCCTTGTATCCTGGTATTGAGAACTGACACTGATTGGAGAATATATATACAATGTATATATATAAAGAGAAACTTAAAAAAATTCCTCAGCTTATTAAAAACAATTCCAGTGTACACAGCTACAATAAAAGTCAATCACAAATACTGACTGAGGATGGCACTTAATAAAATGACACCTTACATCAGCATTTTACCTGTTCTGTTACCAAGATGTCAATAAAATTTGTGAATGCCCCTCACAGCTGAACACTTGGTGAGGTTTCATGACTGTTGCAGCAAGTTAGACTTACTCTCGTTTTTTAACGTAAAATGGAACAACTCATTCACACAGAGCTGACAAAAGGAAGACTCACATGCCTGAAAAGTTGGCTTTTACTTTACATAGTCTCAATAGCAATTTTCTGTCAAATCTTGACCAGGTCTGGTATGTGCAAACAGCATAGCCGAGTATTTATTTGATACCACTTACCAGACTTAGCCATACCTATGAGACTTTATTGCCATCTATTCAGCTGTCTCAGTTGCTTACTAGACGGTAAACATCTAAATACTACTCACATCTTCTTCCATAAAAACACTTTCACCATCCACCATAACCAGGTAAGAAGCTTACATTTCTAGAGAATGCTGCTGGCCTTGCCACTGACTTCATTCTGTGTCAAAAAGGGATACCATTTTGAACTGGCAAAATTTTAGTTATCAGGATTGCTCAGGACTACATTTATTTTTAAATTTTATATGGAAGCCACATACATTACATGTTTTATTCTGTTCTAAGTGATAAGAAAATCAAATTATCAACGTTTATTTTTTTAATTGAAATTCATTTACACATATTAATTGTGATTTATGTGTTACAGTTTGACATTGCATTTTGTCCAACATACTCTTTTTCATAAACAGTATCTACAACCATACAAGGCACAGCATTAGACTCTCAGGGCCCTGCTTCATGAGGGAAGTACAATGTATATGAGGGAAAACCAGGAACACAATATGAGCTTTTCTATTTTCCTGGAGAAGGCTTGAGAGGTGGAGATCAAATATGTTGTGTACCTGTTTCATAAATAATTAACTGATGCTGGAAGGCAGACACAAGTTTGGTAGAAATGCTCTGGGGTATTGATCAAGAAGTAACACTAAACCAGAAAAGTGGTAACTGGACCCATCAAGCTACTTTCAATCTTCTTTTATTCACAGTTCTTGTAAGTAATCATTACAAACAAATTTATTACCACATTAAGCCTTCTCCTATGTCTTTCCAAGACTATCTTCTGTTGATCATAAAACTCATGAGCCAAACATTTCCCTAACTTTAAGAGTTTATTGACCTACTGCAGGCCTACCTTCTTCTTGCCTTCTACACATTTCAGGGTAGGGGTTTAAGGAAAAAACTGCTTGAGAAGGCACTCTGTAAGATAAAGTTATGAGCCCTGCACATTTAAACCATACTCACTGCCAGTTTCTTTGGTGGCCAAATTCCCATAATCTCCAGGTATTATACGACTGGACCAATTGACAGGCAGTTCCCTATACATCAAAGTGTTAAATCAAAGAACTATACCATATTTTGTTGTGATGATCAGAAAAATCTAAATGGTCCAAAGCCCCATTTGAACTCAGAAGGAGGCAACACTCTATAGATGAAGTACCCTCCAAGACTACCCCATGCTATGTGAAACTGCAGAGAAGATGAGAAGTCAGTCAGGAGCTTGCCCAAGCTGCCAAATGTTCCTCTGGAGGGCAACCTGCATCTGACCACTGAGATCGTGACTCCAGCCCTTAGAGATGCACTGACTGAAGTAGCTGCTGAAATGGTAAGAGCAGTTTTACCGAATCCCACTTTTAGAGATAAGAATGCATTCAATTGTAAAGAACAATCTTATTGCTTAAAAAAGTAAAAAAAAAAAAAAAATAAAGACACAGAATGGCATCCACCACTACGTAACACCAAAGCAGCAGAATGCCACATCTCTTCCCATACTCTAAAACCTTCAGAAGTTTTCTACAGTCATGTAAAAATCTTGAGGCATTTTTAATGTTTGTAATGAAACCACGGAAATTAAAAATCCATGAGAATTCAAACACTTCCTAGAGCTGTAATAAAGGCAGTGAACTAAGCAATAATTATGAATATT
Source organism: Streptopelia decaocto (assembly GCF_964273445.1). Lineage (NCBI taxonomy): Eukaryota > Metazoa > Chordata > Aves > Columbiformes > Columbidae > Streptopelia > Streptopelia decaocto. The sequence goes on from NC_138655.1 coordinate 76,485,808, forward strand.
TTCATGTGTTCTGTTTCGAACCATACTGCATAATGATGTTTTAATGCTCACTATCACTGAAACTCAGAAGGGACATCAGAAGAGGGTAAGACCATCCAGCACACGACTAATAGACAATGAGACTGATAGGGCTGAAAAAACCTTATGGTTCTCTGTGAGATTCATTTGGCAGTGCTGGAAGCTGAGTACCAGTCAAAGGACTACAGAGAAAAAATAAATAATGACTTGATTTCTGTAAAGGCTTAGTTTAAGTGATATTCAGAATAAGCTGGCCTTTCAGTATCTATTGTTACCAGAACACCCATTTCAAAGATGGGCATATATAATCTATGGTAAGCCAACAACAAAACTCCAGCTATTTCCCCTTCTTGAAACTAAACCAAACAAACAGATATAACTATCCGTTCTAAGACTGTTGTCCTACACTGGGGGGATTCTGACCTCCAACTCTTGCAGAACAGGGAATTACCAGATTTTAACTCTGTGAGATCCACTGAGATAAGGAGCAATGAGCTGCAGAACACTGCAGTCCTGGGACAGCTTTCTGCCAGTACAGGCAGAGGATGCCAAAGCAGTAACGGCAGCTGCTAAGACACAAGAAAGTGGTGCCATAAAACACCCCCAAGGAACACTAAAATGTGCAGTCAGCCTGCAAAATGTGTGCTGCAGGAAGTTTTCTTCACTTAATCACTAGGATTTCTGCATTTCCCTATGGCCTTCTACTCTAGTTTTTTGACTTTAAAAAGAATATTCACTTTCCATATAGACATTCTGCTACTGTTTTTATTTCAGTAATGGTCATGAAAGTAGCAGAGATGAGTTTTCTTCTCCTTTAAATAACCATCAATCTTAGGTACAGATACAGAAAACCTTACAAGTTACAGACACTTTATTATTTTCTTTCAAAAATCTTCCTGTGCACATCAAAACTGGCAATTAATAGTGTTAAATTTTGTGGAAATATCACTATACTAGAAGATAATGAGGTCCAACTGTCTAGTCAGGCAAAGAAATAGGGAAAAAAAATACAGTATCACCAGCTTTACCATCAATTAGCTTTAAAGAAGCACAAACCTGAAGTCAGGAGGCTAAGCAAAAGAAGAACAAAACCAAAACTGTTTTTTCTGCACAGTTCAACTGGATCCTGAAGATCTATCCAAAGCTTTTCTAACATATACTTAATATGCCTTTTCTATTGTATGGACTAAAAAAAAAAATGTAAAAAAATTATTTTAGTTTACATATGGCACTCACGATCAAACACTTTTCATATTTTTAAGCTAATTCTAGAAGAGAGAGTTCTCTGAAGTGGATGAAAAACTAACATACATGCAACAATCTTTACGTTCTAAAACAAAGTCCTTTAAAAAAATATCTTTGCGAGAGAAAGGAGGTCAAGTTGCTACTACCATCACACAGAAGAGCTGTGTCTGTGTGAAGCACTTTCACACGCATGGCTGACACTCAAGTACAAGAGAGCTGTGTGTCCTGCTTCTTAAAACAACTGAGTGGAGGATAGACAGTTTTTGGAACAATACTGGGGCTTCACATTTGCAATATTTATTATAGAGTATTCTGAATTTGGAGTTATGTTGACTGTCTTATCTTTAATACAGTACACACTTAAGTGGTGGGGTTTTTTTTCACTAATAAAACTAGAGGTACGATATATACCATTAACAGATCTGTAATTTTTTCTTTCAGACTTTATATACAATGCTGTGACCATGAATTCAAATCGGATTTAAGACAATTGCATAGGGAACCATTTAGCTCTTAAATGTTTCTTAGCCCTGGCTACATATGAAGCAAAATGCAAACATGTACATTTCTTGGTAATAAAATGAGAAGTCTGCCCATTACATTTTTAGTTTTTATCTTACTGTAATAGAAAAGCTACACAAAACTGATACAATTAATATGTTAGTTCATAAGAAAAAAAATAGTATGATTTTTCTGAAACATTTTCATTAGGTATAGCAAAGATTATTTAAGTATTTTTTAATTTAATTGTGTGCATCACAGTATGGTAACCACTGATTTAGGCAGTTATTAAGTTTTTGACAAAGTCATCAGGTATTTTTCCTTGTGTAACTGAAATTCAGTTCAATTGTTTGACCATACGACTCTTTCACCACCCAGTGCCAAGAAAAATTTGGAATCAGCGTATCACACTAAAACCCGCAGTGGGGTAGCTGCTGGCATTTTGGCTCAACAGGGAGATGCCTGTATTTTAACTGCCAGAGCTTCCCAACTCTGAGCACACACCATTTATGTGCAATGACATTCTGTTAGCAAACTGAGCTACAGAGCAATCCCAACTTTATTAGATTCCTAAATCCTAATTTGTTTCAGGTTGACATGACATAGTATGTTGCGGCTCCTGCTGTTAGTGATATTGTTGCTATGAAGAAAAAAATCCCATCTGTATCTTCCCACACAGTCAATGACTGCGAGAATCTGTGTGCTGATGGATTTTTTTTTTGCTGCTATGGAGTGTGAAGACATTAAAATTTATCTCTACCACAAACAGCATCAATGAGTATTTAGATTTTCTCCTAGATTTTTTTTGTGTGTGTTTTCATAGTACGAATGTACATTTTATCTACATAATTACGTTTTTCAAAAATCTTCACTCTTATCCTACATTTTTAAATGCTGAACACTGCTGTGGATCATGTAGCCGGGTCATTCTACTTGCTTACAGATCAGATGTGTTATGTTAAACTGGTATTGTTGGGGCAGTATGGAAAATGGCAGTCAATCATGGAGAACCACAGATATGATCTGAAAGGTAATTTGGAGCACACTTGTTACCATCATGTAGGACACACAAAACAAGAGCTCGGATGGCACATAGTTGAGGACTAACACACTTCCACGGAAAGAAGGACAAGATGTGGTTAGCATGGATAATTCAATTTAATAAAAAACGCCCAACTTTGAGTAGGAGGAGTCTCTAGTAAGAGAACATGGCTTACTGCTGAATTAGATTTTAAGAAGACTTTGTCAAGTATTACATATGGACCACAACTTTTCAATGCACCACAAATTAAGGCCCACAGTTTTGAAAACAGCAGTAGCAGAAGAACAGGATCTTTTTCTCCTAATACATGGCGTAAACCCACATTTTATCTTTTGTATCTAACCAGAATATGAAATTAATCCACCGCTTACTTTACTCGCAAATGGCAATATTATCCTACGTTATGTTCAGAGTGATGAAATGGTTGTCATCAAGGGCTTTGGCCTGAAGATCCTCATTACTTCAACAGAACAAAGATCTCTGACTATGTATTTTTTGGAAGTTTGCAGTATGAAACTGGAAGGTCTGCTGAAGAGAAACAGACTTGCGCCAGGCAGGAGATGACACTGGTAAATTTGGGAGGCAATTCAGGATTTACCATCTGAAATGCTAAGGAACTTGTTAAATTGAGTTAAAGTTGTCAAAAATGCCATGCTATATGTCAAAAAATAGCAAAAGCCATTCTGGGTTGGGCTAACAGTTGACATATCTCAGACATTCCTTCCAAGTACCTCCCTCTTTTTATTTTTGTTATTGACCACTTAACAGCCATTTTAATGGAACAACCTGTTATCACCACAAGACTTTTGTTCTTACCTCATATCACCTCAAAACATATCACTGCATACGTGAAGTCAGGGTGTTTTCCACATACATCGATTTATATTTACCCAAAATGAGTTTCACCTGATTTTGCTGTGGCATCACAATGTTTTCATTGCCTTTCTATTTGATGCAAATGTGATACAGATCTGAGCTGCTCAGATCTACTTTGAAGCCCAGTTTCTGGGGGCTAAAAGAAGAAAAGATCATCACACTATAGCCTACAGTCTGGCTATTTTGTTTCTGAGTGCTCTTACCACTCTTAGATGAAGATTATCTACTAACATTGTATTATTCCTAATTTAGTATTTGTTCTCCAAGTTTTACCACTGGTACCATGTTTTGAGATAGGTCCTATGATAAGTTCATTTCCCACTCCCTCAAAAAGGAGGAGGGCAAGTGAAAACTTTTCACATGCTCTTCAGATGTTTTGATGGAAATTGCTGTGCTGGCAGGGAATTCAGGAAGAAATAAATGTTCTTCTAGTGTAACGAACACTGTGATTCACAGCTTGAGCTGACTATTGGCAAAGTCTGCGAGCAATTCTATACCAAGGGCATTCTCACTGAACTGCTTTATTACATTCTTCTCCATCCCATGCCATTTCTAAGCTTCGCCTATCTTGATTTCAGGATGTCAGACTCCAGAAACCTGTACCATTTTAACTGATGACAAGTTGTATTTTCCAAGTTAAAGAGCTGGCTATAGATTGAGAACTAGCATATACATTTATGCCATTAAAAACTAGGGGAATCACATTGTAGGTGGTGTGGGCTAAGGGACCTACTAAACCTACAGAGCTTAATGTTTCCCACAGCTACATGGCCAAAGGGCAGATCACCTCTTCAGCAGCGAAGGAAACCTGGAAATTCTCTTTGTAAATCCAAACATACGAGAGAATAGGAAGCCTGGGAGCCTTACAGACCAAGATTACACTCTCAGTCTTTGACATGAGAAAAGGAGTACACCAAAATTTTGAGCTGGATACTATGCAAATGTTTATCATATATTATGGATGATTTAAAACCCCATAGTAAACTCAATGAATCTAGCATGTGTAGTGCATTAGGTTGTGGACAATCCCTAAAACCTGCTTGGTTTTAAAATATAAAAAGTATTTTAGTAAAAGATAGGACTTGCTATTATGTCAGAAGTTTAAGTCAGCTTTCATAAAAACACATTTTTTTTTACTAATTTTAAATTTTTAACAAATAAAAATTCTCATTTCTTATTATGTTCTATCTCCTCCACAACTGACAAACCACTTTGACATATGAATCAGTCTCGCATCTATTCACTTGGCCTATTCATTTTGATTAATGATTTTTAAATGTTGCATTCACATTTTTCCTACTTCTAAAAATTGCCTCATTATTAGAGTTGCAGAAATCTTTTAAGAAAAACCAAAATCAGAGGAGACATATCTGGTTTGGAATTTCATTGATAATTTGATAAATACCTGGTATCCACTGCACAACAGGCTGGGATTCGAGAACTGATTTAGAGATATGAGAACACTAGTTTTATTTATGGCTTAGTGCATATCAAGGGAAAAAAAAAAGGTCAGATTTAATGTGGTGGCTCAAAAATAAAATTTATCAAAGTTTTCAAATGCAAAATTAGAAACAAAATTTGAGGCTAATGGTTGGACAGTGAAGAACTTTTTCATTTAAAATACTGCAAATCAGAACTCTTGTAATTCTTCATGTAAAATTTGTAAATATTATAGGGGAGAGAAAAAACGTACAAGTTGCATCGAGGCACTCCCAGCATTCCAAGAGAGAATGATGCAGATCATATTCAGCATAAAAATCTTGGCAAATCTTGTTTTCTTAAGCAGCAGCAGATTCTTTCCTGACAGCAGTTATCTTTTGGATAAACGACATGATGAAAAAGAGATAGCTAAAAGAACACAAGCACAAGACTAAACATTACAGTAGATTCTGGAACAATATATTGAAGGAAAGAAGAAAAGCATCTGATTTTTGGAGGAGCTACAGTCTCAGTATTGAGCTGTGCAAACTCGTGGCACTTCTGGAAAGTTATTCCCTTCTCATGTATTGCTCATCTCTGTTCACTAATAATTCTCTTCTAACACCTTGAACTTTGGCTTTGTATATCCTACTTTGGTCTTTTCATTTAAAATATGTGATAAACTGGATTGTGAGGAGTCAAATTATAAAAATCAATTCCAATTACATATTTTAATATTAATTTTAAGTTAATGAGAAAATTCATACATTTCTTTTTAACAGCAACAAAGGTTTATGTGATCTGTTTCTTCATTATTTTCAGATTTTGCAATTTGCTTCTTCAATGAAGAGTAAAAATTTGATTTAGATAAACACAATTATTTACATTCTTTCAGCAAATGTTTCTCAGATGAACTGAAAAACAATTACCCTCTGAATATTCAAAGGAATAGCAAAATTTTTACAAACAGCAATCCATACAGAAAATTTTAATTAGCTTTTGTTTTGCTGTGTTAAATTTAATGCACAGAGGGTGACTGTCCATCTTCTAACTAATTCTTGAAGAATATTTTCTTGCATGTCATCCTGTTTAGCTTTCAAGTAATGCATTTTTTGCACTAGATTACAGAAAGTCTTGCAAACTACTGTAGCTAAAATATCATACCTTTTAGATATCTGATTTGCCATCTACTACCCTTACTTCTTAAGAAGCTTTTTCTTACACATTGTTAATTTATACATAAATATGAGTGGTTTACTTATTGACTCCTGCAATTCTTTTATATTTCTCTATCCTTTTCCTGAGGTATTGCAAGGAAGGCTTCCCAACCAGAACTGTGCATGGCTTTCATTGCTGTGTTTCCTCATTCCCTCTTCCTTTGTTAACTTTGTTAATAAGGACATCTCATTTAGAAAGAGCAGATGAAGAGATTTTTTTTTGTTGTTTAAAAAAAAAGTATCTTTCCACAACCTAAAACACAAGCTTTAATAATCATGCCTAACTTAAAGCCACTCAACAAACTCTCAGAATAGGTGACAACACTCAAACTGAAAATATGCGAATTAATATGATTCACATTTCATGAGCATGATTTCATTAGCATGAAATACAAAACTAAATCCTAACAGATTTCATATAAATATATAAAACCCCCAACATACAACCAAAATATTAAAGTTGCCATACAGAGGATTTGGAGGCTATGAAACACCGAAATTATAGATATGCATTCCATTTTCTGTAGTACAATCAAACATCAAGACAATCATAATGAAACAATGGCCATAGAAGATATATGATTGCTGGAAATTTATAATTAAAGTCTGAAGCAGTCTTTTAGGAAGACATCCAGGCTACAAATGAATAAATATAGCAAGATAAAATAGGGATAAGCAAACTAATCAATTTTAAGTCTTGTTTACTGAAAAAACTCATGTCATTTATACACCTATATGTCAAAGTCTGTTCTACTGAAACACTGCTGAATCATTCAGTGTTTAGCAGCTACGTATCCTTCCTTATGCAAAACTCACTCTGATACAAAATACCTTTGAAAATACAAGTCATTTATTCCGACAAAAAGAAAACAGAATAATGTTCTATTATACTGCAACCAAACACAGATATCTAGCCACAGTAAAGGAAAAAAAATATGGGGGCAGAAGCTCAGGATGAGTTTCTCTGAAATGCCTGAAGGACTACAACAGCTCTTCACAGCTTCAGATGCTTGAAGTCAATTCTGGAATTAACCCACAGAACTGCCTTTAGTTAAACTGTGAGTTTCTTGGTGTAACAGGGTAAGAGTGTGCATGGACTTTGCTTATTTGTGTTGAAAACAATGGAGTTCTGCTTCAGTGATCCTAAGTTGTTAAAGCTATTCAGTCCAAGGAGGCTGAGGTCACAGTTTCTTGGAGCAGTAAAATCCACACAAAGAGCTAATAGGAGGTGGATACATGTCAACAACCCCGTGCTCTTGATAACAATTTATTTAAGGATCCTGGTCTGAGAGTTCAGGACAGATCACAGGAAATGCCTAGGGAGCTAATGGAAAGATGCCCCAAAGAAGGCAGATCCACCTAAGCCTTGTCATCTCAGGAAATACACTCAAAAATGGGGTGACAGCAGATCAATCGCCCATGTTATGCATAAGGGTGGCAAAGCAACTTCAAGTTGTGACCTGACTCTCCCGTAAGTGTGACCCATTTCTGATCAGAGAATGTAGCTGGTTTTGGTCTGATCTCCTTACACTAGGGGAACTGTGATCTGGGTTGTTTTGTTTGTTTGTTTGGGAGTTTGTTTGTTTGTTTTTGTTTGTGGTTTGGTTTTGGTTTTTTGTTTGTTTGTTGTTGTGGTTGGGGTTTTCTTTTTTTTTAATAAATTTATTTTTTGTGCTTTATAAGTGATGCTTAAAGACAAGGAAGTCCCTAACAGAATTCTACCAGTAAATTGCTTGTTTAAATTGAAATGGAAATTAAAATTGTCTGAAATTCTGTTTTAGCCATAGTGTATTGTTTAATGCTCTTCCTATTTTCCAAAAAATAGAATCTGGTGTTGTTTTTATTTTTCCCTCCCAGTAACTTAAAATACATTATGTGAATATATTACTATGTGCAACATAAAATATTTACCTGTTTTTCTTTTGTCTTTCTTGCATCAAAAAAAAAAAACCCAAACAGTCTGCTCTCTGTATTTTATGAGTAAGATCAAGGACAGAAACTCACTCGGGAAAGCATTGGGGGTGGCAGGAAGGAGGGAAAGAAGGAAGATGCAGCTGAAAATCGACAGTAGAAGCAGGGTAAGAAGCCCTTGCTGGAGCAAAGCAAGTCCTAGCATAGAGTGATCAGAGGTGTTGGAAACATCAATGGAACCAAATAGAGAAGAGCAATGGACATTTGGATCTGGGGGAATTTGGCAACATCTAGAAATTTGCCAGTCAGGTGAATCACTGTGATACAGAAACCTTCTTAAAGAACAACTGTTACAAAAATGGTCAGAGGGCTGGAACACCTCTCCTCTGAGGACAGGCTGAGAGAGTTCAGGTTGTTCAGCTGGAGAAGGGAAGGCTCCAGGGAGACCTTATTGCAGCCTTTCAGTACTTAAAAGGGGCCTATAAGAAAGATGGGGACAGGGTGTGTAGCACGGCCTGTTATGACAGACGAGTGGTAATGGTTCTAAACTAAAGGAGAAGAGATTCAGGCTAGGCATAAGGAAGAATTTTTTTACAATGAGGGTGGTAAAACACTGGCCCAGGTTGCCCAGAGAGGTGGTAGATGCCCCGTCCCTGAAGACATTGAAGGCCAGGCTGGATGGGGCTCTGAGCAACTTGATCTAGATGAAGATGTCCCTGCTCATTGCAGGGGGTTGGACTAGATGACCTTTGAACATCCCTTCTGACCCAAACTATTCTGTGATTCTATGATTCTATTTCCAGACAGAAAAATAAAGGTGGAGCTCCAGTTGAAAAGGTGTCTGTTGCACATCTCATGCACAAATGTCTGCCTCCTAGGAAAGCAGCCTAGATGCATTCACCATGATGCAGACAGTGTCTTTGGGAGCTTTTTTAGAGGGCCGGACTGAAGTAGCTCAGAGAAACACAGTCTGTGGGTCATGGGTGGCACTAGTGAGCAATCTGGTCTCCAAACACAGAAACCAAGTCCTCTGAGACAGATGATGATCAGACTGGTAGCGAAGACTTTCAAGAATATCATAAACACATTATAAAACAAGATCAAGTCCAGATAACACCCACGACATCATGTGGCAGGAAGTCATGACATTAGACCACTGATTGGCAAATGACTGCAGTGCTGAGGCTTTTCTATCTGATGATGGGCATGCACCCTTCTGTTCTGGAACTGGGACCCATGACGAAGGGAAGAGGTGGGCTGTTACAATGGGTTTGGCACCTAGGAACTAGGGGTCAGGTGAGTTTGCAAGACCAGAGGGCACAATGCAATCACTTGTTTGCTGGATGCAAAGGTCATATGAAGGGTAAAAAGGTTCTGGAACACTAGGTAAGAAGCACTTGGTTCTGGAAGCCTGCACTTCTGCTGTCTATAGGTACCAGTAGCACAGGAAAATGGCAAGAGAAAGGCTTTGGAGATAAAATCTTGGACTCTGCAAGGGAAAAAAAAGACCAGGGCTTCTATGTAGTAATGTATTTGCATACCACACAGGACTGTAAACAGACAGAAATGCAAAGATGCTTGGCTAAAAAGTGAGGTTTCATTTTCATAATGGAGACACTTCTGTATGAGATATTAGATGCTGGAAACAAGACGCCCGTACTGGAGGGATGGAGATCATTTGAAGCTTAAGGGAATGAACCTGTTATCACTTCAAATAGAGACGGTCATGAGTGAACTTCTCACTGATAACTGTGTGGCAGGGGCCACTGGTAGGATAGGAAGGGTAGAAGATGGAGGCTGCAGAATAGCACATGGTATAGAACGAGGCTTCTACTATTAATGAAGACAAAGAGTAAAATTGCTTAAGGAGTCCATAACAGAAGGTGCAACTGTTAATTCTGCTGGCATACAAGCTCTTGTTTGAATTCTTGCAACTGAAAAGCCATTTTCTAAGTGAGCAGAACGTACTTTAGTTCAACATCCTTATGTAAAAAATGAAGGCCAGAATATCCTCCACAATCTCAACTTCAGAGAAGGGAACAACAGAAGAAAAGGATTATCTTAATAAAAACGGTAGCTAAAATACCTAATGCAGTATAAATGCTCCCTTAGGACACCATAAGGAAAGCACCATGGTAGTGCAAATCACTTATCAAAAGGAGCCTGAAGAGAGGAAAAAAGGAGCTAAAAACATGAGAAAAGTTAAATTTCAAGAGTTGCTCCTGGGTCTTTGAAATCTGTTCATCTAAAAAGCACACAAGCTAGTGAAGTTGAAGAATGAAGGAGAATACAAGAGTGGGCTTAGATCATCAGCTCAAGAGATGTATAGAGAAATGATGTGATTCTAGCTACAGGCAGATAAACCAGTAAAATCTGTTCCAAGTGCGGGGTAGTAAAGGGGAATTCAGAAGGCATCTAAAGCACTGATTGCATCACATACATGAGATAACTCAGTAATGGAAGAACCATTTACATGGAGGTGAAGGATAGCAGCAACATAGTATTTTAAATTGTTTTGCAATGTGTGAAGTCAACAAGAATCTGTGAGTGGGGAGCTTTAGGAATTTTTGTGCATTTCTCATTTAATTCCAAGAGCCAAAAATGCTTTATAAGCATTTTATATAAGTCACATCTGAACTAGGACTCAACAGTTACCTAACACAGTTTCCAAACGCTCAGAAAGAGCACATCATTATTTCAGTGCGAGGCTAGAATGGACTTTGGAACTAGCTATTATAGTAATCTCACAGAAGGAACAAATAAAGCCAGAGACTGTTAACGACTAAAAAGAGTCAGGGCTTTGGATTTTCTCTCTCTGCTGGCACTCCCCTGCCATCACTGTGGGCTCTGAACCAGAAGCTGACTCAAAAGGCACAGCTACCTCACCTGTTACATTCCCAGCACCATTCTTAGAAAGGCTGTGTCTGAACATGCATCTGGCACATCCCTGCAAAAACGATAAAATCTGAAGAGATAGAAGCACAGCTGGTAGGAGGAGAAAGCAATATTACAAGTTAGAATCACGTTACGAATGCTTTTGCTGAAGTAATCACCATTTGCTAATCTTTGTTGTAAAGATATACAGAGAACAATAACAAACTCCAGACAGTAATTAATGAATACTTGCTGATTTCCTACCAAAGCAGCCATTGTCAAATCTTCACAAATAAATGTTTTGCAAAAGCTAAAGATCAGGAAACCTTCAGACAAAAAGCACTGCTGCGAAAAAGCAAGGGGAAAAGGACAAATGGGAGAAAAGAGAAGAAGAGCAAAGAATACTAAAGTAATAAGCCAGCTAAGGAGTTCAGCCTCTTGGTACTTTCCATTTAGAGATTTTGTATGACTTGCATGTCCCTAAACAGTTCAATAGTCAAAATGTCTCTTGTCACTCAAGAGTCTTATGGTCAAAAACCAGTACCCAAGTCCACCTGAAACTATCTAAAGAAAAAGAGTTTGAGACACTTCTTAAAAACTTTAATTCAGCTTATTTTAACCAGTGACTGCATGCAGCAAAATGAGATCAGTTGCATATATTAATCAGTGAATATAATTTAGAAAAAGGCAGGCTGAAATACATGTCTACAGACCATCATGAATGAATATTAACAATCACAGTATTGTAGCTATTTTTTCAACCCTCTAGTAGCTGCTTTTTATTAAAATCATAACCACGTACTTTGTGAAACTCAAATCTATGATTTCACAATACACTCAGATTATATATTAATCCCATGTGAACGCCCTTTCCATATCTTGCATTTCAAAAAAGGCCCCAGATCCTCTTGATTACTGAACAAGTCATTAAACTTTTATGATCTCACTGGGCAAACAGTCAAAATGCCAGACAAATTACTGAGCCATTTTTGTGGATTTCCAGCACTGACACTATCTGTGTGAAGTTGATGTTCACCAACCTCAATCAATTCAGAATGAGAGAAAATGGATCAAGAACATTAAGTACCATCTTGAAATGTGAAATCTCATGTACTGCACCTGAGTTAACTTGGAAAATATCTGAAACCATCAGTACTGAGCTGACACACATTTCTGAAGTATATAACACTCTCAGATTTAAAATATTTTGACCTGTTTGAGGAAGTCCCACTTGATCTTCTGTATTTAGTCTACTTTTGTTGAAGTATGTTGAAATCAACTACACATATGTAAACAACTAAATCTAAGCTCTATTGTATCTTGAAGACCTCCTATACATAGAGTATGTTAATATATTTTTTATCCCAAGTAAATCACAATGCATAGAAATCTGAGAAGCAATTCTAACGTGAGTCATTACATGAACTCTCATTATTTTTTTCCTCTTGAATGAGGCTGGTGTGACCTGATGTCCAACCACGGCAAATGTGAAGAGGAGACTCTTCAGTACTCCAGGAAAAATACTGAGACACAAAAATTCACCCATAACAATACTGGAGAAAATGCTGGGACCCTGATATTCTTTGGTCTGCCTGGGTTTTTTTCATCCTAAAGGTATCTTACAGATACTTTAATGTTTTCATAGTGACTGAGCAGTTTTGGCTTGAAGCATCACTGCACTTTGAGAGATAATCAAAGAGATTACAGAAAGAAGTTAAAATATTAAAGTGAACCCTAGCACTTACCAAATAAATTTCTTAAACTGACTCGAGAAAAGGAATTTTTTAAAGGCAATCTCAAAAACTGTAAAATCAACTAAGAAAAATCCTAAGATTATTTGGATTATATCTTAAAATCACGAGGGTTATCCACATTAAAAGAAGCACACAAAGCTTGTCTTTTTAATAATTATTTGCCTATTGTTATATCAACTGGTCAATTTCTTTCTCTTATTAATAATTACTATGGTGTTAGGGTTTTTTTAAGTACGTTTTCCAACTTGTTCACGTATTATCCCCACTTGACTATAATCACAGCGAGATGTTCTAAGATGCCAAGCAACAGTTCCCCAAACATCAGCTCCATGATTTCAAGCAATACAAAGGTCACATGCAGTGGAAATGAAATCGCATAAGAAATTTATTATTAAGCCTGAATCTGTTTTCCTAGATATACACTCCTGAATCTGTAATTGTATTGAATGTGAATTAAAATAGTTTCTTAAGTGCATGATCATTATTCTGGAACTGTTTCTATAGGAAGTCATAAAATGCTATGTTACATATTTAAGAAGCTGTCCAGTTTACTGTGCCATTACTTCTTTCTAAGCTGCAGAAGAAATTTTAACAGGAGCACAGCATGCAACGGCTGTTGAACTTTTCTGTAGGATTCATTTAAAACAGAGAAACAATTTGGTATCAACAATCTCATTATATCTTCATTTTCTGAATTTGTATTTATTAATTAGTAATTTAACATTTAATGAACTTATACTTATTAAGAAAACATTAGTTGCTAAATGCTAAGAAGCACTTGTACCATATATATTTTATAGAGGCAAAGTTTTAAGCTGTAGGGAATAAAACCAGCAAGACATACTAGTAAGTATCAAGCAAATCAAGTATAAAACCAAATGCAGAAAAGAGGTAATTATTTAACTATTCTCTCTTCTTAATATCTACAGGTAAGGAAAACAGAACATGGAATTTAAGGTCTGAAATTATTCTGTTGGGTGACTGATTCATTTTTCTTTTTGTTTATTTTTTCAAAAGATAAAACCCAGACCACTATTCTGCAAAGAATGGAAGGAACGAGGAAAACAGAAATATTATAAGGCACAAAGATACCTGTTGCAGAAACACAGCACTTCCCAGACAGCAGACATAAGGGAAATTCTGGTCTCTGTCTCTCCCCCAGATTCATTCACCACAGTGCTGGCAGGCAAGTACTTGATGCCTGAAAGAATATCAGTGCAAGAAACACACTTGGCATTCTGGGCTACTGTAAAACAGCTCCAGCGACACTTCTAGCGAGTGTTGATGAATTGCTGCGTGACTTATCTTTTTGTTTTGCTGTTAACTGCTGTTCACGTTTTTAAACATGTTCAGATGTCATTTTCACATCGCAAAACAGCCAAATTCAATGGCTGCATGTAGCCTCTGTTTGGCTTAAGGCTCCGGAATACTTCATTACCCATGCTCAAAACTGCCTAGAACATCCTTACAGAAGTGACAACTTAAGCCAGATGCTGGTTTTCTTTTTTCCCTGTGAAGTTCGATCACAGCCCTTGAACTTTGACCCGTCAAAGTGCAGAGGAACTGATTACTAACATTACAAATCACTAAAAGCAAAGTCTACGTTCCCTGAAAGCTGTCACAAACTCCAGTAGTCTTCCTTAAATCCCAGTTTGACCTGTTTCCTCCCTTCTGCGAAACAGCAACTTGTCTTTGCATGAAAGGGCAGTTCCTTCTCCCCTCATTTGTGAGCAGATGGCTCTGGAAAGCAGCTCTCTGTACTCCCATCCTGCAGCCCTGGAGAAGGAATCCCAAGGGTCTCTTCTGGGGCTGCTATTTCCTAAATGAATGCCTCTGTCCTTAAGTTAATAAATTGGGCTCATTTCCCCCCTAATTAGATTACTTTGCAATTTGTAAGTCAAATAATATTTTGCCTTTTTTTTGTAATTAAAAAAAAAATAATTGTGCCAAATCACATTGTCCTCTGTCCTGACCGGTAACTACAAGATTCTTCAATTTATAAGATTCCATCTACGCAAAACAAAACAGAAAATTCAAGTTAGCATATGTTTGCGCTCTTTCCATATTAATAATCAAGACAAAGAACGGGACTGTTCCCAGCATCAAGCTCCTGGCAACATATGCTTTGCTGTCTAGCCTACTTCACTGTTTTATTCTTTAAACTGTTTAGATTTTTTTCCTTTTTGCCCTGTGAGATCAAGTTTTTCCTTCAGCTACTGTGAATTCATGACAGATGATAGCATCAAAGGCTACACCTCCTCCATCTAATTTCTTCCACATAGGTCATATTTTTCTCAGGTTTGACATGTGTCATTGAGAGAGTCTTCAGTTTTTCAGTACATGAATGTACAGGCATGAATTTTATACGAAGAAACAAAACACAAATAAGATTCAGTTATCACTGGTAACGTGGTTTAAGCTCCTTAGAAAATTCCAGATGTCCTTATTAATACACATTTACTTGTAAAACCAATTTTAAAAAGGAGAGTGAAGGCTAATCAACTGATTTGTTGTTGACATTTTATTCTCAGCTTTTGTCACAGTACATTGGTTGCAAAAACCAGGAAAAAAAAAAGAAAACACGCAAGTTTGAATACTGAAGAGACCACAAGCCAAGATTATTTATGTGAATGTAACAAGTAAAAAGCTTGAGGAACTCAGCACTGAGCTCCAGCATAACAACAGTGGGTACACAAGATGGAAATGAGGACAGGCTATGGAAGGAGAAATGCAGAAATACTGCCTGGACCCACATGGGTGCTGTTCAAAAACTGAAATATTAACTTGAGTTGAGATGCGCAAGCAATGCCAAAGGCAACAAGAACAGCTCCTGTTGCTACATGAACAGCAAAGGATGAACAAGGAAAATGCAAGCTCAGTGCTAAATCAGTAATCACAGCCACAGATAAGGTTAAGGTAGCCGATGCCTTCTTTGTCTTAGCCTTCACCAACAAGGTCTCCCAGGCTTCTATGTCTGGAGCAAGGGTTCACGGAGGAGAGAAACTATCAGCAGCAGAGGAGGATCAAACTCATGGATTACTTGCCCAATTTAAACCCACACAACCCCACAGGACTAGAGAGGATGCATGTGATGGTGCTGAGAGAGCTTTGTGATGACCCTGAATGGCCGCTCTTTGTCATGACATAGAGATAGCTAAGGTCCTCAGTAACTGCAGAAAATAAAATATTACACCAGTATTTAAAAAATGTCAAGATGACGCATCAGGGTACTACAGACCAGTAAGTGTTTGACACCTAGAAAAATACAGAGTAAGTTGTCTTGAAAGCCACTACTAGGCACATGTATTAGAAGTAGTTTATTGGGAATAACAAGCCAAGGGTAGTCATGTTCGACAACATCATCATCTTCTGTAATGAAATAATCTGTGTATGAAGTGAGCCATGAATACTATCCACCTTGATTTTAGAAGGAATTGACAGCATCCTTGAATCCAAGATGGGATGTTATCCAGCTACGTGGACTTAATTTGTACTCGACCTGAAAGCTTTTTATGCGTGGAGCTTCTTAAGGGTCTATTCTGAGACCTATCCTGTTTAATATCTTTATTAAAAAACATTGAGAAGAAAACAAAATGCACCCCCATCAAGTTTGTGGGCAATATCAAGTTGGGGAAGGACAGTCATAGAAACAACAAAAAGAAGTTAGAGGGAACCTTGTTAAGTCATGTAGTCCACACCCCAATCAAAGCAGGTCTAATTAGACCAGGCTCCACAGGACCTTATTCAACTGAGTTTTGGGTATCACCAAGGATAGAGATTTCACAAATTCTGTGGATGTGTTACTAAATTTGAACTGCATGACAGAAGCATAAATCTTTGTATTTAATGCGAAAGTCCTGTGTTCCAACTAGTGCCTGCTGTCTCTCATCCTAGCTGGGTGCAACTTTGAGAGGTACATGAACAAACTTGAGGGAGGGTGTGCCATCCAGAGGGAGCTGGACAGGCTGAAGGAATGGGCCAGCAGGAACCATATGACATACAAAATGGACAAAAGCAAAGTCCTGCTTCTAAGAATAAACACCTGCAATAGTCCAGGCTGGGAAATAACTGGGGAGTAGCTCTGTGGAGAGGGACCTGAGGTTCCTGGTGGACAGCAAACTGAGCATGAACTAGCAGTGTGCCCTGGCTTAACAACATCCTGGGCTGTACTAACAGGAGTGCAGCCACTACAGCACCAGGAGGGATTGCACACATTGAACTGTGTTTGGAATGCTGCATCCAGTTTTTGCCCACAACAATATAAGATGTTGCTAAACCAGGAGGAGCTCAGTTGGTGGTCACTACCACAAGGTAAAGAGCTGACACACTGTATGAGGAGAGACTGAGGGAACTGGGCTTCTTTAACCTGAAGAACATATGGTTTGGGATGGGCACTGGACTCAACAGCAACCTTCCTTTATCAAAGAGGAGGTTACACACCAGGTTGACCTAGGTTCTTACTGAGGTCCATGTCTGGAGGATGAAACACAGTGGTCGCAAATTAAAATGAGGGAGGCTCTGACCAACCTGACATAAAGAAAACAAATGTTCAGTATCAGGAGAATTAAGCACTGTAAGATGTTGCCAATGGAAGCTGCAGAATCTCTGTCCTTGGAGGTTTTCAAGGCACACCTAGACAAAGTGCTCAGCAACCTGGTCTAAAGTTGGTTTTGATCTTGCACTCAGAAAACGGTTGGATTAGGAATTGCCAAGGTCCCTTCCAAGGGGCAAAAATCTACAGTTTTAACTAGATCTTCTCAAGAAAGCACTAACCTGGTAATTAAAACCAAAGAACAAAAACAAACAAACAAACAAACAAACAACAAAAACTGCTAGCAGGATAGTCAACTTCTATGTGCCTTATATAAAGTTTTTCTAGTTAGTTAGAATTAACATTGCATTATCAAATACTCTTAGTGTTCATATACTGCAGAGTTATCAAAACAATACTAAGTTGTTTCCACTTTAATGATTCAAGAATTTAGTAATGTTTACTCCATGAGATATAAAACAATTATTTATTTCTCTGATGACATATAATTTCTACAGCAACATGCAAGTAACAATTTCAGCTCTTCATCATTTATAGGCAAACATGATGGGAATAATGTCATTTTGCTGCTTAACAGAACAGACAAAAAAGGACCAAAAATTGTTATTTTTCCTTTTTTTTTTTTGAGACAGAGAATGGATTATGTTTACAAACAGAAAAAATTACCAAAGTGACTATTTTATTCCAATTTATGATAAAAATTCTATTAATTTTTTTTCTTTGATCAGTACCAGCACAAACAGACACAAAAAAATTATGAACCCAATTATCTTTCCATAATTAATTACTGTTGGTAGTTGATTTTAGAAAACTCATAATGCACATTAAATATTAAAGCAAATAAACTATGTAAATTGATTACTATTTGTCTTTTGTGTGTGTGTGTGTCTTTGTTTCATGTAACCAGAACATTGTTCAGAAGTTTCACACAACAGAGGTACAAGTTTTCAGATCCTGAGGCTAAAACATGGGCTGTGGGCCAGAGATATACCAAATGCTCCAGTGTAAAATTTGTATTTATCATCGTTCATCCTTAAATTGCCTTTTAAAATGGAAGATATTTTTTAATCATATTTACCATTCAACTACTATTTCCCTTATAAAATACCGAGATTCTTTATACATTAAAATGTATAAAGCATCTACACTAACGGAAGTTACCAAAGTGGTTTGACTGTGGAAGGTATGATGAAATATTACAATAGTATGCTTTAACTGAATCTTGACCTTTTTCCTCTCTAGTCTCTGTCCCACATTGTGCCAGTAAGAAAGAATCCAATATGCTTTTCCTAAGCGATGGACAATTTTTTCTGTCAGAACTGTGTGACCCAGTTCACCGTAATCTACTGCCATAGTAGAATAGGACATCAATTAGGAAAGGATGCTGTCTGACAAACAGGTCTGGAGCTGTCAGCTCACTACAATAACAAGTACTTTTTAATGTCTACCTTATAGGTGTTACCTGGTTGGCTCCTTAGAGATAAGAAAGATTTGCAAGGATCCCCACTCCTGTACATTTAGTTGCTGAAAGTCTACTTTAAAAAAAAAATTGTCCTTGTAATCCTTAAACACTATTACTAGAAATGGTAAAGCAGCCCCTCAATGTAAGGACAGCAGGACCATGAGCTCTTGGCCAAGTGTTAATACTAATGACACAGCATCAGTCCCTCTAGAAAAAAAGTAAATAAATAAATAAATAAATATATATATATATATAAAATTATATATAGGGTATATAGGTTATACAGAGAAATATATATATGTATATTAAAATGTATCAATACAACTATACATATATATGCATGTATGTATATGTATGTACACACATAACCACATACAACTTCCTGCAGTAGTATATAATAAGAGGAGTAGAGTCATTAAACTCTACGCTATTTATGTATTTGTCTACTATGCTAGTATCTGAAAACTTATTCTGGGTGCTGGATTAGACCCTACCCTTTAACATGGCCTTACATTCATACACTAAATTTATTCTACAGCATTCTTATAAAGACAAGATATTTAGTAGGTGATTAATAACTGTAATAAATTCATAAGCAGCAGGGGAAAAACCCCAAGTCCTTTATGAGGAAAGAAATGCATTTTGATACTGAGTCCATATCATACACCAGCTTTTGAAACTTGCTGTGATTTGCTGCCACAATCAGACTAAGCTTGCATCATAGTCCATCAATTATGAATAGAATTAAAAACCCTGTTACTAAGAAAAACCACAAACTGTGATCCTAGAAGAAGGTAATACATCTCTAGCTGAAACTGCATAGAAGTTTATTGTATCTTTCTTTGAAGCGCTGATCACAGCTACTGGGACTTGTCTTGTATCAAACACACAAGAGTCATTTGGGTTGGATGACAAAACCCTATTGAGTTAGCTTCTACAAGATTAAACTCTACAGCAAGTAGTTACTAAAGCTGGCAGAAAGGTTTTGCTTGTTGTTTTGTTCAGAGGGGACCATGTAACCCCCAATTCAGCATTATTTGTTCCACAGTCATGTTCCTTATATTCAAGCAAAACTGTGAGCAATGTATGCAGACTGAACACCTTCTTTCATGCATGTTAAATTAAATTCTTAATACTTTGTAAAAATTAAAGTAGTAGATATAATTACTCTTAAGTGAATACTGTGTTATAAAATAACTATCACAAACTATTAGGTTTATGCTCAGAATGAGCCTTCAAATAGAATGGTGATGGGTACATGCAGACTGACAAATCCCGCTAAATACTGCAGGGAAATAAAGACATCCATAACGATGCATTAAATTTCAGATAACCTTAATTTTGTGGGAATGAAGTTTTTGCTTTATCAGCTGATGTCATGCCTGCACAAAATGGAATTTCCCTTTCATTCTCAAAAATGATAGCTGCTTCTCTATCATTTTCATTCATTCTGTGGTCCCTGGGAGAGGTGTCAAAGTGGCAGGCCTGTCTGGTGAAGTTCTCACTAAGATACAGGGGAAAAAGCTGTCTCAGGTCTCCCACACATGATCTGGAGGAACCAAATCTATGGATTAGGAGGCAGTTCAGAATCCAGATCCAGTAAAATCTTGCATGTGTTCCTGTCCATCACCCTGAGCACACTGCAACATCATGTCTGGAACTGAACATGTATTCTTGGCTCCTAATACTGCTCAGCCACATAGAAAGCAGCTGTGATTCCCGACTTTAAACAGTAGTCTCCATAACCTAACCAGCTAGTGAACATAGACCATAACAGTGTTGCTGTCAATTACCCATCAGCTCAAGTGCTAGAGCACAGAGCTGCACATCCAAGAAGTCCACGCACTGGTGGCAATTCCTGTCAAGGGTCATTATGACTCCCTATGACAGAAGTCCTCCCCCTGGCAACATTAAAGATAAACCTTTTAAAAAGATAACACCAAAAATTATTTAATGGAAAAGCATGCTGTAGCCTGTATGCAAACAACCAGATGGAGAAAGGAGGCAACTTTCATTTGCATAACGACGTTAACTGGAAATGCTTTGCAAACACAGTATTAACAGCACGTAATATATCATTGTTACTATAGTCGCATCCCCAAATAGCACTGATGGGATCTAGGCCTCATTGTAAGATGCACTTTATAAATGTATATGCAGAGACATAAACCATACTTCAAAAAAGCTTTCACCTGTTACAGAATATCATCTACCCCAACTCACTACAACAGAAAAGAGAACAGATGGTTCAGATGGCAACTGTAAACAAATTTTACAGAGAGCTAAACTGCTCCTAATTATATCAGCTTTGAGATCTCCTGTCACACCTTCACAATTTATAGTATGTAGCCCCCTTAACCTCCCTGTAAAAATAAATATGGACTCCCCACTTCAAGTCTGACACTTTATCAAGTGGAGTTTTTCCTTGCTCCCTCTATTCTTCCTGAAGGTATGGAAAAGAGTTTCCCTTAGCTACCACATGAATTAGGAAAAGATCAGAGAAAATAGCAGCTCAAGTAAAACTCACAGTAGTGGTAAGCTCACATTTCTCTGCAATCTTGCCTTAACATTGCCTCCTTGCATGACAGTACTTGATGAAGTCTTGGCCAGCCTATGAAAGGCCCCAGGAACTGCGGCCTCAGAAGGTCATCAATTCAAGTCTCCTGCTGTGGGTGAAGGTGGCAGGAGAGCACCTGAGTGTTGCTCTCTCTCTCTCTCTCTCCTTATTTGGATATCACTGTTCCTTACTCTCCCTTCCTCCAATTTTAATGGACAATTAGTGGTCAGTTATGATAAACTATTTAATCTCTTATTATTTTCACTGCTTCTCTTTGTAAAAGAAAGTCTAAAACTAATTACTATCTTGCAGAGAAAAAAAAAAAAAATCGACCTTTTGGTACCTACAAGGGACATTTCTAGGTGGTAACAATGAGTAAAGTGCTGAAAAGCACCATCTTAATTTAAGAGCTTAAGTATTTTCTTAGCTTTCAGAAAAATGAATGTCTAAAACCTGCCTCATGTATCATTATTATAATGGGAGGTTTTATTCTCTTTTCCTCCAGATAAAAGGAACAAGCAGGTTAACAGGAACCACACACATGGATCCAGGTTGGAAACACAATCCTTTCTGTTCACAAAGCAAGTATATACACTCTTCCTTGCACCGTGACTGAAAGCATCAGTTACATGCAAAGAAGAGAAAGAGTGCATGCACCTTAGGTCCAAATGCTGTCCTGAAACAACACTAGGCTGAGCTCATTCACTGTCATGCCTTTGCAAAGCCTGCAGCTGGGTTTGGTTACTAATCTTCAGTCTATTTAACAATGGAAGTTTTCTTTCATCTGTCATTGCAAAAGTGCATGTAATTTAAATCACACTTTAATTTCTTTAATGTTTCACAAAGTAGGAGTTGGTTCACATTAAGTCTAAGTTACTATCATAATACCTTTAATTTCATTTTCAGTGCTGTGTTCTGGCAATATTTTTTAAACAGAGGTGTTACACTGATGTATGTATTCAACACTGATTACTCACAAAACACAGAAACACAAGAAACTCAGCCTAAATCAAACAGATACTTTAGGGAAAAAAGTGCTCAACAACCTTTAAACAAGCAGAACAAAAAATACTGTTCAAATACATCAACACTTGTCTTAGTTTTACTTATTTTCTTAGCAGGCATATCAGGAATTTTATATATCTGAATTGAGTTTAAAACCTAGTATATCTTATCAAACTTCATCAAAGCCTCAGTAACTAAGGGAAACATTTTTCTTCCATGGAAAACATTGAAAAGTATCAGATCTGACCCTACTTCAAGGACTATTGGTCTTCCCATGCCAGCATTCCTAGCCAAAGACAATGAGAAACAATAATGAGTTGGTTTCAGATTCTAGCAAAGTGAATACAAAGTCATCTGAAATTTAAACTGGTTCAAGCTGCAGCTAATTAGAAAACCAATGGGTGCATACAGGGAATACAGAAAGTATTTAAAGAGTACTAGGAAGATGATGGATCCTGATCCAGTGAGGAACAGAATGCTTCATGAAGAATAAAGACAGAACAATTATGCAGGGACAAAAGGACAGCTATCAGTGTTCAAAGTCTGAGCTCTTTGCACATTTGCCCACTGCTTGATACTGAATTAGTCCACAGCTTCCATCTTGTTCTTCTTTTTAAGAAAATCTGCCCTGTCTTTGAGTACTCCATGTAAGAATATAAAATAAAGCAAAGAGGCTTTTGGTCATGGAAGAGTAAATTCATAACTATTTTCTAGTAATTGACAGTAACACCCATAACTAACTGCTCTGTATTTCACATCATCAACACCACATTCTCTTCTAGACTCTAAAAAACTTTGATTAATATATCTCAAATTCTTCACGTATCTATGTGTGTACGTATACATACACACACACAAACTTGTAAGTATTTTCTGAAATACATCAGTCCAGTCAAACAGGTGACAATGATGACTGGAGTAATCCTTGGATGTGTGTGTAAGCACACTCATCAGAAAATTTAGGTTTGGAAATGATATCAGAAGATCATCCAGTCTCACCTCCTGTTAGGACTAGGTTGTTCAGGGTTTAAACTTGAGGGTTCCACAAGGGTTCCACTGCAGCTCTTCCCTGGGCAACCCTCTTCCACTGTTTCAAGTCTCCCTGTGGTAAAAAAGTTTTTCCCTATACTAGGTCTGCTCCTCTCCTTTTCAACTTTTGCCTCCCTTTTGTTTTCTTCCATGTGCCACTGTGAAAACTCTTCTCAGTAACATCCTGTTAGGCCCTGGAAAACCATCATTAGGTCCCTCTGAAGCCTCCACAGTGAATCCCATTGTCAGAGGCTTCCTTCATAGGACATATGGTTTAGTCCCCTGCCCATCTTTGGTGCTCTCTCCACTGAACTTGCTCCAGTTTGTTGATGTCTCTCCTCTATCGGGTGGGGTGTGTGTGCAAAACTGGGCACAGTCATTTAATTGTGGCCAAAAGAGTCCTGGGTAGAGGGCGATAATCACTTCGCCTGACATCCTGTCTGTGCCCTTGTTAACACAGCCCAGGGCACTGTTGCAGTCCCTGCAGCCAGGGCACGCTGCTGGCTCACACCCAGCTCATGTCTGCCAAGGCCCCAGGTCCCTCTGCTGTCCCCAGCCAGGTAGGGACCAGCCTGAGTCATTGCAGGGACTTATTTCTTGCTAGATGCAGGACTTGGCATGTCCTCCTTGAATTTCCTAAGGTTCCTCTGCTTGGCCACTCCTACAGCCTGTCTAGGTCTCTCTGGATGGCAGCCATGCCCTCACGGTATCAACTGGTCACCCTAATTAGGTGTCATCTGCAAAACTGAGTAGAGAATTCTCTGCTACTTCCACCAGATTATTGGTAAAGACATTAACAGGTCGGGTCCCAGGATATTCCACTTGCTACTGGCCTTCAGGTATAGTACATATTTTAACCACTACCCTGATCATAAAACCAGCTTTCTACACATTGGTTTGATCCCATTCAAATCACAGTGTCCAAATGTAAATAAAAGAATACCGTGGGAGACAGTGTTGAAAGCCTTGCTAAAGTCAAAGTAAACGACACACACTGCTATTCTCCCAGCCTCAAATCTAGTCAGCTTATCAGAGAAGCCAACTGCGCCAGTCAGGCATGATTTAACCCAAGTAATGCAATGGTGATTGCTTTTAATCATCTTCTCTTTAATGTGCCCACAACTTACAGGAGAAAGACCCACTACACAGCACAGGTCACTTTACAGTCCTGTATCATTAACTCCACAGGCACGTAATTTTAAAAATGCCTACTCTAAAAAAATAAAAGAAAACAAAACAAAATAATTCTCATGTCAGTGGATGTCTGTGTGGGGAGTACTTGCCCCAAACCAATCCACTGTCACTAATTAACTTATTTTTCAAGTTTATAAAGCCTTTAAAGTAAGAGAAAATTGCTCTATAAAAAGGCAGGACGTATAATATTGTATCCTCCAAACACAGAGAATAGGCCTAAAAGTTATACAAATTTATTAAAAAGCCAAGTAAATATAACATATGAAAAGAAAGTACTTGTCCTCCATTTATTTACCAAAGATAAACACAACATAATATTTCCCATATCTCACATGAACAATCCAAAATCAGGCTGGAATTCTCAGCCTCTGATTTCTGTTAGTGTTTTGTTTACGAATATATACATTCATCCAATACATCGCAGTAGTGGAACTACTAAGACATTATTTCTTTGGTCTTTCCATGTGACTCACTGTTAACACTAAGTAATATTAATATTTGAAATTCAGTGCATAATTGAAGATATAAAAAAAAAAAATAAATAGCATTCAGATAGCTTCTTTCATATCACACCCAGATAAACAGCATGGCTGTATTCATCTGGTGAAGGCAGGTTGGACTCAGACCAACTTAACAAACTATGTCAGGCAGTGATGTAAAACCACAGCAACTGGAACTCCAAGCCCAGAGAGGGTAGGTGCACTGTTAGAATACACTACCAGTCACCAGCCAGAAGGGTGACAGCGACTGCAACAAGCACAGGAAAAACAGAAATGCTGCGGAGGCAAAACCCACACTCCTAACGTGATGTACATCTAGACCACTGAAAGGGGGAAGGTGATGTTAATGTTAATTTTTAGACATTGGCAAAGTTATTGCGTGGAAGGGCTAGTCTTAGCTAATCCATGGAAACAGTGTAAAATGTGTTGGTCCTCACCTGTGCAGAGGTCTAGTCCACAATATCAAAGTCAATAAACTATCTACCAAGACATCACAAAGTACACACAGATCAAACACCTTTGCAGGAGTAAAACCTTGAAGAAATCAGTACAGCTGTGTTTGTTTTCAAGGAAAGGAATCACACCTGAATGAAGCAGCTTGGTAAAAAGATGTTAAGAAAAGCAGCTAATTGCTGTCTCTACTATCTGTCATGATTCATCAGTGTTTAGCATACTATATTGAAGTTTGAGACAGATGAATATAAACTAAAAAGTTATCATGGCTAAACAGAAGGCAAAAGGGCATAATTAGGGATTAAGAAAGCAGTCTTCAGAAAACTTGGAATTGTGTTTAAATTACAAAAGAAAATATGAACTAACAGGTCAAATGTAAAAAATGAGGTAGGTCAGAACAGCAGCCAAAACTGTAGCTCAAAAACTTTCAAAAGTTACAAAAGCCAATGATAAATCCTTTTTCAAGCACATATAAAGACTGAAAACACTCCTCAGACATATGTGTCCAAAATGCAAGGTATAAAAATAATGTTGATGAAGGTGAGAGCAGAGCAACTGCACATATTCATTATTTCTGTGTTCAGTGTGGGAAGGTTCGACAAGCACTTTCTAAGGAACTTGCTAAGAAAATAGTCTTAAACTCAATGCCACAGAAAAAAGGGCTGGAACAACTAGATGAAACACAGAACAAGGAAAGTGTCAGCTGTTCAAGGAGTTAGTCAATGGTTCCAGTCTCCCTCTCAGAAAAATAATGAAGTAAACCTTAATAAAAAAATAGAGAAGCCTGGCAGGGAGCACTAGAACTTGAGGAACAGCTTCCGTAGTATATACTACTAAATAAAACACACGGGGAACGTCTCAACCTGGAAAAGCAATGAGTTACAGGATGCACGTTAGAGGTCTACACAGTTATGAGTGGCATAGAAAAGGGGAATACGGATCTATTTTTTATATCTGTGTTCAGTACAAGGACTAAGGGACATCAAATGAAACCATCAAGTGGATGTTTCCAAAGAAATCTTCACACAAGGTGCATATAAGCTCAAAAACTTCTTGCCACATGATGAATGCTAAAGCTTACATGTGTTCAAAGAGAGATAAGGTATGTTCAGGAATGACAGGTCTATAAGGAGTACTAAATATAAAGTTACCAGGTTCCTGGCTTAACACTACTTGGCGGCAACTGCAAAAGCATTCTGCGTGACAGCAGGATTGTTCTGTCCCCTTCCTTGGGCATCTTAGTGGTGGTGTCCCTCAGACGGGGTACAGGGCTCTGTAGACCTTCGATCTAACTTTTAGAATTGTAATTCAGATGTTACATTGCTTTCTCTTTCAGAATGCTAGAAGTGTACAGACCCCATTTGAAATCTCAGAAACAAGTCAACAGCAATTTGAGAGGGAAAAAAATAAACTCTCTCTCACCTGTTTAATAGTGGTATAAAAAGCATAATGTAAGCAGCCACTGAGTAACAGATGGACATATATCCACTTTAACAATACTGCTTCAGGTAGTGTTATTCCATACCATTTCTTACAACCTCAGCTGCCCTTGTACCCTATGATAAAGGCAAATCATGCTGTATAGGCACATTTGAAACCTAATCAAGACAATCTTTATTAATGGATAAAGGATGCGTAAAAGATCTACAATGGAAAACCATCAGGGAACTTAGCACAAAATTTAATTGTGCACTTTTTAGATGTTTGATTAGCAGTATCTTGTCTTAAAAAGGGTCTCCCAGCTCTTAATTGGCAACTGATTTTAACATTATCAGCATTAGTAAATTCAAAGGCTCGGACAGCATGATGATGCTCTTTCTTGGCTATAGTTGTAACTTTTGCAGTCAAAACACATGCCTGCAAGAAGACATTCCTTGTGAAAGGTGAAGAAAGAATAACAAAATGTTATGCACTGTTTTTTAAAGGATAAATTATTAATGCAAATTTTTATGTGGTTTAAAAATCAGTATTCAAAATAAATGGCCTTAATCAAACCAAATGACATGTTTTTAAAGTGTCAATGGTATCTGATTACATCCACTCAGAACACTGACGACACTAATTGTCCAAAATTCTCACTTTCAGCCCACCTCCACAGTCCTTGCAAATGCCTCAGGCAATTCAGTCTTGTTCCTAGACCACATAGCTGTGTCGCATCCTCTTTATCTTCTCCCTCCAAGAGGAAGAAAGTCCTAAACCAGTTTCCCTTCTCCTCCTTTTCACTAAGGGACTGAGCTACAGTGCACATTCCCCAAGCAAACTTCACAGCAGTGCACACACATCAAGTACGGTGATACACGTCAGCAAATCTTTCTGCATCAAACAGGCTTAATACTTCAAGAACAGCACCCTGCATACAAGGTTATGCTGCTTTTAGGATTGCTTCTTCCTTATTTGTATGAATAGTGTCATGCTTGTAAGTGTAATTAAGCTGCAAATACTTTTGCACCTAGCTATGTAGATCACATCAGTGTCCAGACAGCTGCCTGTTTCCCATCTTTAAACACTGTTGCATGGTTGAGACCTTTCTTAGATAGATACTACATCTCTCTTTCTAAAAACAGGACACTGCAGAAGTCTCATTTCAATTTACGATAAACATCAATACGTAAAAAAGATTTAAAATTATTTCTTTCAAGGCTACCAAGGATGTTGCTTTAGAAAATTATGAATCCTTCAGCTGTACCTAACTGCAAACAAGGGTCCAGCTTATGCAGATTGATATTCAGTATCAACAACGACAACAATCTTTACAGGAAAAAAAAAGAAATTTCTGATAGTGTGGTCTGATGTTAATATGCAAATAATAGTCTATCAGACTCCTGGCATCAGATGACCTTTTTAGGAGACTGTGCTAGCAAGAGATGCTAAAGCTTCTTCATTATTCCAATCAACCTCTTAAACAAGCTCTGCCTTCCTCACTTTTTTCTTATATATGTGTTGTGTGGGTGCATACACATAAATAAGGAAAAGAATTAGAGCCCTGAACCTTCTCCTAGAAGCTGATCTGTAACATCTCTACCACCTAAGGGGAGATCTCCATAAAGGTAAACTGGTATTTCTTGTCACCTCTCTAGAGATGAATAAAAAAAAAAACCCAAACAACGTTAACTTCAGTGCATAAAATAGGCTGAGATGCCTACTTTGCTGAACGGTTACCCTTTAAGTTCAGAAACTGGGCATCTAGCCACATAAGGTACCTGATGATGTGACCTTGTTTCAGACAGACTATTAGCCTGCAAGGACTGGCTCATCTCTAAGGCATGGCTAAATAATTTTCCCTTTAATCAGTAATGCCCTTCCTTCACTAAGCTATAAAAGCACAGAGGCATCTGCCTTCCTATCAAATCCTTATGTATAGTTCAACTATCACTGTTTCCCTGAACTGAAAGAAACAAGATACTACAGCTGTGGAAAAAACAGACCTGAAGAAAATGCCCTAGCTTTGAAGCACTCACTTCTTTGATTTTTCTTAATTCTTAAGAGTCTTTTTAACAAACCTAGGCTTCAATAACTTCCAACATCCAGCATTTCTTGACTAAGCTTTTCCCTTTGGTGACACTGGATTTCTGACAGCAGGTGGACTCTCAAGGGACAATGACTGTTCCGGACTTTGAATAGAAGATCTTATTGTGCCATTATTCTACTCTTCTATTTCATCTGGCTAAATCTCCTGGATATCTTCAGGACAGTTGCAATTTCAGAGATAAAAACATCCCCAGAATGTTTGGCATAAGGAGTTATGCTTTCAAATCTAAGTGGTCACTTTTGTCAAAGAAAACAAGATATATATGTGCAAAAAGAAATAATATTTTAGGGTAGATGCTTTAGCACATTTTTGTGCCTCCTGCCTCTTCCAAACCTTACAGATGTCAGAAAAACAGACTCTTTTTTAATAGTCCATTTTGTTTTCTAAGGGTTTGTCAGCATCCTCAGAGTGATTGCTTTTCATTATCTGATAGAAAATCAGAGAATAAACAGAATAATATTCCATCTTGAAAGTCTTTCAGAGAAGGACTCTCCAGGAAGATGTCATGATCTTTGCCACTTTAATCAATCACTGCCTACATATGAATTTTGGCTAGAAGGTGTTTGTGGTTTTATTTGTTGGTAGTGTTTGTTCTTTTTTTATTTAAATTGTTGGGGGGTTGTTTTGTTTTGTTTTTTTAATGCTTTGTTTTGTTTTCCAGAAAGTAAGATGTACTTGAAAAGACATTTTGACTCTGGCCTGAGAAAATGTCTGGTCAGTGATGACTCTGCTTCACTAAGCTCCAAGCTGAAAGACACTGACCGACTCTCCAGCAGGTATCTTGGCAGAATTATACAGCAGTGAACTAATGATGAACCCTCAGCATTATCTTCCCTGAGCAGAACTAGGGTATACAATCTGAGGAGTTATTGTAGCAAGGCTTTTCTACTTCAGATTCTGCATCTGCACAGAGCAGCTCTTCCGACTTATCCATTAACTTTCCTTACAGCCACTCATGAAGCAGGAAAGAGAGGTTGTCCTAGAACAGAAGATCTCAGAAGATCTCAGTGCTCAGACTGAAGCAACCACACAGCTGTACTTGCTATTTCCTGGTGAAGAGAAACCTTTGAAAAAAAGAGGTTTGCTACCCAATTCCCACATTATGCAGCCAAATTCAAGTCTGGAGATCAAATAATAATGTCAGTTGAAGCTGAGTGACAGGCAGTTGAGAAGGCATGCATTTCCATTGGAACTAAGGGAGTACAACCCTACCAGTGCAGATCGTGAGCCCTCAGGTCATTTGGACCTTACTTGGTCACCAGGCGAACAAACCTATTGGTGATGATTTACAGGCAGTTACATGTGTCTAAGGGCTGAACGCCCCCTGTTCGTTTTGTGAGAGTAACCCTTCACTCCATAGCACTGCACCTATTTCCTTTCCTTACAACAAAACTGTTTCTGCGGCCAGGATCTTCTAGATCAGTCGCGTTGTTATTAAATGATGCTATCAAGATAGGCAATGCAGACATAAAGCTCTGTGAAGAATCATATATTAGCAAAATTGAAGTAATCTTAAAAAGCATTACCTACTAGCATCTTGTAATAGACAGGAGGCCACATAGCTAACAAGCTTCCTGAGCATTATCAGTCTCAAACCTTCAAGATTTATTTCTTTCTATAGTATGTTGTATCGTATAACAAAAATAATTAACATTTTGGAAGCTTATAAATGACTTCAACCTATATAAAGTTAGAAACAGAATTGACACAAGCCATTTTTTCTTTTGGATTTTATAGAAGTCAAGTCTGTGAGCAGGGCACAAAAAATATTGTGGTGGGAGGGTGTAAAAGAGACAGATGATAGGGAAATCCCTAGAGAACTTGATTTTAATACAGATCTTGCACTGTACTCCAGAATATCGTAGTCTTAGAAAAAATAAGTACATTGTTTTGTCATCTAAAACCACAGGTAGCCACAAAGGAACAGTTGTTCAAGATAAACTCTAGTACCCCACAGGATTTTCAGTTTAATAATATGAAGCCAATTATAAATCTGAAAAAGTAAGCCAACATTGTTTTTGATCTGAAGTCTACTCTGTCTTTTTCAATGGATGGGGAGAGAAATATGGGTATGAGGTGAAATCAGCACATTACAACTCTCATGGATAATTTCTAACATGCTATATGACAATTGTGTTGCGGTGGCTACTTTTTCAATGAGATTATATTCCTATCCTGTATAGCAAATGCTATACAGGAACACAATAAAAACTGCGGGTTTGTGCTTATGTTTGTTTTTAATTCAAATCAGAATGTTCAGCCTTTTCACCCTTAGAATTTTTTTTAATACCAATGGACTACCTGCATGCCTGCATTTAACCTGTGGCCAAAATGACAGGTATTTAGCATGAACCCAATGTTTTTGTGGAAGCTGGGCAGCGAGATTTCATATGCATTACAGTTCCTTTTTTTGCCAGGCGATCTTATAATCATGCATGGCTGAACAATGCAACTATAATTTGGAAGGCTACTCACAACTCATTCGTACAAAAGATAGTATCGTTATTCTCAAACCTCTATAGAAACATAAAGCAGGTATTTAACCATCACAAAGCCAAGCAGACATACTTTATAATCAAACCGTCAAGCAATCAAAGAAAAAAAAAATTAAAAAACCGAAACAAAACACCAAAAGAACACAAAAAACCACACACAAAAACCTTTAAGAAGGCACTTTCAACCAATGAAAATAGATCCCAAACAAAATACTCCAAGTCAACCCCTTATTCTACTTCATGAAACACTATCAATTACAGGGTGAGTTCATCCTGAGACATACCTCTAGTAAAGTTCTGCACATGAATTAGAAGGATGAAGCACTATGACTTCCTACCTATTACAATGAGTTAACATGGTATTAACTCAAGAAATTTCCAAGGAATTTTCCAATTAGCTGATGGGGGGATTAAGGAGAACAGGTAAATATTACTGGGTTTGAAGCAACAGGTGACAATAAAAACAATGTGGATCATGGATTTGCAAACACGGCTGTAGAATAACTAGCAAGAAAACATTAAAGGTATCATGTAAAAATACAACTTATCTCAAAGTACTGCCAATAAAACTGCATTCTGTATCAACAATTATTTTTTAGAGCAATCAGAAAAGCCCCATTTTGTTTCATGGGTAAGGCTGAAACAGTAATATGCCTAAACTAAAACTACTACATAGTAAACCCTGATTGTTTTTTGCAAGCCAAACTGGATCAATACATGCTGGGGCTGCCCAGCAGTGCGACAGCCATCCTGTGACATAACACAGGCTGAGCTCTGTACTAGACAGCACAAACAAAAGACAAGGTGTGCCACATGCCTTTTTTATCTCCCCCTTTTCCTTCTCTGTAATTCCCTTTCATCACATCCTTTCTTGGACTCTTAGGTTAAGCCTGTTTCTGTGATACAAACACACACGTGTATCACTTCCCTTAGTACAATCTGTACGCTGCTGAGGATGACAGTGGAAAGTAAGGTTCATCAAACTTGCAGAGTCAGAACCAACCCTCGCTAGAAATATAAACACAGTCATGCATTCAAATACTGTCCTCTGGAAGTCCCAGAGACAGGTAACTTTCTTTGGAGAATTCAGTAATTTCAGAGTATGCACAAACCAGAGTTTATGCTGACAATTCAAACAATGTTTCAGCTGTAGCTGCCTCATCTACCCACTGAGGGAACAATTGATAGCCTCGTTTTTTGGATTGCTTTGCAGAACAATCTTGGTTCTGCACATTGTTATCAAAACCCAGGCTGCCTGGCTCAGGCTGGTATTATATTATTTGCACTGCCTGTGCAACAGTAACCATCCTGTGTGCTTACCTTTAGTGAAAACTGACATCGTCTTCAACACTGGGAACTTATAGAGGGCTTGAAAACAATTTCCATTCTGTTTTATAGCTGTAGGACAGTAATTTTTGGAGCATTTCTTAAGAATCAGATATCTTCTGTTAGAGATGAATTAAGATCAAGTGTTCAAAAATAAAAGGTAAATTTTGTAAATAAAACAGAGATCTCTTCTCATAGGACCTGTGAAATACACAGGTATTCATACAATCTAATCTCATTTTATAAAGCTGGGTCAATTAACTTCATTAAAATAAATTGGTGTGAACCAGTTTAAGTAAGTAAATGATTACATCACATAAAGTCATTAATTTTCCACCCAATACAGGCTGCTTTGATAAAAGACTTACCAGCAAAAGTATCTACACTTCAGCAATATGCAAACCAAAAAGAAACTCTGATTTTGATTATGTAGCTTATTCTTAGCTCTGTTCTCCTGAATATTCATGACACTCCCAAAACCTTTGCATCAGTAAGATCAACTTTATATCAGAAGAATTACTCACGTAAGTGACTGCAAGCAGGAATTAACTTTTCCTTCAAAGACATCTCAGACATGGTTTGTTACTGCATCACTCTTCCCTCTCACCTCAATCAGGTTCCATGGAAATGAACATTTGATTGCCAGAAACTGTAAAGATTTGAGGGTTTTCCCTAGTTTTGCCTATTACGTTTCATTTACTACACCGGAAACAAAATTTTGGCAAACAGTCAGTGGACGGCACTTCATGTTAAGTTAGTAGCTACTACTTCACAGAAAAGCGTAAGCTGTCAAACAAACAGCAAAGTTGAAATTATTCAGTAAATCAGCTTGTGAAGAAAGCCATCCTATGTGAAAGCATTGAGAAACATCCTCCTCTCAGCATTTTATACTCCAGATACTCTTCAGATACTCTCTACACTCAAATTCTATTGAAGAAAAATTTCATTAATGTATTTGAAAACACAGCTTAATATTTTAGAACGCAAAGATTGAAATGCAATTGTATGACTCCTTGTTTAGTCATAAAAATCTGCAGAAGAGCACAGCCCTTACTGAAAGCATCTATATGCTTCTTCAATCCTATAAAAATAATAAGACAAAATATAGAAGAAATTCAAATTCATTTGAAATAATTGTAGAATATTATAACTGTTTTTTTAAATTCAGAGTGAAGCAGCAAAGTCTATTCATCTCAGAATACATTAAGACAGCTTTAAATCACCAAACATTCAGGAATGCCATATTTATTAATGGTTTTGTATTGTCTTCAACTTCACTAATCTGTTGCAATGGAACCCTCAGACCCCTTGGTGAGTGCCTTGCTATGGGGAAATGCAGACTTCATCCATTGTTCTTGTGGTATTTTTTTATGTGCAGATTTCTCCTGCAGAACTTCCAATGTTTCTGAGACCATCAGATTGATACAACCTAAAGCCAGTAATTGCAAAAGCAAGTCTTCACTTTCAGGCCAGCTTTAATTCTGAACATATTCATTAGCTTTCCATGATGGAAGATTCCTGATCTGTTTGTTTTTTTTTTTTTTTTCCTTCCATATGTCATTCCATAAATTGAATGTCTCTAATTCTGCTCAATCTTACTACAATTTGTGGAGTAGACAGAAGGAGGAAGGCAAAAAAGGCATCCTCTCCTAAACACCCCCAGTTAGCTCAAAGACCAAGGAAACCAATATAAAAATAATTATTTCCTACCTATAAACTGAACACCAACCATGTTATAATCAGTTATTTTTGTGCCTTTTAGTCATCAATATAATACATCTGTACTCACTAACCTCTAAGGTGAAGCAAGGATAAGTTTTTAAATGATATAATATGCAGACAGTAACTTTGATAAATAAAATCCAGACATTGTTTCCAGTGTTGTTTCCCATAAGTCTGGTACACAAAAAAAGCTTCGACCATTAACTAATCCATAAATAATTTCTCAGTTGCAGCTTACTGTCAACACTCACAGCTGCTTCTACCACTCCAACATGGCTGTCCTTCTTAGAGCTGCTTCTGAACAGGCTTTGCCAGCTAGAAAACCGCCAGCAAGGAAAATTCAAATAATAATTCAGGGACCAAAATCAGATATAACATGGGCCTACTGTGTCTAGTACAGCAAGGAATATGCCCTTCACTGAGCATGTGTATCTCTTCTACTACCAAAATTTAAGTTGTTATTTGCCCTGTAAGTTATTCTGAGTGATGAGGCATTAAACCTTACACTTCACAGATGAAATATCATCACAGTCCGTCTTCCATCCTTCCTTGCATGGAAGCAAGTAAGAGTTCAGCTTCACTCTCCTAGCTGCTCAAAGCACTTTATATAGCCATAATGAAATTCTGCTCTGAGTTCCTCCTCTTTCAGCAGAAGAGTTAGTATTTATGCTAGGAAAAATAATTTTGCATTCTCTTTTGGTGGGGGTGGGGAGGGGGGGGGAAGTTAAGTGCATAAAGCAAGGGGACAGAATCGCCACCCAAAGAAGAGAATGCTTTAGAGTCCAAACTCATGGCTGAGGAGACGGCTGTGCACCCTGGCACACAGCGCATTACTAGAGGCTCTAGGAAAGATAAGGGGAAATAAAGACAGCCACCGATTGCCATTCCAAGGGAGCATTATTTGCAGGACACATGCATGCTACAGTTTCCCCTAATGTTAGATAGAAACTTCCATTTCCCACAGGTCATACCTCAAATTTGAAGGGTTCAGAAGCTTGAGAGCCAGAAATTTCTCTGAGGATGAAAACAGTAGGGAGCAAATCTACAACTAGGAATATTGCTCTTGGAGTTTACACGCAAATATACTTTACTGTAGGTCTTAGGCATTTTTCTGCTTTTCCCTCTGACAAATTTAGAAGCAACATTTCCATGTCAATCTTCTGACCATTTTAATTCATACTAGCTTTATATCTGTCAGTCTCCTACATATTTTTAGTTACTTGTTAAAGATCACTCAGTTACATCTAGTTAAAGTGCCAGATAAGTGAATATGACAGGAAGAAAATATCTATTCTAAGGACTACAGAGACTCCAGTCTTTGGCTAGCAGGTGAAGTAACACACAAGGGGGATTCTCTACTTGAACCCCATTAGGTTTGCATTATTGCAGGGTTTTTGAAACTCCTCAGCATTGCCCCTCCAAAAAAAACCTAACCAAAACAAAAATTCATTAGTTCCCCTAATTTCTTGAGCTTCTATGGAAAATAGTCTTCTTTAACAGGCTATAAAACATAATTCTCCATTAAGCATGTTGGGAGTCTCCTTCCTACCCCCAAAAATGGAGCATCTTCTTATGTGATGCAACATAGAATAATTTTAAATTATTCTACAACTCCTCATCAAAAGGGATTTTAACCCTGAGATGTACAAAGAAAACCCCAATCAGGGATAATTGTCCTTAAAAAGGATAGTTCTGCTCAATTCAAATGTAAAAACAAGCCAAAATGAAACAGTACCATATGAGCCAACAATTAAATCTCATTTGAAAAATAGTAACTTTGCTGTCCTATGTGGCGAAATGCTGTTTTCACAAGGAAGGATTTGGTCACACATACGTGAAATATGTAATACATTGATTTACGTATTTAATACAAAGCATATTATCACTCCTTTAAAAGTAACATTATTTAATTATTAATACTCTTTAAAGTTTTGGCAAGTTCAGGTCTCATTCACGGGTCTTCCAAGAAGAGCAACATCTCCCAGCAAACAAATTAGATAGGATTAAACCAAAACCTCTTTTGAACTGGAAAAGCTACTTTCATTTTTATCATAAACTTCAGTCTTACACATTGGCTCTACTGGGGTAGAGCTTCCAAATATCACACCCCTAGTAAGATGCCTGGCTTTCCTAGACATAGCAGTTAACATAAACTAAGTCAGGAATTCTTGCGACTTCGGAATTGCACTTCCTTATCGCGTGTTCTGGTGCTCCATTTAATATGTGTGCAGAAGGAATTCGGTGCAGTGTGTTTCAGTCTGGTTGATCACTGAACTAGATTTACATTAGTGTGTGCAGAGACTGATGTAAAGCATTAAGCTACAACAACTCAATAATGTGGAATGAGGTCAATAAAACTATTCTTTTTTAATTACTTAGATTACTTATATTTGTTTTAAACAAGCATCTGTACTTTCTCTGTATTTGAAACAATGGAAAAAACATTAAATGCTCCAAAACTTGCCTGTTACTAAAATACTGAAAATGAACATGTCTATTCATTAACATGTCTATCAGCAAAAGAAATCACAAACAACCTGAGCTAAAATGATACTGTAGTTTCCACTTCACAAACAAGGAAATTCCAATGGCATCAGTAAAACTAACTGCTGCAAATGAATTTGGGTATGTAAAATTCACACCTCCTGAGCTCATCATTTCAAAGCAGACAGAGAAGATACATTAGACTGACCAGTACAAAGACCATACAAGGACATGGGCAATGACTCTATCTGAAGCGGAGTACACAAATAACAACCATTTATCCTTTCTGAAGATGACACTGGAATGTCCATGTCCTTTGAACATGAGGCTTCTGCGTGAAAACTGCTGGAGAAGCTGAGGTCTACCTCAGGCCATGTGCCTACTAACATTTACAAACTGCATTTCAGCAGCAGCTGGCTATGCTGGCAGAGAGACGCCACTCACACTGTATCCGTCTTACTGCTTCTCAGGCAAACAAAGGCTGATGAACGTGATTGTCCCACTCTGCACTGGTGTGGCCTCACCTGGAGCACTGTGTGCAGTCCTGGGTGCCAAAGGATAAAAAAAAAAAAATATATAAAGCTACTGGAGAGGAGGGGCACAAAGTTGGTGAGGGTTTTGGAGGGGAAGCCATATAAGGAGCGGCTAAAGTCACTTGGTTTGTTCAGCCTGGAGAAGAGGAAACTAAGAGTAGGCTTCATCGTGGTCTACAGCTTCCTTACAAGGGGAGGAGGAGCGGCAGGCGCTGATCTCTCTGGCAACCAGTGACAGAACCCGAGGGAATGGCAGGAAGATGTGCCAGGGGAGGTTTAGGTTGCACATTAGGAAAAAGGTTCTTCACCCAGAGGGTGGTAGAGCACTGGAACAGGCTCCCCAGGGAGGTGTCAAGGCCTCAAGCCTGACAGTGTTCAAAAAGAGACTGGACAACACGCTCAGAGACATGGTGTGAACTGTGGGGTTGTCCTGTGCAGAGACAAGAGTTGGACTCAATGATCCTTGTGGGTCCCTTCCAACTCAGGACATTCTATGATTCTAAAAAGTATCTGACATGCCTGTAAACAAAAATCACACCCTGTTCCTGTGCCCCATATCCCCACCTAAACATGCTGACAGCATACAGCTCCATGCCATGTATACTTGGATTATGAATTCTGTAAATGTACACATATCGCATATAACTTTTTTGTGTAATTATGTGTATTTGTAGTTTGTATTTATACCATATACACAAAGACTGAAGTTCCTACAAACTGCATTAAGGTTGTAGACTGGGTAGAGGCAGGAGGTCTTCCAGTGTCCCGTGACTGTGGAAAATCCTGCACTCTGCACTCCTACTTTCCAAGACACTCCATGGCCAATACGCACTCAGCCTAAAAGCCCTACTTAATACTATATACATACATATATACATAAACATGTTTATATGTATATATAGTAAGCTAATACTATCAAATTCTAAGTAGGGAGTGGTAAAGTTGACTAGACTTAAAACTTGAGCATTTCAATTGATGGTCTATTTGAAAGATGTGGGTTTTTTGTTATTCCAGCAATGAAGCTTTCACAGGAGTTTTGATTTTTACAAGATGACAGCATGAGATTGTTGAGTACGGCTGGCTACATTTTCCATACAGTTTTCACAGATGTTCAAGGTCCTTCACAGTTCTGCCCTTTGATGCATTCTTTGAAATGCTTTTATAACACCAACCTTTAGCACATATTTGTCCACATCTTCCAAAAAGACTTTTGCAGTTTTCACACAACATCCTTCCCACAGGCTTTCACAGATGACCTACCCAGAACGAAACTACCCCCTTTCTTAATCTTTGGGTTTTCTGTTGAGACACGTTTACCAGAAAAACAGCAAAACGTGACTACATTAAAAGCAGTCTGGGGATACCAATAATATATTTGTCATGAAGAATAAAAGCTTTTAACTGATTCAGAGAAGTAAATCTATTGGCTTAGTTAAGCAGTTTAACTGCTTTTATTTTTAACACTGCCTTTCTGCCCACTTGCTCTTCATCAGTTCATCTTTCTGTATGTAATTTCAAATTGAACACCAGAGCTTTTTGGAACAGAGATGTGCATGTACAGCAAAATGAAGCCACTGGACCATATAAATACTAGCAAGATGTACACAAACAGCAGCACAAACCCATGTTTTCACCTTTTTTTTTTTTTTTTTTAACATATTAAAAAGTATTAATAACACACAGTGGTAATCCACCAAACACTTCTCATAGCCTCCATTCCAAGTTGCATTTTCTAGGAGGAGTTGCACCATTATTACTATCATGTGCCTATACTGAGAGAAATACATATATCTTCACACCAGTCTCCTTTCTAATGGGATCTTATGAGAATTCAGTATTACAAAGTCTAAATTTTAGATGGGTTTGGGGAGAACGACGAAGCAAGTGTTGCTTTCCCAAAATGTTCTTTCCCTGCGGTAGAAGAAACTAAGTCAGAGATCATATTCTTTACAATACTACAACACTGAGCTGAAAGCAGCCACTTCTCTTCCCTCTGAGCTTTCTAGACACTCAATAAGTCTTTGAATTCCCAGAAAACTCAAAAGCTACATTTATTCTGTTTAGTTTCCATTCTATTTTCTGGCTTTTATTTCAAAAGCACATTATTATTTGTCTGAAGTTACTAACTAAAACCAAATGCCAGCATACGAAAACTCCTACTTGCTCTACTAAAAGTTTATTTGTTTTTCTTTTTTATCACTGAGAAGTGAGTTCAAACTTCAGCCTTACTAGAAAAATGTAAAACATGTTTCTCTATAGGTTTAATTAAAATTTTAAGGCTGGATTCATGACATCCAGATTGAAACAAAATCCTTACTCCACAGTGATGCTGGCAGCATAAGATACTTCTCTTGTTATACCGACGTCTTAGCATATGAGTGACAGTTATTTTAATGGGAAGTTATTACTCAATAAATGTTTATTTTCTTGTTTGAGTCAAGCAGTTATGTCTGAAAATGGGAAAAAAAAAAAAACAACAACAAAAACTGAATGAAAGACTCAGTTGTTGTGTTTAACAGAGGCATGAGAGCATTTTAGAGGAAATGGGCTGATAAAGTTTTCTCTGTGTGTTTCTTATTGCACTTATTTTGTGAACTTGACAATAGTGCCTTTTAAACATTCATCCCCATATGCAGGCAGTTTCACTAAGTGGATAAAAACATATTGGTAAAACCCCAGTCTCTGCCTGTACTAAGAACAAATGTAGAATCTCACACTACCGTCACCAAATTTCTAAAATTCACTAGTTTTCATCTTAAGCTAATAAATGTCATATACAATTTTTATCTTCTTAATTTTCTTATGAAAATTAACAGGGCTCCAAAAAATCAAAATTTGCCTCTTAACACTTGTTGATCAAGACTCACTATCAAATTTCCATTTAGAATTTTATTTGCATTGCTGCATTTACTCCATTCAAAGTTACATAACAAAGTAAATGGAATTCACTCCTCGAAAAGACTGCAAGATTTAGCTTATATTGTTTATATTCAGCACAACCATAAGCTTAGCTTTCCCAAGAAGCCTGCAATACCAAGGAACTAAATCAATGCCACGTGCAGAGAATTCCATTTCCCAAAGAAGTGTAAAATGTTAGAGAAGTGAGATCATAAATAGTTTATTTTTAAGTGCTTCTGAAAACTATTTTGTGCATTTCATTATCCTTCAGGCTATGCTGAAATTGTCAATACAAGCGTGACAGGCTAACTTCACTAGTCTGCATGTCTCGGCTCTCACTTACCAGCTCTGTCATTCCTCCACCATCCACTCTATCCTTAATTGTACAGAGACAATATATATAATGCTCTGAAACAAATTTTAGAGAGACTGATGCCCAGATTTGTTTCTTGATTTCTTTTTTCCCTATAAACACTCCTCTGAATGAAAACATCTCACCCTTACAAAACACTTTTTTTTCCTTTTAGCAATGAAGTGCACACTTTTCTCCCCACAGATTCTTGAAAACAATGGAGAATCTGATGACTCCTATCCCATTCTTACTGCTAATGAAAAAAACCCAAATAACAAAAAAAAAACTCAACCACCACAACATAAACACTTCACTGAAATTAAGTGAAACTACATAATGTCTAACATGACTACAAAGCAAAACCTAAGCCCAATTCTGATTTTAAAATAACAAAAGAAAAAAAGATCTAAGTTCAGTACCAAGCAGCTTTATGTCAATAAATATGTAACAGAACAAGAATAAGACTTCTGCATTCACATTTCAAATGATTCTGAGAAGCTGTTCACTTTATTATTATGAGGCAAATCTGGCCTAGTAATAAACCTGCTGGGGATTAGGAACCATTAGGCTCCATTTCACTGTACCCATGTGTACAACCAATATGATTACAGGCATATAGGGGGTGATAAACAGGCTTCTCGAAGAGAGTATTTCCACCTAACTGATTTGAAAACTGAATCAGCAATAACTTACGACTGGAAAGGAAAAGGTGAAGAGGTGTTCAGTGTGCACTTTGAGACAACAGTTCTTGAATTTATCTTTGAACGACATGTCCACACATTTGTTGATGAGGAAATTTCATTTAAGAAGCTCCCCCTGTGAAAAGGCAGCCCCGTTCTTCCTATAGGTAACTACTCCTACATTTATACAGTCCTAAAACCACATTCAGTCATTTGAAGGCTACCGCAAGCCTGATGTGGCCCCCCAGTGAAAATGAGTTTAACACCCCTGCTATACAGCATAACCAAACTGCTGTGAAGTCCTTCTTATCAGACTCAAGAAGTAGACCCCCATTTTTACTGAAATTTTTTATACAATCTTATATACTTCAGAAGGAAGGTTTGGTGCAGCACTTCTCTGCTATTTTTTTATTTTAGGAGGGGAGATTCTGGTGTGCAAATTGTGCAGAAGCAGAAAGGTAACAGATGGCTGCTGGAGCCGGGCCACGGAAAATACAGTGGCTGACAGGATCTGTTATCACTTAGCAGCTGCAGATAAAACCTTTACAGTTTAGGATAAAATTTCATTAAAAAAACGAAGCTGCTGACAAATGAAAAAAAACATCCACTAGAGAAGACTACGCAAAGAAGATTTCATCCCGCAGTAAAGATTTTGTGTATTTAAAAGAATTTCTGCATACATGAGAGGAAAAGCTTTGCTTAAATGGAAGTTGTGCATGGCAAACTCCGTTCTCAGATGTGATGGGAAAGCCAAAGGAGAAATCAAACCCCTTCTCCCACTTTTTCCTGAAAAAGCTATCTGACATCAAAACATCTAAAGAATCCTCTGTGCGCCAATTTGTGTGCAGCCAGAGTTTTACAAGACATTTAGCAACTATTCCAATGCAGAAAGATGTCAAGCCTTCCCTATTAAAAGCTACTGGAAGGAATCACAGAACTATGCAGAAAACTCAGAGAAGCATAAAAAGGATAACCCCTTACAAAAGCCAACTTCTTGCAAGGAAATAAACAAAAAGAAAGTACCATCCATTTTAAGGCCATTCAGGGCCATAAATTTAGCTATGGAGATATGAACAGCTACGTAGTTACAGGGTCACATCACTGAACCACAGATTCTATTAATGAATCACTGGACAGGAATTACAACTGACTAAAACAGTTCAAACATTGTGCATCTTCAACAAAAATAAACTTTATTAACAGCAAAATACCTGTTGTGAGTTGGCCCAGATAGCCTGACTCTCTGCAAGTAGATAACGAACCATGTACTCACATTTCAGAGCTACTAATCTCAAAGTATTGAAGCAGAAAAGGGACCGCATAATGAAATTCATCCAACAGGAAAGTATGAGCTCCACAGAAACACAAAAACCTGTAGGTTGCTCCAGGCTTATCCTCTACCCACACTCCTAGCAGGTATCTTCTGGGCTTCACCACCATGGTTGCCTCAGGTACTCCTTGCAATGCAGCAGCAGCTCCAGCTTCTGCTGCTGGTGAGTGACGCTGGTCCGACCTGTTACCAACCACGTCTGTCAATCCCTGGCTGCACACACAGAATTGCTCTGCCCTTAATACAAGCAGTATGGGATCAGCAGGTCTCCAGTCAGCATCATTTCCCTGCAGAGTCAGTCCCATGGGCACATTCCCTTCAGCAAACACTGTGGTTATGGGTTGTGCCCATGTCACCTTGTGGCTTGTCCTGGTTTTGTTAAAAAAAAGACTGGTTCTCTTTTAGTGATTTTTCTTTCAGCTAATTTCTTCTAGGTGGCTGTACTTTTCTGAGTTCTAGCCTGCATATTTTTTCCTAAGATGCTGTACTCGGTGCTGATAAGAGTCCAACGGAATGCTGAAGAAGCTTGTGTTTAGATTTATTACTACGGTAGCTAAGAAAGACTGATAAGTTTTCCCACATTCCATTGTGAGAGGAGCGTGTTTGACGAGGGGTGGACGGAACAGGTGACTAGAACTGACCAACAGAAGTATTCCATCCCATAATCGTCATACCCCCTATATAAGAAGGTGATCACGAGGGTCAAGCTCTCTTCAACCATGGCCGGCATCTAGAGAGGACCCTGTCTGTCTGCCTGTGATCCGCAGGCCTCAGGCCCTGCATCCCTGCATCCACGTTCCGGTTTGCTGTGAAGTCCCGCTCATGACTTCCAAGGGCCTGGCCTGCATGTGCTGGAGCTGCCAGCTCTGCACACCCAGCTCCGCCACTGCAGGAGTGACGCCAGCTCCACATCGAGCACCTGAGATTGGTTTTGTTTATTTTGTATATACTCTCTATATATTAGTAGCATAAGTAAAACCCTTTAAAACTCTCCAACTTGAAGTCTCTCTTCCTTTCCCCTTATCTTTCTTATCATCTTTCCAATCTAAAGGAAGGGGTGGTGGGATGTAAAGGGGATAACGGGAGCATCTGCCACAGTTTATTGCCACCTTGCCTTAAACCTTGACATGGCTCAGAAAAAATATTGTGGTAGTTTTCCACCCCTGTCAGTGCCTCACTGGTGGGAAAATCCCAGGTCATGAACATTGTACCTAACATCTTACACACCTTTGTGGGTGTTAGGCCAGAGGAATCCATGCCTGTAACATCTTCCTGCTTCTTTTTCGAGATATGTTAAGAAATAAAATAGAAAAAAACCCTTACCCCTCCCCCCCCGCGCTTTGTTCTGACCCAGGTTATTTAAGGTAAGTTCTTCACTTTGTCAGATATTGTTTGATACATGAAGGTCACACGATATTCTGCACTTCAACCATCTAAAAATCAAAAACAGGGGAACCCCATGCTGCAAAACTGTTGTGGAAATAAGCTTGTTGATTTTTGGAGGAATACATTCATTCCACCAACATAAAAACACTAACAGCTTCCTTTAGCCTCATCATATATCATGGCTGAACTTTCACACTAAGTTTTTAAATTCAAGATGCTCAAACTCAAGTAGGTGGAAGGAAAAAAATAGCATCAAAGCAAAAAAAAAAAAAAAGCATAAAAAC
Organism: Streptopelia decaocto; assembly: GCF_964273445.1. Lineage (NCBI taxonomy): Eukaryota > Metazoa > Chordata > Aves > Columbiformes > Columbidae > Streptopelia > Streptopelia decaocto. The sequence goes on from NC_138655.1 coordinate 76,530,436, forward strand.
AAAGATCAGCCCTCTTCTTTGAGATGTAGTATATGAGCCAAACACATCATGTCCTGGTATGGAACAAAAGGACTAACAAGCTAACTTTAAATTATTTTAAAAGAGTAAAAAATGAAATTCAAATACTTTGTTCTTTAAACTTGTGTAGCTTTTGCTTATTTCCTGAAGTAAATTACTTGGTTTACCTTGGGAGAGAGTTTGCACAGCTCCTTGTTTCCCCACATGTCCCTCCATCCTTCATATTTTTACCTTTGGTATGTCAATGAAACCTAAAGGTCTCACTCTGTCCTCCTTTCCAGGTCTTCAGCTATCCAGATCCCTCTGCTTCATTGCATGGTGAGGATAAACATGACCCTCAAATTATTAGATGTATGTGGCAAGCTAGACAGCAAATGATCCCAGTGTTGCTGCAGTGGCTTAAAAACCAAAACAAACCACACCACCACAAGCAAACAGAACAAACATTTCCCAGTAAGTCTTGAAACTAGGAGTTTCCCTGGCAACAGGGGTTGTAGGATTTCTATGGCATTGTTGGTGGCTCTGGCTTCCTAGGAAACCACTTACTGAATGCTAAGAATTGTGATGCATCTCTGAACATCACTTGTTCATCAAGCTCCTGGAGTGGGGCAGTGGAGTGAGGTGAGAGATCAGAGATCAGTCTATTCCCATCCAATATATTTAATCTACGTAGAGTTAGGGTTCTTAAAGTCAGGCTCTTAATTTACAAAAGCTATCAAGTTCTTCTAGAAACCAATAAAAGCTGTTGTCTTTATTTCCCTTCATCATTTTTAGCTAAACTCTACATTAGAAACATTATTTCAGCAAATTCTTGGTGTTATTCTCTCACAGAAACCTCCTGCACTCTCATTGACGCATTCTGTAAAATGTCTACAATATTAGCTGGCATCTGTTTCCTGCTTGTAAAATAGTTGTGCAACATCACACTGAGGTCCAGATTCAGAAAGTAACAACCTCTTGTGTCTTAGTGTTGAGGATGATTTTCAGTTGCCTTTTTTTAATGAGAACATTTGAGACTATGTGTCCTGATTTTAGCAAGCTTCCTCAAAATTTTCCCCATTCATCTTCTCCACCTAACACATTTCCCTCACCTCCTTCCCATCACATTTCCCATGGAAGTAAGAGCAAGATTATCCTTTGAACTTCAAAGCACCTTATGAATTTAACTTACTCTCAACATTCTTATAAACACCAAGATCATTATTACCCATTTGGCTGATGAGATGTCCAAGAGCTACTACTAAGAAGCTTCTTACATGGTTTATTTTGCCAGAAGATCGTAACAGCTTACATGAGCCCAGTAAAGCCTGAAACTACGTTTCTTTCCCATGTTTTTAATGGCTGGTTGGAAAATATACTTACAACATTTTCTGGCTCTCGCAGTCTGTCATCACAGAAAGCACCACACAGATTTTGCATCTGTCAAAGTTTGCAAATGAGCCACAGGATACTGAGCAAAATGTGTGGCAAACAAAGGCAGAAACTGCATTGAGACATATATTCACCATTAGAAGCCCAGTTACATCACTTAGGAAACAGAAATGATCTACGGACAGCATGAGGATGAGGTACACTGTCCACCTGCTTCTTCTTGAATGAATGATGCCATTAAAATATGCAACAGATTAAGAAAAAGATAGTGGAAAGGGCTTTGTTGTTGTACTGCAAGCAGCAGACCAGCATTATTGGGGGGGCAGGATGATAATATTAACAAAATAATCAAAAAAGGAGACACCGGTCTCATCTGCCCCCAAATTCTTAAATGTGCACTTTTCAACCCTTTGTGGAGCTCCTGAATATCCTGCATCATTGACAAGCATATAAATGGCCTTTCACCTTCTTTCCCTCCGGCATAAAGGAAAGGAATTACCTTCTGCTGGTGGGAGAAGATTATATGAGCTAAACTTTCAGATCAAAACAAGAGACAAGGCATCATCTCTCTCAAAATTATACCCTGTATACTGCACAAATAACATACCAAATAAAATGCCTACATATAACCTGCTCTACTCTGCTGACGGTTTAAGAACTGTAAGCACTTCTGGACTGACTCATTATTCAAACTACATGGATCAGCACTGCCCATGTTACTGTGATATAGCAAAAGTGTGATGCTCTGTGATTACAGTAGGGCAGATTTGTTAATGATAGGATCAGATTTCTTTAAAGATAGGATGGCAACAAAATGGAGTGGCCTCCTGCACTGTAAATAAAGTGGTACTAGTCATAGGGGAGAGAAAGTGGGTACTGGGTGTTCCATGAGCTAAAACCACAGACACTTTATTCCTGTAGAGTATGCTTCAGGATTTTTTTCCCCCCAAGCATTTCTCCCAGAGAAAGGAGGTTGCTAAACAAATTCTAGAAAGAAAAGAATAGCAAATGCAGGTGGATGGTTTTGTGCATACTGAATCACATTTTCTGTACTGTGAAATGTCTCCACCTATGTCCAGTGCCTCCCCAGCCAATGGAAAGACAGAAACTGCTGGCATATACAGCAATGTGCTCAAATGCACACAAAAATAAGTTTTCCAAGTTCTGGGTACCACTCCTCTACTTCACCACAAGTTGACGCTTGCATGGACCAGTTAGGCTCTTGTTTATTTTGCCACGCTCAAGCTGAAACTAAATATTCTCTAGGAAAGTCTTTTCCAGCCAAGGTTTCCAGCTAAGTAAGTCTCCTGAAATCCCTAATTAACAGATTTTAGGATAGTCTATGGATTCCCACCTCACCCATTTTAAGGAAGCAAGCTTCATCCTTAGTTATCTACAGCAGGAAGGGGAAAGAGATTGCTGTTTATTTTATCATACCTACATTTTCTCATAGCTATTTTGTGCACTCTGTAAAAATTCATGCTTTCTATGTAGAAAGGATCTGTATGAGGAATTGCAATTCACTCTAGACTTGCTATTCCTGAATTGGGTGTATTTTTGTGCTATTTAGACTCTTCAATTTTATTTTCTTTTGAGGTCAGTTTTTCATGCTCAGAGGGGTATACATTAAAGCCTGAGACACTGTGTAATTTTTATGTAGGGAAAATAAAGCAGGTATTTCCTCGCTGAATGAAAAATATACTTAAATACAGAGCTACAAAATGAGCACTCTTGGACACCATTTACTTGGTTCCACCTATACATGGGGCCTGGCCCATATAGATTTGATGGAAAAAATTCTTAGGAGACTGTAGGATCTAGGAAGTTGAACCATTTACTTCCGGAGGTGAGCCTACATTGCCAAACATTTACCTGGTCGGATCCACTAGAAGTATGTTTTCTTTGTCTTCTCCACCATGACAACCCTTGGAGAATCACCTTCCCCTTTACCCTTAATTTCAGATAAAGATAAGAGGGACCTTTGAAAACTATTCAGTGAAAAGGAGAGCTGCCTATCACACACTGTGCCATGCAAAAGCGGGGAGGTACTTCTGCAAGCTCTGTTCTGTCTTAAGCCTCTTGGGTTAGAGAATGATGCCAGAGACTCACTGACAGCCCTCTGGATTCTGAAAAGTCAAGCCCACATCTGAGAACTGACCACAGCAGCACTGCAGAGTGTTGCCACCAGCTGTACTGTAGTCACAGCAAAACCTTCCACTCCACCAGATGTTTCTTTCTGAAGGTGACAACCCTTGCCAAAGAAGCTCCCAGACACATTCCCACCAAGATGTTCCACCTCCTACACATGCAGGTTTACACTGTTATTTTCTTATCTTGTTACACTGTTCGACTGCCTGGCTGCTATTCAGATTTATAGTAGAATAACACTACTAACACTGATATTATCCTTGGAACAAAGCAAGATTAAATATATGAGGAAGACTCCTGCAGAAACATTTACCTTTTAGCAGGCCATGTTCCAAACTCAGTGTGCTAATCTCATAAGCAGTTTTACTGGAGCACAGAAATTAGGATAATTAGAGTTTATTTTACTATCACTTTTCTTAAAGAAGAAAGCTCTCTACCTTCCATTCCAAAAACAGAGCATACTTTAAAAAAAAAAAAAAATGAGATTAGTTTTGAAACTTACAATCCACACAAAATGTTCTGATCTAATTTATTTCCTTTCGTAAGTGGAAAGAAAGCCAATTTAAAACTTTACAAGACAGACAGAACTGTCATCTTCTGCTCAGAAGGAAATTACACCCAGCAGAGGCAATGAAATGGAAAGTTGACTCTGCAAGAGCAGAACAGAGCAGAAACGTCTCAGGGCATTACAGTTAAATCATGCAATACCCGGAAAACTCTGTTTCTACATTGACCTATACCCAGATAGTTCTTAAGGTGAAAACCACTGTGAGATATCTGGTTCGAAAAATTTTGTTTTCTTGTAAAGTTGCAACATGATTCTACTGCTAGTGGGTTTTGTGTTGTCTTTTTTTTTTTTTTTCTAAACATTATTACAGTCTGCTTTATAATGAAGAATGAACCCTTTACAGCTTTATTCACCAAATTACCCCATTTCTTCTGAATAAATAGTTTTAAAGGTTCTGAAACACATCTTGAGAAAGAGGATGACATAAAGGAAAATTGTAAGTGTAGACGAATATAATTCAATGCAATATGAAATGGACATTTGAACTCCAAAATGCATTTTGATAGCCTTAATGGAGTGTATGCTGCATAATTCTTGCTGGTAATTCAGTTTCTTGTCAGCTTCTTTGCTGTGTGTATACAGGCACGTAAATAAAAACAGGTAAGAAGAGAAGTCACAAACCAAAGGAAACACGTTGACTCAACCCATCAAACCAGACACAGTGAATCCATTGTGGAGTAAAATCACTGTTACTGCAAACTTCATTGGTATGTATTTAACTGAAGGATCTGAAAACTATGTATTTTTCATCTGTTATTCAGCAAGTGTGATTTATCAGCAGTGGTACGTGTACATTGTTTCTCAGTAGTTTAAAGACTCAAAAATTAAGTAGTTTACACAGATTTTTGTATTTTGGACTAAAAACTGGAAGGCACACAGACTGACAACTGGACATGGCGATTTCTATTTCTAGGGCTCCCCAGTTTCCCTAAAGTCTAGGAATGGACAAACCTTGGATAGTTTGTTGGTGATAAGAGACACATCAATCTTTCTTAAATGAAAGCAGGCTGGAAAATATCACATGAATATATGTTTCTGATACTTTAAAATAGTAACGACTTCACAGTTCAGTAGGAACGAAAAGCAAGACAATAATTAGAAAATAAATATTGTATTATTTTCCTCTCTCTCTATGCCACTTTTTCTTATAAGAGATTGTGGCATGAAACAGTTTCTATCACAGCCCTATTGCATACTTTTCTTCCTTTTTTGATACAAAGTAAACACAAGAGAGGGCTCTGAAGAATCAATCTGTAAATTATATTTGATATTACATTTTTTCCATTTTCTATACACAGAAGTTATTTTATTTCTGACAGGTGATACGGGTTTTATTTTCTTTTTAAATAACAAAGCCTCAGACTTTTCACCAGTATAGAGGCATATAGTTTTTACTACCTGTTATATGAGCTCCTATCAGCTGACAGTCTACCTGCATAGATCAAAAATTATGCCCTACCACAAACTTGATAATAGACATTTGATACTTTTTTAAAACTAGTTTTTGTCCTAAACTTTTAGTTGATGAACATTAAACTGCATTTTATGACAGCCGGATGATGTAGAACAGATGTTGAGCTAAAATTTCATTTGCCAAATGTCAGCTGAAAACATGTATGTAAAACTGGAGTATTAGTAATACAAACTACATGGTGAAAACAATGGAAAAAGTTGTCAACCACATCAGTGTCTGCCAACCATTTTTTAAGGACTTCAGATGGAAATCCCACCTAAACTGATGATTCCAGAAAACAATGTTCAGCTTTAGGAACTCTAATTGCTTATTAGGATGAGTATGTTCCATTCTTGGTATCTATTCCTCATCTCGAGCTGACTGACATACAGATAATGTTAGCAAAAGCCTGCAATTAGTAGTTTTTTTGTCTTGCAGTTTTTCCTCTGCCAGTGAGCCTTTGTTTGGAGCTCTGGTTGGACAGGTAGGCTCGGTGTCTGAAAGAGACACATGCCATTCCCCTCCATGGTTCACGTCAGTCACAAAACACCCCAATCAACCAGCCAACCAAAGAAGCAATAGGTCCATAAGGAAACTCAAAATTTGTCAGTTGACCAAGCTCACCCACTGACTCACATGTTTATCTTTCTTTTGCTGTGTAAGTATAAATGATAACTCTTTAAGGAGCACAGTGCAACACAATACAGACATTGGAAGTCGTTTTTGTATTTGGGCCAGGTTTGTTGCTTCCTAATTAAAGCCAGTACTTCTAATTATACCTCCCATGTGCTACCCTAAATCATTTCTGTCCTTCCATAATATTTTTGCAAGTCTCTGGAAAATCTTCTGTCCCCTCCTTTCCACACTTGTCATTTATCCACATTTTTGTAGTTTATCCATGGAAATCAAAACATTAGAAGTCTCCCGATTGCTTTTATTGCTTTTCTCCAAACTCCTTCCAATTTTTCACTGTCTTTCCAATAGCTGAAAGATCAGCTCCTGTAGGCCACAAATAGTTCCACAAGCTAATTTGCATAGGTGGATTACAGCTTCTGGGAACTAAGTTGTAACATCATCCAGCGTGCCTCTGACATTGCTTTGTAAGATTTATTCAAATTAACAAGTAAGGGCAGCAATATTGAGTAAGAGACACCACACACGGTCCATGGATCAAACGAATGAGATCAAGAGTAATGCAAACCTCTTTTACAAAAGTTATTTTATGAAAAATCCCAATCCATCTAATAGTAATCAGTAACAATAAGTAATGATCCCCTCTAAAGTGTTTTATCAAGTACAATTTATACCCAGATGCCTGCTCGCTCCTACTTTACCTAGAGAAATCAATGCTCTGAATGTACAAATGGTATAAAAAGGCAAGAAAGAACCAAAAAGCAGGCAACTGAAAAACTTGAAAGAAGAAATCTTGTTTTGCAAGTACGTATCCTATACAGTAGCTGAATAACAGTTGTGAGGTGACAGCAGAGCAACCAAAGGGAGATAACCTTTTCTTAAAAAGATATTATGTCTATGACCTGTAGAGATACTCTAAACATCTCTTTCATGTCTATAGGGACTACTGCCTTCACCATCATCATGCTTCTTGTAAGAACTTTTCATAAGGATTACAGCCATTTCTCCTCTGGTTTAGTGCACTCCTAATGTAATTTTTTTGATGTTTCAGAAAAAAGACTGTTTCCCTCTGGTTACTGATGCTTGCCCTGGGGCAGGTGGAAAAAGGGGAGGGATTCAAAGCTAAGAGAAAAAAAATAAGGTTGAAGACAGAAGTTTTCTCAACAAATGAAACTCTGCAATGGCTGAAGTAGCTGCAAGCAGTGATATTTCTAATGTGCCGTAAAATGTAGCTGCTGTTGTGTTCTTGGATGGAGAGACAGAGAGAACTGCTATAATGCTAAACAAGTAGAGCGATCAGGTTGCAAATATTTGGTTTTTAATGCAGGGAGAGAAGTCTTTTCTAATTGTTGCTTAAACACCTCCAGCATTTTTGTTGGGGCAAATTTTGGGCACTCCCATCACAAAATTATACATTGCAAAAATTAATAAATAAATCACACCATCTGCCATAGAAAAACCTTGTATAAATTAACACTTTCAACAAGTTTAAACTGAAGTTACCAAAGAGACTTGCTTTCTTTTCCTTCAGAAAACTAAACAAAATCACCAAGTGCATTGAGTATTACAGTCACCATTTTCATTGCTGTTATGGTGGAAGTCAAATTATTTGTCAGAAAACTCTCTCTAATGCATCTGCCTCCTTGGGGTACATTATATATAAAGTTTCCTCTTTCTCTAAGTATACGAATACACTCGTGCCTCACAGCAACATTAAAAATCATGCTATATATTTAAAAAGCATGCACAGTAACAACCATTTCTGCAAAGCTGTAGTACATATATTCTGTTACCACTTACTGGCATTGGAAGCCCACACAACAACGGGGTGAAGGATAAGCCTGATTACGTGTGACTTCCACATTGCCCAGTCTCATTGCCCAATACCAGAATATCCTTTTCTGCAGCTTTTATCAACTGCAGACAAACCAACAACTGTAACAACTTCTGCCCAACAAGCAACTTGAAAATTCAATACAGAATAGTCAGAGTCAAAACAGTCATATAACTTCTCCCATTTTCAGAGAAAATTACTTTTCATAATATTTTGATTGGTAGGACCACTGAAAGCAGGCTAAACAAACAAATTCAAGACCATACTTATCATTTCATTTCACAGAAGAGCTCATGAGAGCCTTTCAAGGTAAAGCATTAGGACAAAGCTCTTATGCAAGCAAAACCTTTCATGTACAATCCTCTTTTTTTTTTTTTTTTTAATATATATTCAACAACAGAAACATACAAAGCAAGCTGCAATTACAAACCTCTGCACGAGCAAGAAAGAGTAGACAATGAAGGTTTCACCCACCTGGGATCTTTCTGAATGCTATCAATGGAAGGTGACCTAGCCAAGGTCCCTTCAGGTGGGATGGCTGGCCCAGATTTGCTGTATGGTGATTCAACAGAAGGACAATACTGCAGCTGTCGGTAGGGGTCTGCGTAATTGGAGGCTGGGCCGGCCGCATAGCTGGCCCTCTGGAAGGTCGCTGTTGCGTTCTGTGTGCCGTGTTGACTGCCTGTGCGCTGTAAGGGTACGGAGTCGACACCAGGGGAAGATGGGGCTACGACAGGAAAGTAGGGACAAAGTAAAAAATTGAGGACCTGTTCACAGAAATGGTTAACCAGGTCTAGGCAGAGGAGAAAAAAAAAACACAAACATATAAAACAGGGGTTCAAAAAGAATGAGAAAAAAAAAAAAAAACACAAACAACATTGTCATTTCCAAAACCATTGAAGTAAATAACCATCAAAAGAATTTCTAAATGACACATCGCATCTAGACTAAAAGACCTTTACACCAGTTAAACTGACTGTAGCAGTGCTTTTCTCTTAGGGTTTTAACTGCACTGACCTGAAATGAAAAAAAAAATGCAGAAGCAGCATGAGACTAGTCAAGCTATAATTCACAGTCACCACTGAGTGAGGCTTTTGTAGTCCTTACAGGGGTGGAAGTCAGTCAGATCCACCAGGAGAAGGAGGGTCAGACCAGGCTGAAGACTCCAAACTGAGACCGCCAGCTCTATGGCAGAAGAAACAGCCAGCCACGGCCATTCCAAATTTATAGTCCTGGTATTCACGAAGCAGGTAAAACCACACACCTGCTACTGGGAGCTCCTGCATGTGCTTTGTTAACCAGTCTTCTGCAGATTTTACCTTAAGTAAGACTTAGGGGGATGCTACTGCTGAGTCTGGAAAAGAGCTAAGCACAAGGTGATCACGTAGATGTCTTAATGTACATCAACAATGGCTGTGCTCACCCACCACAGCTCCAGATTAAAACATTACCAGTTTTGAGCAGCTTAACCAATAGATTTACACTGACTTAATGCTTTTGCGACTCAAAAATCTTATTAATCTCTCTTGTAGTCCATTATCTTTCTGTCACAGCACTGGGTACTGGAGATATAGTCTGCTTTATGATTCTTATTAAACATACAATATTTTTCAACCAAAATCCAGTTAACAGCAAACCAATTGTCACTGTAAGGGCCAGAAGACCAACATCCACATGATCTTTCACCTGAAAACAAATATGAATTAAATGCTGTCTCCTGCTGGAATGGAAATTCGGACTGTTTGAAGTGGCACATGAACTCATGGTGTCTTCCATTTACCCCTGTCCCTAGACAAAAAGAATACTTCAGCCAAGAGGAGTAGGCCCAGGTGCAGGACTATTTTCAGCTGGGTCAAGCTCGGATGTGAACCATACGCATAATCGCATATTCAAGAGACAAGTTTTCATAACAGATTTCCCAATTATTTCTCATTAACATGCATATTTACATTTTAAGAAAATAAATCTTTTTAATCTATTACAGTTCCATGAAAGGGACTTTAAGAATTTTATCTCAAAATGTCAGCAGATGAAATACAGTGAGTTATAAACAGAATTTCACCAGTCTGAACTAGTTACAACACCTGAAAATTTTAAATTTATGTCAAATTTTTACCTTGTTTTTAATTTTTTTTTTTTATGGTTCCAAAGTATATAATTTTGCAATAGCAAGTATTATCTCCTAACTTGGTTACCAACATAGATAACTGGGACCATCCACTTATCTATTCCCCTACTCCTGGCAGTGTTCAAGGCCAGGCTGGATGGGGCTTTGAGCAACCTGGTCTAGTGGGAGGTGTCCCTGCCCACGGCAGGGGGGTTGGAACTAGATCATCTTTAAAGGTCCCTTCCAACCCAACCCATTCTATGATTACACTAACTTACATAAATAGCAACATTTTACAAGTAATACTTTTGTTTAATTGTTACTATATATTTCCTAAGAAATGAGTAATGACACATACAGACCATTTCATAAAACTGCATCAGTTAAAATGCAATAACAATATTAGCATACTGAAACATCCCATGCACAAATCATGCTAAATTCAGTGTTAGGAAGACATAAGGAAAACATCACATTTTAACAGAAAATACACACAGTTCAAAACCAAAATCTGGTGCCTTGTGAGGAAAAGAGTAAAAATAACAAGTTAGAGAAAATACTGAAAATATTTTCAAGGGAAAAAGCAAAAATGTAATTATATACTGATGTAGCATACTCTTACGTCCTGTCAATATGCAGGATATACTGCTAGCTTTTGAGACATTATATGGGGAATTGCAAAAAAACCCTACAATGCTAATTTAGCTGAAAACTAGAAATTCATTGCAATGTAGATTGCTTTGCTAAATATTCTACTGCATTTCCCTTCCTCTCCCTTGCAAGGCAGTTCAATGGAAATGGTGTTTGTTTTTAAATTATTTGAAAACTTTTCTGGCTATTTTCTCCTCTGTCTTGATATCAAAATAGGTATTTATATGAACTGGAACTAGCTGTTACTTTATCACCTACCTGCTTTTTGAGTCACTCTGATTCATTTCTCAAATTATCTCCCTAGCAGACTGTTACTTCATTTCGAATTTTATCACAATGAAAGTAGAAATGCCATAGTCAGAATACGAGAATGAGACAAATCTATGACTTAGTTAAATATTCACAAATCAGGTTGTTTGGCCAGTGTTAGTCAGATCAGTTAAAAGAAAAACAACAAAAAACCCAAACAACCAACACTTTAGACTAACTTCTACACCTAACTTGACTACAGCCGCCTTCATGGACTGTAAAAGACCTAAGCTTCAGCATACATTTTTAACACAAATAATTTCATGTAAAACTGAAGCAAAGTCATCTCCTACCAATACATTACTCTTGTTTAAACAAATCCTTTTGGCAGCCAGACTTACTGAGCATGTCTCTTCAGGCAATGTCAATCTTCTCATCTATTGAGATCTCCCCTTTATCTAGCTATTAAAACAGCAACGCTGTAGTGATTATGTATATTAAAACAAATAAATTCTGAAGTCTAACTGCCTCACCCAGCAACAGTAAATCTTCAGTGAGCACAAGGGAATCCAGAAGGCACACACTCAGAGTGCACCAGAAAGTGCTCATGTACCAGCTACGTTAGCAGATGGTCATGCAACCTTTTTCTAGGTTTTTATATTGAAGACACTTACCTCTTCCTCCAACTTTTGCATTTGACTTCTCCCAAATCTAAGTCAGCTACACATTGACCAGAGTCAACCTAGCGTAGGTGGGACTCAATACTACTTTGTCAAGGATCAGGAGTTGACCCCATCAAGGGAAGAGAAGGGTGGGAAGGAGATGTAACAGAAGAGCTGTTTCTGGACAAACAGGCTGATCTTCCCTCTCCCAGCACCAGTCCAGCCTTCCTGGGATCTGGCCTGGTTGAAGTGGGAACATGGCTGAGTCGCACTCTTGCCCTGAGTGTATGGCAGACCCTAGTCTGCACTGCATAAAGGTAAAACCCAAAGCGATGACCAGACTGGGAAGTAGCAGGTCTAGTTTTGTGGACACCTCAACACTTCATTGTTTTAACAAGAAACTTGGAGGTAAAGGTGTCCACAAAACTAGAACTGCTTCTGGTCATCAACAGATTAAAATCAAAGAAACAAAAAGTCTCAAAAGCTTTTTTCTTCTGTATCATGCTTCACCCAAGTAACCACCCATAAAATCATTGCTTTTAATAGGGACTGCAGCCTTTGCTTTTACAAAACTTGCATGGATGTTCAGTGCTTGATGTCTGATAAATAAGTCTCTCAAGTTCTGCTCCTCTCCCTTTGCACTGGTCAGCCAACCTGTGGCTCCATCCCAGGAGCCACCCAGCTCAGGGGCCTTGCAGAGGGACAAGGCGGTTTCGCACACACCACCCCTTCCAATGGCCCTGCTCCATGCGTGGACCATGTCCTGCAACGCTCAGGATGGCTCATGTTGATGGCAGGTTACAGCACCCACTTTCTGCTGCAGCTAGCGGATACTGGATATAGCAAATAACATGCTCAGTGGGAGGCCAATAAATCTTTATACACTCATGAAATTTTAAACTTCAATATAGGAATCATGCTTGAAGAGGAGAATTTTAATTTTGCTTTGAGAAAAGGTTTTCATTGAGAAGTTCCAAAGTGAGCGTTTCAAATTGCACAAATCGAGAACTATAGTCTCAGTGAACAGATTTTGGTTTGTCACCTAAACACTTCTTTTAAGATTTTGTTTTAATTTGGCTTGTTGTTAATACCTTTAAAATACCATATCAACTCAGCCTTTCACCGTTGCAGCACCAGAATCACACCCCCAGAAAACAGAGCATGTGGGGTATCATACAAAGATGTAATAGGTTCTTACAGAATCTTGCCAAAGAGAAAGAACAGCCTCTGTTAACTATAGTGAAAATCCTCTAAAGACCTGAGGTATGCCCTGATTATGGTTCTCTTGGTTGCAGGAACAGCATACAGAAAAGCCAGTCTTTATCTTTTTCTCTGGCTTTCGCATAGTGTTAACAAAAACACAGCAACTTTCATATTAGTGCCGAAAATTCAGGTGTATCTCTAAACAAGCTCACATGTTCTTAATGAGATACTCAACTTAGAAATTCCCTTCCAGATTTTGTACCTTATTTCCAAATCTATGACATCTTAAGAAACAACTAACAAAACCCAAAAAGCAAAAATGAGTTGATTTAGGCAGAGATCCTATTGCACCACATCTAAGCATCGTAGGGAGACAAAATGCACAGAGTAACTGCTAAAAAGTTCAAACTTTCTAAAAGTCAGAGGGCATTGTGCCCAGTTAACATAAGTAGGATCAGACCTTCAGAAAACATAAATTCATTTATGTGGCTTACGTTGCTATACCTCACCACTGAAAATTACTTGGCTGATGCTGCTGTTTCACTTGTAGGTATTACCTTCTAAAATTTTCTTATTATTCTACATTAGATATTCAGTTCCTGTGTTAGCCTTCTCCTTGTGCATTTCACAGAGATTTTGCAATTCTTTACTTTCTTCCCTTCACTGATTTACACCTGCAGTCAATTCTTACTCTCATGTGAAAGCTGAAAATTGGATCCCAGTAAGATGTCCTTTCAGTGCAAGCTATGCCCACCATCCCTCCATGAGTTAACAAATGATACAAATACTGTGCACTTTTGGCAGCAAATATATAGAAAGACTTATAAAATTGATTATTTTTCCATCTAATACACCATAAAAATAGCTCAGTGCATTCTCTGTCGACTAGGAAACAGAATTCATCATGTTTGGGGGATACAAACACTTTTTATCTCTAAATGTTAAGTGAGTGTCATAGAGCACACACCAGCTTGTTTACAATATAAATAGTCAAGTTTAACACTGTTCAAGATGTATTATAATATATAATAATAATAAGTTTACTTAGCAGTTACTTTTAGCTGCACTTTCCACATTGGAAGTATAAGGTCTTACAAAAATAGAAGGTTGGGGGAACCTGAAAATATTTACCAAAGGAAGAAAACAAACCAAACCAAACCCAAAACATGTAGTTGATATTAGCAACTACCTCTAAGGTAGCTAAGATTTTATGAAGGCACTATCATGCCCTCTGTTCAAAGTACACATGCACAAGGAATTTCATACTTTAACATGCAAACTGAGAGCAGAACAAAAAAACACTAGAGGATTTCAGCTTACAAGGCTCCAATTTAGATTTAAAATACTCAGGACCTTATGTAAATATCTACACCACAGAAGTCCACTGTAGCTTGGGAAATATGCTATGCTGAAGCTGAAACAGGAAACATACAGTCAAAACTATCACAACTTTCTAGTCCTTTTACTTTCCATTTTCTTCTCCTTCACTTCTCTACACTCTTTATTTGTCCTGTTTAGTTGCTGATCTTTCAATCAAATCTCCAGTTTCCAAATTCTCAGCCAGAACACAAATAAAAAAGAATCTGTAAGCAAATTTTCCCTTGCATCCTCACATAAGCTCTTCTCCATCCATCAATCCTTTCCTCTCAACGCATCAATGTTTCAGGGCTTCTGGGATTGCATCGTCAATTGGGAAAGCCTTTTTCCCTCTATTATGCCTCCATGCCCTCTTCCTTTCTCAAGGATTTCTAGTTATGCTTCAAAGACTCAGCTAGCCCTGTTCCTCCTGACTCTTTCTGCTGGCTCCAACTTTCTCCAGATGCTTGTATTTTGTATATCTCAGGGGAGACACAAGTTCCTTCTCTCCAGTCAGCTCCACTGTGCCAAGCTGAGCACCGTCACCAGCCAGGCACGGCAAGGAGCCAGTCTCTCAGCTGCACCAGGTACACATGTACCAAGGGACGTAACATGCAGCACAGGGGAAATGCAAACAAACAAGAGAAATAGCTACTGAACAGCACAGTGCTTATTTAAAAAAAAAAAAATCTATTTTCCCCCAGCATGTTACTGACAATTTCCTCAGGTACTCATTATACCTGGCTGTCACATCTACGTGTAATTAGTGCATCTACATGCTCTCACAAACACATATTCAGTAGTATTTTTACTAGCAGATATTTCCATGGCATGGTAAGAAGGAAGCTTTTCTATGAAAGTAACGTGCATGTCTTTTCGAGATGGCATCACAGGAGATTTACATTGTTCATACTTTCCCTTCTCATCTTCAAAACCAGAGGCAGCTGTTTAGCTGCTATGCTGTTACTTCTCTGGGAAACAGTGCATCTCCAAATGAGTTAACAGGTCCATTCCCATTGCTGGTAGCTTCAGAGGACTAAGCCAAATGAAGATTATAAACATGCTCAAAGTGACTGCATGCCCCAGTAATGATTTATTACCCATTTGCTATTTCATTCTTTCAAAAATCTTAAAATAATCTCCTGACCACTGTTGTATTGACACACCACTGTTTTGAGGGAAAACAACTCCTTGCTGCATAGAAACCAAGGAAACATCACTTGTGCTTTGCATATTGTCATGTTTAATACATTGTCTTCTGATGCAAAAGCTGACAATCTTTGAAGACTGAAGAACTGAAGTTGGTACTGCACTGATATATCCTTTCATTTTGATTTTTTAAGAGTGTTCTTTAGATCTGACACTAATTGTTACAAGGATGAACATTCCTTTGTTAGAAACTGATTTTTTTTTTTTCATAATGCAGAAAGTATTGGTGAAAGAAAATACTGCTACCTCGCTTTTTGAGCTATTCCTCTGTTTACAGAACAGCTGGTATCCGGTCACTTTGAAGGCTCCTTTTGTCTATGTTGTCTCTTTTCAGTTTCTGCACTCTCACGTTGTCTGTGTCTCAGTTTCCTTTTCATGCTTATTTTTTTTTCTTTGAAATGCATTATTTTTGCTTTCTTTTCTTGATCAGTTACACTGGGGGAAGATGTATAACCTTTACCATATGCAATAACTTTCTAAATTGCCAATTTAGACTTTTCTTTTACTAGTAATTATTTTATTTATGGATCCAGGTATGTGATTAGCTAGTATCAATCTGAAATCACCTAGTTCCATTAGGGTTAGCTATGGAAGCAAATACATTTCATGAATAAAGTAATCTATAAGGATTTCTGTACCTCTAAAGCAAATTTTAATGAAGAAGTAGGTAGACAAGTAATTCAGTGAGTAGAGATGCTGACAGTTTATAATAGATATGGTGCCTGAAAACAATCAGTTCCGATCAAAGTTCATGTGCAGCTGTGCTTGATGCAACTTCAGTGGAGCCTGATGAAGTCAAAACTTGAACACAGGCTCTTCCATAGCCAGGTCTGTTAAAAGGCTTCACTGCTGTGCCCAACCTCACATCCCCAAACACACAACCTTCTCAAATTCTTCATCCTTCTCTCCAGTCATCCTTCACCATGAGTTTCCAGATTTAGAGGGCATCTATCACAATAATATAGCCTGTATCTCAAAAGCATATATAACCAGAGCGTCATTTTGAAATCCATGCAGTCTGCAAAGACACCAAGGTTTTATGCAGATATTAGGATTCCCCAGGCAACTATATATTTTAAATTATTAAAGATTTCCAACTCTCTGACTCAGGGCAGGAGAGACTTCCTTCCTTCTTTACAACCAAACAGGGCAGGAGCCAGGCTTTTCAAGTTTTCAGTACTAAAAAAATATAAAAGTCCTTTCCACCTCCAAGAACTGACTGCATTTTAAGTCAGCCAGATTCTAATCTCCACTAATATATGCAACTTCCATTCTTAGACTCGGCTTCTGGCATATTTCAGTGATGCTTCTCTGCACACACAGAAAAAAAAGGTGCATCCACATAATGTGATAATCAGATGCCAACTTTGGCTGCTGAAGGTATTATGCCAAGATCTTTTCTCAGATTGTTTCTTGTCTCTCTGGGTTGCATCCCTCAATTTGGAGAGAACATACAGTTTCACTCATTTGTTCCATGAGCATTTAAACAGAGAAAGTAACAATTGCCAAGGCCCTCAAAAGCAACTACCCTTTCAGAATTGGAGATATTATACTAAAATTCACCATACCAATTTCCTCACTGGAGATAAAATTCAACTCTGAGCAATGCTACTATACAAGTCACACACATCACCTTCCTCTTTGAAGTGCTACATGGTTTCACATTGTGCGTATGGGACATATTGACCATCACGCTTATAAAACCCAATCACAGCAAAACCACACAGACCATCCCACTGCACAGACTAGCCTACTGCAACTCAATTTCTCTTTTCACTCCGAATTCACCTTCTTGGGAAATCCCTCTGGTAAAAGCTGCCTTTCCAGCTGGCCAACATAAAAGAGAACACATGGACCCAAGTCACAATTATTATGAAAAATGTATAAATATTATGAGACAATAACAGATTAACAGGCTGCACTGCATCATGCTACAGCCATCAAGCACATGTATGGCTTCTCCTTCAGATTTTTACTTCTCCCAAGTTAACACACGACGATGTTAAGTAATAAAAATAGCTACTAGCTGGTATTCTTTAGAACACCATCAGCTATTTTAATTATTGTTTTTCACTCTGGAGTAGAGAGTTATTTTGCTATTAAAGTTAACCACATTTGTTTTCCAGTGCCACACTTCCAGTCTACACCATAAACATTAACCTAACTTCTACAAATGATAGTTTGAAAGTTTCAGGACACATTATAGTAAAAACTAACAACTTTGCATACTTGATGTACTCATAAAAACTCCAACCCTACATGTAAACTGCTGAAATTATGATAGAGGAAGAGACCACCTCTACAAGTAGACAGTCTCATAAAAAAAAAAAATACAGCTTGAGTTAAAAAAATTAATTGGCTGCTGATTTTTGAAAGAGTGCCTTTAAATATAATCCTGCAGAAAGAATGATCCTCTAACAAAAGCATTAGTTCTCTTGAAGACATTACTAGGTAGTTACCTTAGGCACAATACTGTGTTTTTCATCAGCAAAAATTTACAAGAAGGAGATTTATGAAAGGTGTTTGAATTGCTTCTTATTTCATGAATGACAGCTTCATATTTCTGCACAACACTGAAGTAAATAAAAGAGAATGGATGTAGTCCTGCATCACTAAAGTCAAATGTGACCAGGCTTTAACCTGAGACTATACCTGTGCAGTAAACACATGATAAACACCCAGTCAGTTTCTGGCAGAGGGTAGATACTGTATTTTCTCAATAGTGGCACATGAGATTTATAGGGTATGCACTTCCCTGACCAAGATTTTATAATCACAGTTTTCCCTCAATAGCTTGCAAAAGTCAAGGGACATCTAAGAAGAGTTCAGACATGCTCTAAGTAATCCTTCTATTAAAAAAAAAAAAAATAAAAAAGGAGACTAGAAGGATTAGAAAATACATGGGACAAACTACAAACCTCTGCAGGTACCCTGTTCATGGGAAATGTCAAAGAAAAAGGGATTATGACTTCGCATTGCTTTGAGGTGATTTGTTATTCATTATACAGATCACTAAGGTATTTTGAGCTCAATTTACTTTGTACTGAAGATTTGTTCCCCACTTTTTTCCTATAATTCTCTCTCCCAAAGCAATGTTATTAAGTGGATGTCAGTTAGGAATACAGGTCTATTATCACAACATTACCAAACTAATAGAGATGCAGTGGTAGGAATAATTTTTCTTTTTAATTTCCCTGAAAACATTATGTCCTATAGCCAGAACTCCATGCTGTGTGATTTACCAGCATGATTCTCATTTAATCTGCAGCTGTGGCATCACAGTATGTCCCTGTACAGCACATCAACTTGTGATAAAACAGAAAACAAAATAAATAAACCTGTCCTCCAAACAGACCAAAATAAGCCAAACCCCAAAACAAAGCAACAACAAAAAACCAAGCCAAAAATAAACAAACAAATACCCCAAACAAACAAACAAACCCCCACAAACCAAAAAACACACAACAATACCCCACCAAAACCCTACAACCTAAGCAAAAAGAAGTGATATTTGGTATATATAACTTAACCACTGCACTTTAGGACTGAACAAAAACTAACTAAAGATTCGAGAAGCAGTATAAAGGGTCTTAATCCAAATGGGGTAGGTCAAGGCTGATTTTGCTGTTGCTCCTCCTTTTTGCCTGAAGTGGCAACTTTAAAGTCAAATAAAGAAAAATATTTTTGAAACTGATGTTCCCTTTTTTACTTTCAAATGAAGTATTTGTAATACAGGAACTAGCATGCAACAGGTAGCTTTTCATTAATAGCCAGATGCTGTTCTGAAAGCAAAGTAAAACTATATCAATGTACTCATCGATGCTCACTGTAAGAATCTGAAAACATGTAATTGCATATATGGGTTTTTTTGCCCTCTAACCCCTTTAAAATTCCTTTTACTCATTCATCTGAAGTCTATGGAATTACAAGTGATACATAAGGTTAACTAAATTCCAATTCCATGCCAAGAAGCCATACTAACACAACCTGAGAAAGGTTGCGATACCTCTGGGGCTACCAGCATATAAACCACCCTGTGCAATCTGCCATGGGTGATATGCAAGGCTCAACCTCAGACTCTGATTCCCAGAGCTGAAGTTAGGTTTGCATGCCTTGCAGGTGTAGAAAGCTGTGAATAAAGCCCTGGATACAGAATTCATCATGACATTAAAACTGGAGTGCCACAAGGTCATTTTTACATAGTCTCATTTCAACATAAGAATGCTGTGTTAATTTTCTAAATTGCTTTCAGAATGTTTAAGTCATAGACAGCTTCAGTGATTTGAAATGGCGAAAGAGCACAACTTAGTAATGGACTGCTTGCTATAAGGTACTAGAAGTGACTATCAAAAAGATCTCTCTCAAAGCAAAGTTTTTTAGAGCATTCTCATATTTGTTTCAGATATCACCTGAATACTGTTCTAAACTACTTCATAACCACTACATAACAAACAAACAACCTTAAAAGGGTTAAGCACTTAAGGTTAAAAGCCTTTAAAATTGTTAAAGAGCAATTTTGTCTGTAAAAGCAGACACAAAAAGCACCATCAGTTTGTGATGCCATAGGACTGCAAAAATATAGGCTTACTTATTCCTTCAAGAAGAGTAAATCTCTGTTTCATAAGATACCCATGTCTACTTTTCTTCATGAGGTCAGTTTTTCAAATAGTAGAAAATTGCCTCACAACATGAAAAAGTCTTCACCTTGAAATAATGACTTTTAAAAACATCAAATATACCAAATACTTTATTACATACAAAGAAAAATATTTACAGTCTTGCAAAGATGGTGTATTTTGGACTAATTCATGTATCCTTTGTAACCAATTCATGTACCCTTTGTAACCTTGTGCTCTTTTTGCAAGGGACAACAAAGGACCTGAGACATGACAAAATGTCAAGAATCAAAGAAAGCCTAAGCTGGACCAGCACAAAAAACATGCAGCAAAGTACTTGGGTATTTGGAAGTAGTGTTAAGCAGACCATTGTCCTGGCTTTGTTAAAAACAAGACCAGTTTCTCTTTTAGTGAATTTTCTTTTTAGCTAAGTTCTTCTAAGTACCTTCTAAGTTAACAGCACTTTTCTGAATTTAGCTGCATGGTTTTTTTAGACGCTGTTCAGTCTGGATTGATAAGATGAACAATGGAATGCAGAAGAAGCTCATGCTTAGATTTATTGCTATAACAACCAAGAATTCTGATAATGGGACACAAACGCAAGGAGGGGCGAACAGAACAGGTGACTAAAACTGACCAACTGAGTATTCCATCCCATCCACATCATACACCCTATAAAAGAGGGAGATCACGAGGGTCTCACTCTCTTCGACCATGGCTGGCATCTGAAGAGGACACTGCCTGTCGTCCCTGCAATCCAAGGCATCCCTGAATCCAGTTCCGGCTTGCTGTGAAGTGCAACCCAGGACTTCCAGGTGCCTGCCGTGCAGCCACTGGAGTCATGCCAACTCCACATGGGGCAACCCTGCCCTACCCTGCAATATACAAGATTGGTTTTGTATATTTTGTATAGTTTCTCTATTTATTAGTAACATTAGTAAAGCCTTTAAAACCTTTCCAACTTGAAGTCTCTCTTCCTTATCCTTCTGTCACTTTTTCCCATGCGGAGAGGGTGCGGGGGGGAATAACAGAGAGCATCTGCCATGGTTTAGGGTTGCCTTGCATTGAACCTTGACAGATTTAATTGGTGGCCTGTAGGGGGAAAGATAAGAGAAACCGTGACAACCATGCTACACTCTTCTCTGTCCTTGCTGCAACAATCTCAATTGGAAAAAAACCAAACAAACAAAAAAAAAAACTTGTACCTACTCAGCAGCTGAGGTTCCCACAGACCTCTGGCTCCCTTGCTGGCGAGGCAGAGCCGGCTAGTGGCCAGGCAGCACTCCTGCTCGCAGCCAGGCCAGGTCTCTGCCCCACTGTGCCAGCACCAACTCCTCGAGGCCAGACTTCTGTCTTACCATGGTAAACGAGACGGAAGTTCAAATGGGTTGGGCGTGTGGCTGTCTTTCCAACAGGAACAGAGGCCACAGCAAGTGAACCTGGCACTGAGAATGGGAGGTGATCAGACACCAAAGAGCTGGGACTGCCTTGCTTCAGCAAGTAAATCTGGCACTGAGAATGGGACACGATCAGACACCAAAGAGCTGGAACTTACTTGCTTCTCTTGGGCAATGCAAATCAGGACAGGAGGGGGAGGTCAGAACCATTTAAACACCCACAAGCAACACTACTACCAACCTTCTGTTCCTGCAGAAAAACCTCAACCTGAACAAAACAATAGTACCATCAGTTTTATAGGGCTGTTCTTGTCTGGGGTGGCAGAAAAAGAGGGTTTTCCTTCTCCCTCTCCTGCCTTGCCTTTAGCTCCTGAATAGAGACTTGATCCTTACCACAGGCATCTCATAAGATGGAACAAAGAAGCAGAAGAGAGAAACATCCCAGTCATGTTATAAGAAATCCACCAGCTCAGTGACAAGAGAAAGAACACCAGTTTTCCTTGTAAATCTTCCCCTCAGACACTACTTAACCTCCAGAAAAAGCAAAAGCCTGGGCCAAGTGCAGCAGGGGTGAAGCAGCAAACACTGGCATGGCCACCTGGTTCCTCGTTTAATCCATGAACAAAGCCTGGGCTCTGGGAGCAAATGCTGCCCCTACCCCACTAAACCAAGACACACTTTTACAGGTGAAAGACAACACTACAAATAACCAAGCAGTATTTGACAGGAGGCATCCCTTGGTGCAGACTCCTTTCCTTCGCAAATGACGAACCAGGCAGGAGGGGGAAAGAACGAGAAGAAGAGGACAGCATCTGTCCAGAAACACAATGGAATTTCTCACCTTCAGCAGTTTTTCCTGACCTGCATCACAGGACAACAAAATACAGAGATTTTCCCTGCTGCTGGCAAGTGCTTAAACAGAAACCATGGCCAGGAGCAACAGGTAACTCTTCTCTCTCAAAAGGCACCCTCTAGACTCTCCACAGCCATCCTGACAGCACCCTGCACAGAAACCCAGCTCGAAGAGACACATTTTTGTTTTGCACCTGCCATCAGAAATTTCACAGGCTTCTTCTCTTTGATCAGCACCTCCACCATGGCACCCTGAAGGTGGTGCAGCCTGTGGCAGCATAGCTTTCAGTAACAGACAGCTTGAGAGGTGGTCCACCGGTAGAATCACTCAAGTCTCAGTGGGAGGAACCACGAGAAGACCTGGTCTGAAGGAGAGGAGGCCATCAGGGAAGGTGAAGGGCAGCTAGGCAACCACCTGTACACAGGGATATGGGGCAGCTCCAGAGGCAGTACGAGAAGCGCTGCAGGAGTGCCCCTGCCCCAGACACGCTCCGTGATAGATAACTCCTTGTGAGAGCATGCTTGCTAAACCCCTCAAAGTCCCGCACTAAACCACTCTTCAGAGGCAATGCAAACTTTGACTGCTTATCCTTTCACTATTCAACCCCCTTTCAACAAATCTTTCATTTCAAGGTCCTCTTTTTAATTTCAGCAATATCAACACAGACCCTGCTCTTCCTTTTCCTAACCCTTTCCCCCTCTCTCTCTGGGAAGCACAGAAAAGTCCTCACAGTGCCTTGTGTGCCCTGTCTTCATCAAGGAGCTCCACACATCCAGCACTCAAAACTAATGCCAACTGTCTGCATAACCATACAAAGCTGCTGGACTTCCCATGATTGAGCTGCATCATGAGGCCTTCCCCACAGTGACCATCAGGGGCCAGAGGCAGAGACCATCCTCAGGCTGTGCAACTCGAGGCAATCCACAGGCTTTCTTCAAGGCCATCAAGGTTTCCCTGGTGCCAGTGAGATGTGTATATCCTTCTACACAGCAGAGGAGGACAGGTTCACTGCTCTGTTGTAATTGCTGCTTCATCCTCACCACTTGTTTGAGGTTGGGGACAAAGATATTCACCTGCAACCCCTGCAACCAGTGAGTGCTTTTAAAGTGCGAGCACTCTGCAAGTTTTCAAGTCTCAGTGTTCACAGCTCACCAGCATCACCAGTGCTTTTAAGCAGCAGCACTTACTTCATCTGATAAAGCCCCAGTTTGTAGGGAGTTCAGAATAAGCACAGACCTCCCATTTACTATCCTTCCCTCCTGGACATCTGGGGACAGCACTCTTTCAAGGCTTCCAATAACTTTTTTTGGAAATCACATCCTTTTTACAGAAGGGGGCTCATCTCTTTCACTGAGGGACCACAACAAAAGCAAGTTAGGAGGGTCCCGAGTTCTGCCAGCCTCCAGAGGGTGACAGCAGCCAGTCCCACAGAGTCCACCGCTGCTGAAGCCATGCTCCCCTGCTGCAGGCCAGCACCCACAGACCAGAACCTGAGCAGCAAACCTGCTCTCTCCTCACAGCAGCTACAGAAATGCCAGGCCTGCAAAATAGGGAGATTTTGCCTGCTTGGTCTTGTTTCATGCTGGATGTGAGTTAAATGCCAATAACTAAGTACAAAATCCCTAGTCTAAACTTCTAATTCTGCAAATAAGTGAACCATCACCCATTGTGGGTCCCACTCTGGCTGAAAGGCAATCCTTCCCCTCTTTTAAGCAGTAGCCCTCTTCAAATTCCAGTGGTGTTCATGTAAACATCCTATCAACTAAGCTTATCTCTACTATTGTTAACATAGGATTTAAAGTGATAATGCAAGGCCTTTAGGTTTATAATGAAAATAAGTAACACCTTTTTTTTTTTTTTGTGCATACCCATTTCAAAAGCAGAATTTCACATTTATTGCTACCTTTTAGCGCAAAAGTTTGGGCTGCTACTTTTTATATGAGAGAAGGCATAAGCCTTTGAAAACCAAAAGGGATTGTAAGGTAAAAGCTACTGACAAAAAAAGTGTATGCAGCTACTGCTGTCAAATTGGAAAGATAATTTTTACTTTAGGCAGAATGACAGTAAGACACCCGGTAATAATTTAAACCACAAAGCGATGAACAATTTATTCTGCCCCTATTTAAAATTATGCTAGGAAGGGAGATGTTCGGTAAGCTCCTACTACTTTGTACCTTTTGCAGTATGTAGCCCATAGTACAGAACTATTGTCATGCATTTCATCCATAAGTGAAATACAAGGAAAATACAAAAGACACAAAAAACAACCAACCAACCAACAAAAACAATGAAAGCGAAAAACACAACCAAAAACCAGTGAGCAAATAGAACAAACTTAATTTAGTTTACCCTGTGGAGAAATTTTAGTTTATTGAATTCTGCTCACTGAATGTTGATTCATCTAGACGATTAAAAACTCTGAGTGGGCTTTATCCTTAGTTGTATAAACATCCTGAATGTAATAAGTATTTAAGAGCTCATAAAAGAGAAAGAGGTGATGTCTACATTAAAAAAAAAAAAAAAAAGAAAAAAGAAAAAAGTTTCAATTCTGTGAGTCATTTAATTTTACAAATTAAGTCAAATTTTCAAATTCAGGAAGAATATTCTCTATAAAAAAACCCACGCAAGTAAATGGTTTGCAAGTATAACTAGCATATTTTTTGTCTGTAATGAGCAATGTTAGTTGCAGAGAAAAAAAAACAGGCTTAGACTAAATTTGCCTTCCCTTTTCTATCAGATGTAGAAAGACATGCACCATCTTCATGATTAAAGGTACTCTTGTAGTAGACAAAATAATGTAAACTATGGCCTATAAAGGAGCACACTGAAGTCTAAAATCTCCCCACCCCACTCTGGTGTGATTCATGCCCACAGAAGATAAAGGCCATGAACGCTTGACACATCTTCAAGGAATGCACAGCAATCTACATCCCTCACATCTTACACCAAACAGTCAAGACAAATAGCTATTCAGTCAATAAAAATACAATAAAAAAATCCTTAAGACAACCTAATGAAGAAATAAAAAGTTACAGGTGCCAAACCTCAGTTAAACTTCTTCCCCTCCTTTCTGCTAATTTAATTGTATGGTCTCCATCAGAAGGGATACATTCCCATGGACACTTGTGATAGAAGCAGGAATCTGAGAGCTGATCCGATCCAGCCCAAAATTCCCTCTAAGTGCTGACAGCTCTTCAGCCTGATTATGTGAAAGGCTGACAGTATCCACAGCTAACAGCTATCAACACGGAGCAACAGAATAATTGGTCTGCCACACATCCACCTGCTTTTATTTCCCCTGCCCCTGATGATAGGGGTGGAGGGGAAAATTGAGGGAAGGATCAACCCAACACAAAGCTGGACTGATAGGGTCGTTCTTCAAAAGAAGCCTGGGGCAACGTTCAAATCCTTATCCCAAACAGCAAACAAAATTTACCTTCACAGAGCCCATTTCTGCTACGTAAATCAGTGCATTTTTTATTTAGCTTTTCCTTTTCCCTTCTGCAAACCCATCTTCAGGTATAACCCACTAACATCCTGCGTCCCAGTTTCATTCATTATAATTGTGATCTATGTTGACAGGGTTTCCTTCCTTACGGAGGTGTTGTGAAGATAATGCTCACAAGACAGCCTGCTACTTCAGCACAGAGAACCAAGGGATATTTTGCAAGCAAAACAAGAAACTCTCTTCAGGGCATGGCTGGGAAAGAGGGCATCGTGTAGAAAATGCAAGGCAGCCACATGTGGAACACGAGGCTTAAAGTTCAACATAAACAGTTGCTTCAATCACGTCACTGCCTCCGCTGCTCAGTAATTTAGGCAGAGGTCTCGTGCCCTTCCTGCAAAGAATAGTAATCTTTTCGCATTCTTATATACACATAGGACTCTACACAAAACATATACTATGGTAGTTTCTTTCACAGGAAGGAAATCGTGTAATGGCGTTCTTCAAAACTGTAAAGCTGTTACAGGTATTTAACTAGAGAATTCCATGGAAAACCTTATTTTTAAGGATTTTCTCCTGTACTTTGAACATCCAAAACTTGCATAAAAAACCAGAATTCTTTGGATATGCAAAAACTGCCAGCTTTGCCCTTGAAGAAATGGTTTTAAAAATTAAAAAAAGTTTTAAAAGAAAGCAAAGTATCTTGCTTCAAAAAGTACACAACTTCTTATTGATGAAAATGGGAGTGACCTGAGAATGGACATAATCTTCCCTCTTTGATCAGCACTCAACAGATAAAACACCAGGAATACTTACAATCCCTAAGGCAAGTTCTTTCTACATCTGCTTTAGGCTATTTTGGCTGTAGCATTTATGTACTCTAATTATTTTGTGCATTAAATACCATAAATATCCCTGTTGATTTGTGATCTATTTGTGGCTTCCAACATACAGCTGTATTTCATTTGGTTGAGAGGACATTCTGCAAGTAGGACTTGTACACCAATGCATTTCATGGACAATCATTATTTTTTATGGATAAACCAGTGATGCTAATAGCTTTCCTCTATGCCATAGTTCAATTTTATGTCTGTGTCCCTGTACCTAAGTGTACCTCTGTAGGAGAGAGGAAGAAAGTTTATGTAAGATTAACTTTGAAAGCAAGTGAACAATCCTTTAGTTTCACGTGGACTTTGCAGTCCCTTTGTAACACAAAAAATACCTTTGCAGGCAAAAAAATATACCAATTTCTTCAGAGAAAACAGATTTTTCTTAAAGACAAGACACAAGACTAATAAAAATATTCTCTCTCTCCGCATGAGTAAGTGCTCCCCCTTCAATTAGCTTAACCTAATGTACATATATCACAACATTAAGTATTTCTCCATTTTTGTGCATGTCTTTGGGGTTCTATTGATAGCTGCCATCTGCACAAGGTATTTTGTTTGACTGGCATGCATATAATACATTTTGTTTACTACATCAGAAAAAGAAGAAGAATTAGTACTGAAAAATAAGGTGTGTAGCATAAAACAACAATCACGCAAGTTACATCCACCTACCTGTACTAGTGCGATATGTGCCTGTGTGTGCTGGTTGCAGAGGGTCCCCCTGACTCTGGCTGAGACTCCTCATAGGGGGCTTCTGATAAACTCTGTCTTCGTAAATAGGATCTATATGGTGTTCTGGAGACTGCAGTGCCCTTAACTCGGAGCCAAGGTGACTGTGCTGGCTGCTGTAAGATGCCCGAGACCCAGCTGCAAATAGATTTATAAGAGACACTTAAGAGAAAGGAAAAAAAGTGACAGATACAGAATCTGACTTTATTAAAAGTTTACTTGAATGTAGCACTTAAACACAGAAAAAAACCCAAACCAAACAAAGAAATAAATGTTTTCAACATACAAACAGAAACATCATGCAAGGGCAGCAACGGCTCCAGTTAATCACTCTGGTTGCATCATGCAGCTGCCTGCATCTACTCCAAAACCTCATTTCTTCCAAGGAAACTACGTATTTCAGAGAGATAGATGCCATGATATCTCTTCTTAGAAAGAGACCAAGAAACCACAACCCCTTCCTCAACAATAACAACAACAAAAAAAGCTGTGTGATCCAGGAATGCCCTAGACCAAAGAGGTCCACAAACGAACCATTAAGCGGGGAGCAGAAAGGAGTAGCAGAACTAGTTTCGCATCTTATGCCCATATACTAAACCTACAAATGAAATAGGCCAAAGCAGATGAATAGATGTAGTTATACAAAGGCTAAGCTTTTTGCTGCTTCACTGAAGTAAAATAGAATGGTTCTACCTTATCAACATTTTGCCCTCAACAGGTTAAAAAAAAAAATCACATTGCTAAGACTTTCTACAACTTAAATATCCTCTGTGAAAAAATAAATTCAACATGCCTCCTGGAAAAAACTATTTTAAGGATACAGCTCTTTTTTTTTTTTTTTTTTTTAATAACAAGATCAACTGGGAAAATATTTTCTTATTCTACAATTAAAAATATTGTTTACTATCATGATATTTTTAAAAAGAGGCAGGTATATTTCCAGCTGTGATTACTTTTGTCACTTGAATCTCCTTTCCACTTAGGTACTTCAGTTCTGTGTCCATTAGCAAGATTCCCAAGGAGAGTCACAGGGAAACCATACAAACCTTACACATTTTGAAGGCAAGAATCAAGCAAGTACACAAGCAATACTTGACAAAGGTTATGTCTATACCACACAGTGGTTAACATACTATGTAGATGTTTAGAAAAATCAAAGATACAACTAGTATGCCCCTTGATGATACTCCCGTGAGGCTAAAATCCTGGATGTGGGTGATGTTCTACTAGCTTAGCTTGTACTGCTCAGAACATCAGTGTGGCCATTCCCACCAAAAATGTTTCCCACATTCATTGAACAGTGGTTTTGTTGGATAAGCACTAAATACTTTACAAATGCAAAGCACAGATATAAAGTCATGTGTGATAGCAACATATGATAGAAATGAGAAAGAGACACAATGTTACTTAAAAACAAATTGTTTGGAGGAAAAGAATAATTTATTCCGTTTCCTTCTTTCTAATCAGCTCATGCCATATAAGTGTTTTCTTCAGAATTTGTCAATGGGCATGCATGTTTCAGTGGCATACCCTATTTGCATATTTTTGTCTTGAAACATTTTTCAGAGAGACTTGCCATCAGCACACCACTGAAAGTAATTCTGTCATTCCCCTTACAAGAAAGTCTGCCAAGAATCCCAAAGACATATTTTATCTATAGCTACTGCAATTATCCAGGAAGTTGTTATTACAGAATTAAATTCCTCGTGGTCTGCATTTTCAAAATGCTCTTTAACCCTGCATCTTTGAGACTGATTTTCAGAACAGTTGACCAGCTCCTCCAAAGTCTAGTATCCTCCAGAGCAGCCTAAAGTACAGCCTGTTATGATTACATTCAAGTTTCACTGTGTACTTGGTTCAATCTGTATTCAAAGAAAAAAAATATAGGAAAAATTGAGGGTGACATTTCAGAGTTTCAACAGTGCATCAACAAACTAGACTTGCTCCAGAATAAAGAATTACACCCCCTTCTAGAAGTACTATTATAATTCTTTTGTTCATTTATAAATTAACAATGCTCTTTGGAACAATTGATTTTCTTATTAATCCTGCTTCCAGTGAATGGAAAGATTTTTCCCATTTAATTTAGAGGTAGTATAACCGAAATATTAACATGTTCTCAAACAGTTAAGCCATTCTTCAGGTGAGAGGGGCTTAATTCAACCTCTTTTACATTCTACTGATAGTTCTGAATCTACAAGTGCTAATACTAGTCTAATACAGAACAGAGTTTACTATTACTTTGTTACACTCATATTAAACAGAGGTTTATTTACATGCTGCACATGTAATTAAGACTGTAACACTACTGTACTAAGCAGTAAACATATATATAACCAGAGAAAGTTCTTGACCAAAACACACTACAGTTCAAGCAAATGAGACAAAGAAGATGTGACAAACAATAAAAGAAAATGAACGTAACTTGCCAAAAACCAGCTAAGTGGCAACACAGAAATAACTTGAAGCCACCTGAATAACAAGGTTATGGGCAAACACCCCAAAAAAAGGTTTGAGAGCTAGAACTCTATCAGGGAGTAACTGCCACTATTCCTCTAACGTTTCAAGAAAAAAAAAAATTAAAAAAATCAACAGGTAATTAAAATATGTTCATTTTTAAAACATAAGCACTCTCAAATCTCAGCAATTAACATGAATGTTCTTTTTAAAGCCTGTCTCAAACACCTTTATTTCAAGCAATACTTTTCTACAGACCTCAATATGCATTTTTGCTACACCATTTTCAAATTATCAGATATTATTAATACTTAGACACAAATTACTAGCACCTTTTAAAGTTCCTACACCTAGTTTTAAAAAAAATCAGAAGAACTAAAAAAACCATGGAGCACCACCATCATTTTTTATGTTTTTATTAAGTTGGTATTTCAAAAACTGGAAGAGCAAGACCTGTTTTCAATTAAAATATCTTTTCCATCACTTTTAAAATCCTTACTTGCATTAATTTATTCAAGTCTCAACTTAGGTGCAACAGGTGTTTATTTATTTATTGCATGTTATATTTAAATATTAAAATCAACTAACCAATAGCTATTATACCAACAGCCACTTCTGTTGCCAGTGCTGTATCATATCCAGTAAAGCTCACACAGATAACTAGCAGAAAAAATAATACACAATTACAACTGGAATCAACTAAAGACTTGTAGATTTTTATATCATTAAAAAAAAGTGGGGTAAATGGGATGGATTTCACACAATTGCTTCCTACCTCATCTATACACACTGCCCTATACACACCATGTTTTTCTGCTACTTCAGCCGACACTGGAAAGACAGTGCAAATAATCGATCAAAACAAAGACCATGAACTCAAAGAACCCATGGCACTGAGAAATAGGAATAACTATCCTCCTGCCTGATTCTCGGGATAGCAGCAAACAGCTACATCCTTTACCACCTGAAGCTACAAGCTCATCTGTATCATCTGCTTAAAA
Organism: Streptopelia decaocto; assembly: GCF_964273445.1. Classification (NCBI taxonomy): domain Eukaryota; kingdom Metazoa; phylum Chordata; class Aves; order Columbiformes; family Columbidae; genus Streptopelia; species Streptopelia decaocto. The sequence continues at coordinate 76,561,286 of NC_138655.1, forward strand.
AAAACCCTCCATTAATGCAGTCTAAAGCTCACAGAGGTCGGAAAAGCAACAAGGTCAGAACGGAAAAGCAATAATCAATATACTACCAGGAAGCAATAAAGCATGGGGTTACCAAGGCCCATTAGTACTCGCGCATTCAAGGAGGCTCATCACCCTCAGAAGTGGTTTCCTTACACCCGGAGGCATGTTGAAGGCACAGTTCACCCCAAATTGCACTTGAGACTCAAGCAGTGATTTGCATCAAGGCCACACACAACTCTCCTACATATTCTGTAAATGGACTCATCCCCCTTCCCTGGCAAACCCACCTCTATCAGCCATGCTACTCTTCCCTTGCAGAAGTACAAGGCATCAAGCCCATTCAAAGACAGGTCTACGTACAAGCTCAAAGACAACTCATTATTAAATTTACAGTTTGGCAAGCCTTGGCAAGCTATTAATCATAGATGACATATTTAGCATCAGGGTAGACACACAACTTATGACCATGGTTGTGAAGGTATGGGTTTTTTCTTCCCTTCTAAATTTGAAAAAAAAATAAAAAGCTAAACCATTATTTAGAGGTTGAAGAAACCACTGGATAATTAATCCCTCAAACAGTCCAATCTTTAGTTTCACAAAAGACAGAAATTATTTGATTGCGATGCTAGAGATGCATCACAGCAGAAAGTATGGAAAAGACTAAATACCTCTAAAATAGCTGCGAGGGGCATCAAAAGTGAAGCAGACAGAAAAAAAAATCATTTATTTTTTTAAACAGAAGCTAACTATAAGAACACAGCAAAGAGAGTCTTATCTGTCTTCTGAAGTCTCCAAGACTGAAACCTGATAGGAAGTAGAATGCTCCTTCTTCTGCAGCTCTGTAGAGCTTGTACAAGTAGACTGTGGTCAGGCTCCAGCAGGGATATCTTGTGAGCCCCCAGCCAGGTGAATCAGACAAGGGCACTAATGATAATAAGCTAGAAGTGGCCAGAAGTTTTACCAGTTGGAGATACCACAATCCTATAATCTTTGCTCTTCTCCCACATTCAAGAGGAATACTAGAAAAAACCCAGGATGAATGCAGTGCTACCCATATGATCAAAAAGACAATATCCACCCTTTACACACACACGAACAAACAAATAACAATGAAACTACTAGCTAAAAGTTTCCAAATTATTATGTTCCTCAGTAGTATAGGGAAACAGTTGTTTCACAGGGAAATGTTATTTTTTGACAAAGTCTCACTTTCCCCAGGAAGAAAAATGCTGGCATCAGAGAAGTATAATGAGAGTGAAATGCACAAAATAGTCCCTAATTGCCCTTCAGAGCTTGTGCAGCCTGTCAAAGAAATAAATACAACAGACACATTTGAATGATTCTGCTAATCTGACAGTTTAGGTCAATAAAGTAAACCACTATATTGGCAGCATTTTTCATTTCAAGAAACTAAAGACATTAAAACTATTCAAATGAATGGACACACAGCCATTTGCATAAGTCTTAATAAAGTCTGAACAATTTTTGTTTGTGCCCTTTGTGAAAGCCTTTACAACCAGTCACCCTGCCTTGCTGCAGCCATGAGAAGGAGCCTTACAAATTCATGGTAATCTCTAAACGTCTCCACTAGTGAGAGCTGACAGTACTGCCCTCCTCTCCAGGATTTAAGAGCCCATTGAAAACATGAAATACACAAGTGATCACCTCAACATGAAGAAAAACATCGAGATTTGAATAGATAAGCCATTCAACCCTCATTTAAAAATTCTCCATCACCAAATAAATTCATCAAGAGTCCTGCTAAGCAATTGCCTTATGTCTATGATACAGGAACATCATTAAGGAGATATGAGCTGAGGATGAGGCTCAACAACCATTATATTACCACTTATCAGTAATGTGTTTACACCATTTAACTTAACTTGGTTGCAACCCCACACACTTTAACACACACTATATTTCTGGCTATTCTAGGCTCTAGGAATCAAGCTCTGACTCTGAACACACTATGACACATTGCACTCAGAAGATCTGATTTTTTTAACAAAGAGGATTGACCATCCACAACTGGCTGTAGAGATTTTTAATTTCAAATATAATGACTTTACTAACGTAATTTGCATTGAGTTTTTCTTAGATTACAAGCTAAAAACAAAACCAAACAACACACACACAAAAACCCCTAACAAACAACAAAACAACCCTACACAATGGTAAAATCAGAATAAGCCCATCAGTGAGATAACAGTCTGCAGGCACAGAAACTAAAAGAATCACAGCAGTTCTGTAGCTTTGGTAGGTCACATGCTTTTCAGAGGACTGAAAAACTTTTTGATTTAAATGGTACATCAGGGCTGAAAATCCTTTTTTGACACGAGTTTCTCTTAGATGCTTGTTCTGAAATGCTACTGTCCTTATAGAAAAAAAAAAATAATAAATATATATATACACACACATCAGTTCACAGCTTCACTGTAATTCTGGAAAAAGCAACATGTGAGAAAGAGGATATGAACAATAGGATTTTTACTCTAAACTCATATGTAATGAAATCTATTTTACAGACACTAATCTGGTTTACTTTACATAGGAAAGAAGCTGATGTGAAGCCAAGTGCAAAATTAGATGTGAACGGGGGGAGGTGCAGGAGAGATAAGTTAAACATTCATAACTAGAGTTTTGACATTGACCTTTTTTGCCAGAAATGTATGCAGAAATATATCCAAAATGCTTGACTGAATACATGCATCTTCTCACAACACTGTTAAAGGACAGTATGATCTACAACAAATAAAACTGATAAAAAACCTCAAATAATAGGAATATGCCAGTGCTGTGTGATGAAAACTATGGTGACAAAGAGAAAACATACCTAACCCAACTACTAAAAGTGAATACAAATCATCAAGACATGGCAGATGGTTAAATTAACTACTAAGACATGACAGGCCATATGGCAGCACCCGCTAATGCACACCTTGGGTATGTCAGCTTGTACCCTTAGCATACCAACGATCTGCTTTAACCAGAACCAAACACAATCTGGAGTGAATAAGATTTTTCTTTAATACAGGTTTCTCACCTGTTTAGATTTTACACACACAAAATGTATCAATTTAGGTCCCAAGTTTCTCTTTCCCCAAATATTGAAGTTAAAGATTAACTAATGGAAGTTCAGAATCAAAGTAATTTTTGCTTTTATACTCTTTTTCCATTCTCACTACCCTGTTCTGTCTGTGATTTGGGATTATTTGTACAAATAAAGGGGAAATAATACCATCACTGAATTGACTGATTACACGATGCCTTTCAACTCACATCAAACTCCACACATCCAGAAATAACATGGATGTGCTACTTTGCCACCCCTGGTCCACACTACAGGAGATCACCAGAAGACAAGTATGTGCTTCAGCATACAAGCTCCCAAAACTCAAAACACATATTTGCCTGATTTATTAGTATCTCAAGACCGCTTTTCCTCAGGTTTTCTACTTAAAAGATTAAACTGTAATATGATGTGTGGTCTGGAGTGTTTCTTGCAAACTATCTTTGCACTGTCAAACCTATTAGCAGCTTCACTGTCGGGATATTGTCACATTCAGCAGCACGGCTCACACTGCGGACTTTCCCAGACATAATTTGTCCAGTAACCAGATTAAGTATTTTAGGAAAGTCTCCACAAAACAGATTGTCTTTGACTGCTTAAGGGACACTGCAAAACCAGGCTCTGACCCAGGGTTAGCACTTTTCACATCAGTGCTAAAAATAAAGGGGGGGCCGGGTACAAATAAATAATAAATTAAAAGTATTACACTTTTTAAAGTGTAATAAGCAAGCCCCAAATAAATTTAAAAAATCATCTGATAAAGCTCTCTATGTCTTATAAGAAGCTTCAGGATAAATTTTATCCCACTTGAAGTAGTTTTTACACAAATATTGAAATTAATTAAATTCTTAAGTATATTTAAAAGGAAAACAAAGCTTTTTTTTTTTCCTATGTTTACTTTTTAATCATGCAATCATGTGTCTTTACTGCAAAATACTGTATTGGTTATTTTAACTCCACAAATCTAGGAAAAAAAGAAAGCAAACCCACAGTATACATTTGTGTTTCTTCACAAGCATTTTGTTTTTTCTGCTGCTGTCCTCATTCTGTTGAAAAGCACTTGCCCACTTAAAACATTTTATCCAAAATAAATGGCTAGTGGAAGAAGAGAAGTGTGACTGGGAGCAAAGAGATAAGAGGCAAAGATAGCCAGGAAGAAACAGCAGATTAAACGTGACAGACAAGTTCAGGGAGATAATTCCCATTTCATTTCTGATCTAGGGAACTGTCACTGAAGAAAGAATGAAAAGCAAAAATTCCCCTAAACCAATCACTACCACACAGCAACAACAACTTGCCTTCAGCAAGGCAGAAAATGATAAATTTTTTTTAAATATCAACTGAATGATCACCTTGGCTCTCTTTTTTTTTTTCTTCTCCCTTCCCCCTTCTCCTAACCTCTGCCTCTTCCCTTCTGCTCAACCCTGACAATTTTACAAAAAAGGGGAGAGAAAACTATGCACAAATGGGAACAGGTAGTGCTATCCAGCAATACAAATCACTGTTTCTAACTTTCCTGCTCACTAACCACTTTGACTGAGGGCTGACTGCCTCAGCAATAGGATGATGTTACTAAGCAACAATGCCAAGTGTTCGTGCATCTGCTGTTTGGATAGTTCAACGTGGCTTCACAACAATTGAAAATAGTATCAACCCTTTGTAGCAGAAGAGATCTCCTTTGAAATTTTGCTAAACATCTCTATCGTCACAAAGATAAAAGTGTATTTTTTCAAATTTTGAACTGTAAAAGCTTCTGTTGTAACATGGGCTTTATGCTAAAGCAGGTACTGTGGCAATACATTCAACTCAGTGAGTAAAGGAACAGAAATACTAATGCATCTGGTGAGACATGTCCCAGAAGTAACTATCCAGGAAACAAAACAAACCAAACATAAACAAACAAATAAAACCTCTATGGCATATTTTGCAAAAACCTACAGCTAACACTTCTCTGACAAGGACTGCAAATCAAAAAGAAGAACAGCGTATGTTTAATTCCCCAAAGCTAGGTCGTCCTTCCCCAGGAACAACCCTATACAAAGGCACAGGCAGGGACCCCACTCCTGTCTGCTAAGAAACAGTGTAGACCAAACATCTGGAACCCCAGAGATACTTGTAGGGCTGGAGACCGCTTCCAGCAGCCCAAGTGATTTGCCTCCAACAAAGCAAATCAGGCACTATTTTGCTGATGCCTGCCACTGAAAACTTCACTTTCTGATAAAGTTTAACACCATGGAAAAGCAGAGTATCTAAAAAACCCAGCAAGTCACAACCCTTCCCCCGAAACCAAGCATCAGCTCAGTCAACCTTAAACGGAGCCAGTTCTCACATCAGCTCTGTTGCAGGGCAAAGAGGAAAGCCTTTCCCTACCAAATCTTCCCTGCATAGGGAACAGAAAGAATATCTGGAGCTCAAATCCAGCTAGAAGTGAAAGTCTCAATGTTGGCACAGAAAAAGCATGAAGAACATTCTTTGCGGGACAGTGGTTCTAAAAGGGAAAACATTTGTTTTGTAACAATGTGAAAAGAGTAACAGCAGAAACACAAAACTCACTTGAGTAGTAAGTGTCAAGTCTGTCCTGCTACAGTATCCCTCAACCAGCTTTTACTGGGCAACTTGAATTTTTGATCTAATTGTACTGCCACTCCTGGGAGTTCACAGTTCCAACAGGTGGTTTTCCTGATAACAGGGCAAATACAAATAGATGCTTCAAATGAATCCTAACCATGTGTGTATGTTTTAAAAAGTATTAATTTATTATTAATATTGTGCATGCTCTTTTTGCAAATCTATGTTCCAGTCTCTGATACACGCAGTTGAAATCCAAGATTCCTCATCTGGGGATTGCTCACAGAAGAGTGTCTGCAACTTATCTTTTGTAATACCTTTTACAATGGGACTGCATATTATTAGATGTGTGAACAATATTAACTTTTGGAGATTTATCTGTAACACTTTGTACTCAAACTTGCTTTTCACTGAAAGAATGGAGAAAAGCATCAGATAGCATTTGTTCTTTTATGTAACGTCATCTTTGATAGAATATTAAACGCTTTCTCCTCCCAGCGGCTTTCTCCTCCTCAGTGAGCATTTGCTTGCAATCCCTGGTTTCTAGATTCACCAGGACCTGAGTTATAACTCTGAGACAATCCAGGGGAAAAAAGGGGGTTTATTATCTTTGTCTTCCTTTCAATTCCACATTCAAGAAAGGGAAGATCTCTTTGGATATTCTGTAACATACTATGTTACTCAAAAAGTTTTCATTATCCATTTGAGAATTATTACATTTAAAATATGAGAGTGAAAACATGGAGCTTTTATAAATGTATACATAACCAATACAAATGCAATTGAACTAAAGAATTTAGTTATGTCTGTAAAAAAGTTTAGACCAGCAATTATCCACTTTTACAATTAGGGCTTTTTGTTCAACAGATTGCCATGGTATTATTTAAGCAGGTTTTAGGTTGTTCCCATCATGCATACACCAAGACCTCTGCTAAGACACTGAAAATAATCTCCTATTATTAAAATCATTATCATCCAGAGCAATTCTAGCAGATTTGTTCTAAATAAAATAAATACAAGAAATACTGAATGTACAAAGACAGGAATACTGCTAACACCGAGATCATGAAGAACTTTAAGACTTAAGCAAAGTTTATGCTGAAGTAATCATCGTACAGATTGTATCCCATAAAACAAAGTTTCCTCTTTTAATTCATTATGCTTCCTAATATAGCAATGACATAATAGTAAGCATTTAGTATTTATTCTCCAAAAACTCAGAAAAATATCTTACATAAGTCATCCCATAATAAGCAGCAAGCAGAAAAGGAAATTGATGGCTACAGCTTTTTTCTCCATGAACTTATTTAAAGAAAAAAATGACACCAAAAAGCCTACCAAAAACTAACAAACAAGCCAACCAACCCCAACAGAACACACAACACAAACCCAGCACAACTGACTTTGCAATGTGCCGTTAATCCCACAAATTCAGATTATCCCTGAAAAGCACAGCAAGGAAAGGACCATAAGCTGAAAGAGTCCTGTCACCCAAGCAGAGTGTCCATACTAAAAAGAAATGGCTATGGCAAAAGCTGCAAGAGACAAATGGTGACAGAAGGTCACTGGCTATAGGAAAGCAGACCTAAGATAAGAAATGTAAGAAATGTGTTCACCGTAGTTTGCAATACACCACTGGAAGGGTTCAGCTTTGAGAACAGCTTTAAACAGTGCTTTAAATTAGAAGGATGAGAAGCACGTTAGTCCAAATATAACAAACACTTGAGGGATTCTGAACTGTCCCACAGCTAGTTCCTGGTTATTCATAAATGTAAATCAACATCATTTGCATCTCAAATGAATCCCTCTCCCATGAAACAATCACTTCCACAATCATATGTCCAGCTAAATCACAGCATCACAGAATGTTAGCAATTGGGAGAGACCTCAAAAGATAATCTAGTCCAATCCCCCTGCCAGAGCAGGAACACCTAGACAAGGTTACACAGGAAGGTGTCCAGGCAGGTTTTGAATGTCTCCAAAGAAGGAGACTCCACAACCCCCCCGGGCAGCCTGTTCAGTGTTCTGTCACCATCACTGAGAAGAAGTTTCTTCTCAAATTTAAATGGAACCTCCTGTGTTCCAGCTTATACCCATTGCCCCTTGTCTTATCATTTGTTGTCACAGAGAAGAGCCTGGCTCCATCCTCATGACACTCACTCTTTACATATTTATAAACATTAATGAGGTCGCCCCTCAGTCTCCTCCAAGATAAAAAGACCCAGCTCTCTCAGCATTTCCTTATAAGGGAGATGTTTCACTCCCTTAATCATCTTTGTGACTCCACGCTGGACTCTCTCAAACAGTTCTCTGTCCTGCCTGAACTGAGGGGCCAACTGAAGACATTTGCATCAAGTTTTGCCTGATTTTACAAAAGCGACCTGAAACCTACTGCAGACTGAGAAAAGCAGTGATGTGCAATCCATCACAATCTTGATAAACTTCTGAGAAAACGCAATTCTTGGCTAAGGCAGTTAATCCTCAGATTCTCAGACTCTCAACATAGGATCTTAAGCAGGGCAGGATACAAACTGGATCACTTTGGAGGAGACTGCTCAGTTACGTTCAGCATTAGTTTCAGATTCTTGCCAAAAGCAGCTCAAGGTACAACACAAACAAGAATGACATGGGCTAGACAAGAACTCCAACTTCAGACTGAAAGAAATGCAAAACTTTGATGCATAAGCCTTGAAAACTTTGAAGGTTGGTCAAAGAACAGAGGAAGTGCAATCATGGCTCAAGAGTCCGTTTATCTTCAACATGGCTACCAGTTGTAATTCTTCGAGAGAAAACTGAAGAGTTTTAGTTGCCACAAAGATCCTCCATATAAGCCAAAAGCATCACGGCTGGTTAGCCAAAGCCATAAAAGCAAAGCCTGTTGGTGAAATCAAGCCATTTGCTTGGTATTACCTTTTGCCCTCACTCCCTCCTCGCTCAGACGCTACTATTCTGCTACTTCCTAAAAGCTGTCTCTGAAAAAAGGCTAGAAAAACCTTCATCAAATTACTCCCTCTTACCAGGATTCAGCATTCATGATGTATAACCTCCATTTACTAACAGCAGCTACATAAGCCAGCAGTCCTTCCTCCATTAAGAAGGAAACACACTAAGTCAGGTCTGCAAACAACAGACAGCTGAATTTCTTGATCATCCAGGCAGATCAGTTCAGAAGAGAAAAGGGCTGGAAACAGTCTCCCTTGCCCACACAGGGTCACAGTTGTATACAGTTCCCCAGATGAAATCGTAACCATTCATAACACTCTCAGTTTTGCTTGTTGTGTGATAAGGCCATGAAATACTCTATTATGATTTTATTATGTTCCTGAGATGTATTGTAGTCAAGCAGGTCAGCCAGGTCTTTTCCTACTCTTGTTTTCAGCCAAAGACCCCTAATTTGTAACTATCTATTAGGTGCGCTATTAGCTTGGCTCCAATTCTATTCTTTCACACTGATCTGCGAAACACTCTCTACACAGGATTTATCTTTCTTCAGAAAATGCCTCTTAATATTCCCCTATCAGTTTCCTTGGCATATTTCAGGGGGTTGTGTTGAGATAATAAGATGAAAAAGTATTTTTCAAGTGGCCAAAAGAGTTCTCCTTCTGGGACTTTATTAGTAACATCCTTCATTTCCATTAATTTGATTTTCAAAATGACAAACTGACAATGCTCCTTTGCCCAGGTCCTTGTCCAACTACACTCTTGCAAGAATATCCATCTTCTCCAGCTTAACTAAACATTTTCCAAGTGGTACTACAGAAAACATGTGCCCAGGGCTCTGACAGGAAACAGAAGGACACCACATATAATCTAGGAAAAGGTCAGTAAGCAGGTTATTGCAGCACAATCTGGTTTTGGTGAACTTATGTTGCAAATTATCCCATTAACCATTTACCACCTTCACGTCTTGCATTATACTTTATGTCAGCTTTTGTTGTAAAGCCCAACAAAGCACTGCGATTAGTGGGTCTGCAATTTTTCTTTTACTCCATCCTCCCTTTCTTCAGGGCATATTAACCTCAAAAATACAATGGGCTTTTGCCTTTTCTCCCTCCACCTTCTTTCCCTCTCCCCTCCCTAAAATATCTGAAAGAGTCCAGCTTACCCTCCGTTACAGATCACACTCCTAGGACTTTGATACAAAGCTTTTGAAGAGCTTATGGCACCTTTTGGTGAGTAAATGTAAACATGGCCACCTTTCTGCTGAACTGGGATGTTCCGGGATGGTGGGGATGGGAAAGGACCCCATGGAGAGGAGTCCTTTTGCTCTCCAGTCGCAGAAAGTCTGCACCAGTATCAGAGGGCCACAGCTCCTTCTCCACCCTTGTCTTCATCCCAGGCAACACTCCTTCAATCCAGGGACAGCTTTAGTCCTGCGATCAAAATGTTTTACTGCCTGAGAGCAGCACAGTGGGCTATCTGATAAAAGGGATGGTTCACACCTGGCTTGGAGGGGGAGGGTAAGGGACCATAAGGCAAGATATAGACAGAAAAAGAAAGAAATACAGAAAAGCATATGCAAAAATTTCCTCAGGAAAGTGAGGGTTGCCTAAGATTTAAGACCACTTGTATCCAAACTAATATGGCACTTTTCTACTTACACACACTGAGTTGCAACTTGATGTACTTATTAAAAATCTATGTCATCCAACTGGCAGCTTCATATGCCATGCCTTATAATTGTAAGATTAGTCATCACTTGGTCCTTCTCATTTTAGCATATTAAATTCTGACTTTTGCTTCTACCCACTTATGATAATATGCAGTTCCATGAATTCATTATGATTAGACAATATCTCTCTGCCCTCCATAATAACACTTTTATTAAAACCAAAAAGTATTCTGTCTGTTCTGGGTCCATATCTAGGTGATCTTCAAGTTTGACCCTACGATTACCGTAAAATTGCCTCATTTATCTCCAATAATTGGTCATAGAGAGAATTTGGTCCAGTGTAGCTTCTGGCAGCCACCACTGGTGGCTAATGTATTTCACCAGTGAGCACTTTGCATCTCAGCATGGGCAGCCATGGGCACCTCCCCACCAAAGTTTTGGCCTTAGATAAAGGGAGCCTTCCTCAACTCCACAAATTCCAACCTTCTTTCTGCCATAGTTCATCACTTTACTTTTGATCAGAAGGCACCTGCACTGCTTTAAAGCTGGTGTGCACACAATAACCAAAAAGCTTCTAAATATCCCAACAAATGAATGCCTAGATTACTGACTAGCTCTGTACTGAGTTTCTAGATCTCAGCTACTTTGTCTACTGCAAATGGTCTGTGTGCCACAGCAACTGGAAAGGATGAAGTTTTCCACCACGGTAAAAATGAAAGGCATGTTCTTACTTCCTTTAAATACCTGGGGAGCAGAAGTGACTAAGGATTTTTGTCACTATTTGTTCAGACTTCCATGACAAACACTTTCAAGCTATTGCATAAGACCTCACAATAGGATTTCAGACCTGGAGGAAACTACAGCTTCCACATGTACCCTCTTGGCTCAGTGTAGAATCACAGAATCATAGAACAGTTTGGGTTGGAAGGGACCTTCAAAGGTCATCTAGTCCAAACCTCCTGCAATGAGCAGGAACATTTTCAACTAGATCAGGTTGCTCAGAACCCGTCCAGCCTGGCCTGGAATGTCTCCAGGGATGGGGTATCCACCACCTCTCTGGGCACCCTGGGCCAGCGTTTCACCACCCTCATTGTAAAAAAATTTCTTCCTCATGTCTAGCCTGAATCTCTCCTTCTTTAGTTTAAAACCATTATCCCTTGTCTGTCATAACAGGCCCTGCTAAAAAGTCTGTCCCCATCTTTCTTGTAGGCCCCTTTTAAGTACTGAAAGGCTGCAATAAGGTCTCCCTGGAGCCTTCCCTTCTCCAGGCTGAACAACCCCAACTCTCTCAGCCTGTACAAGCAATACACAGTCACACACCAGTTTAGATTCTACAGCACAAGCAAATATTTCCACCGATGCCACAAAAGCCCGAGTATCAGAAATACAAGTTGAAGGAGACCTTCCCCTTGCCTAACACTCCCTACCCCATACAATGGCACTCCCCTCTGCTCTGAACAATTGAGACCAAGGCCAAAGACCTTTGGGGGGACCCAGAATCATGTTCCTGGCAGATGAAGAGGACAACAGACACGTGAAGACACCATTCAGACCTAAGGGCCAAAGGGTTATAGCAAGGACAGACAAGACTCAGCCTCTCCAACATGCCCTTAAGACCCAAAAGCCTGGACATATCATAGCCCATACAGCCCCAAGCACTTCCTGTAAACTCACATACCAAAAATCATACATAGGAACATAATTAAGAAAAGGTTACATAGTGCCAACAGCAGCTAATGTATTTTCATTGCTCTAAACAAAAGTTCCAAAAAGTCAGGTTTCCAAAACGCTGCTCTTTGACTTCATATATTTTATGAGATTTCAATAGGCAAGAAAAATCAACAGAAGTTTTCCACATCCTTGGATTATGCATTTTTCTGCTACAGATAACCAGCTCTAGTCTGCTAGCTTTTTGCCAATGTCAACTTCAGCTCCTTTCCATAATTCTTTTCAGCATGTATATAAGACCTTTTAAAGTCTGCTCTGATGCTTAAGAAATTCCTTCCAGTGGCTTGCATTTGAATCCCGGCCTTCTAACTACACTTCTCAAGTTCAGGACCAGAGGCCAGAAACTGCATGCCAGGTTGTATAGTTACAAGGACCAGCACAGGCTTCACTGCTGATCAGAAGCCTCTTCCATGTTACACTCACCTAAAAGCCCAGAACCAGCCCCTGCCACTCAGTTTCCCCACAGTCAAACTACTTGCAGCTTCATACCAGTTGAATCTATTTTCAGCGATGCTGCCGACTGGTTTTCTTCGCCTAAGGGCTTGTTACTTTGCAACACTATTTGATTTCTCATCCGTTTGAAAGACCACTGGGAAGATCAGTCAAATGATTTCCGATATCAAGAGCAGGAAGCAAAGAGAAAAGTGATGGTCAGTTCAAAATCAGGATACAAGTTTAGACATATTTGTGGCGTTTGCTTACACAGGAGGTCAAAGCTCAAGTTCATTTGCTCAAAGACATATCCATGTACACGGGGCCTCTGTATTTGGCTCCCCATCAATTATCCCTCTCCTACAAGCAAACTAATTTAATGTAAGCTAGATTTGAAAGAGGCAGGAACAAAATACATGGTAATAATATGATACTTCAAGGAACCGTCTTACTCCTTCTGCTTTATTGCTCTAGACCAGCCATTTTGGATACCTTGTACAAGCTGGAATTGAGCACCATGGTAAATGTGTCAGTTGTAACAATTAATAACAAAAGTATCACTGAAAGAATAGGTGGCAGTAGAACTAGTGGCAAAGAAAAGCAAAGTGAACATCGAGTTGTGTATTTGTATCAGTTCCAAGACCAACACCAACACTTGTAACCTTCAGGTTAAAATGCAGAAACAAATAACTTAGTAGCAGAAACAGCAAATTATAAGTCACTGATTAATATCTGAAATATTAGTGGATACCTCAAAGAAGAAAGTGTCTCGAAACAAACAAGAGTAGAAGGAGAAAAAGAAAAATAATCCTAGGACTGCAAGGTCTCTCCCAAAACAAAAGGACACTAACAGTGTTCTCACGTGTAAAGGTTCTGACAGCAGATAAAGGAATTTTCTAGCCAAAACAAACAAGCAAAAATGTAGAAAAAAACAAACAAACTACAAAAATATTTTGGTTAAAATTAACAGAGCAATTTTGTTCTCCCTATAGAAGAAATACAGGATTCTGTAAAAAATACAACAAAAAAAAAAAGTTAAGAGAAACAACCGAGTGCCCTTTTTGTTCTGATCAGTCATATTGATAGTCCACATCTCACAGCTTATCTTAAAGCCAAAAAATCCTAAGATTTTTTTTCCTTACTTGTCCAAATAAGTACAACTGCACTTCACACCTAGACTGTTTTATTAGCTCAGCCCTATGTCTCAGGTGAGGATTTTAAGGCCTAAAGAACTTCTAATTATGGGGTGAGGTAGGTCCAGTTTGGCTGTGGGTTAACACTTAACTTGTACCTTCCTTATCTATAATGCCCTGCTCAGAAGCTGAATGATGATGCATATGGTGAAATATTGCCTGCATTTGCAAATGTTGATAGGAACTTGTGTTTGATGCAGTCTAAAAAGAATACTTGTGTACAGTTTAAATCACTCCGAGCTAATTTTAACTCAGGTTAGCACTAACATTGATTTTAATACAATGTAACTCTGCTAAAATTTATTTCTCCCTCATGCACAGGTATGAAAAAAGGGGATGAGCACATGCATGCTCACAAGCAGTAATGCAGCCATTCTAGCACAAATACATAGTACAATGTGATTTACTGGAGTATTGTAACACTTAACCAGATAACATTGTTTTAAAGATGGCAATGAACCAGTGATGTATAGATGATCCAATATTTTCATGCAACTGAAAGGAAATCTAAACTCATGCTAGTGGTAATGTATATCGGTTACCTCATACACAGTTGCATAAGCTGATCTGTTCTCTGCCTATATAATTGCACAGCAAAATACTAAAACATGTCAACACTCACCATCAAATAGCAGTCCTGCCATAAATCTCAACAGAAAACCAGGGTTCAACATATCATATGTAATGAAAAGCATACAGAAAGAGAATGGGCAAAAGAAAGCCGCCAGCAAACAGGCAGAAGAGTGAGACAAGACAGAGGAAGGAGCAGAAGGAATCAGTTAAGATCCTGGTATACTTAGAACTCTTTGCTCAATAAAAGAGTGGAAAGCATATTGTATATTTTAACACACACCACATTTTTATAAACCGGTGTTATTTTAGTAGTAATACTACACATGCATACAAACAGTCCTACATCACAAATGACCAATTATTTTACTTTATGATTTTACAGTGACCTGAAAGAAGTTTGCAAACATGAGACTGAGCACAAAAGTTTTCAGCAGCAGCAGCACCAGGGCTGAGGGATGCTGCAGCTCTTGTTTCAGTGGAACATGTCACCACTACATGAAGAATAGCTGCGTAATATTTTTTCCAGCTAGCATTATACAAAGTGATTCACACCAACACTCATTTCTTAAACCTAACCTTTTAGTACAGCTGGCTGAACATGATGTAGTCTTCAAACATATTTATTTTCTTTTTAGTTTTTTGTAATAAAGCAAGGCATAAAATTACCTGCCACTGTCTTATGCGTCCCTAGTCTTCCCAAAGCCTGGATGAAGAGGCAGGAGTGGCTCTGTAACACAAGGGCTGCTTCCCTGTCACATAACCTGAGTCACAAACTCCTTCAACAACACCCTTTCACCACCTCTTCTCCCTTTCCTCCTAAGCAATCGCACTACTCCCTTAGTACCGTCTATCTGATTCTGGCCAGAAGGAGATGCTTCAGAGGACCATGAAGAGTGGGCATCTTTGTGCTGACACTCCTGAAAGTGTTTTCCCATGTTTCTGCTGCCTGCTGTCCTACACACTCCTCCTTTCAGGCAAAATGGGCTGCTTTGGTGAGTTTGGCTCCCAGCAGCATTCCGCAGCTCAGTCCAGGTGCGGTGGCTGCAAGAAGGTATTTACAAACCCTGGTTTATAGATTCAGATCACTGCTTGAACAGATCAGCTTGAACAGCAGCGCAGATCAGGAAACTACTTCCAAAATTGTAATGGCAGATCATGGCAATGAAGCAGCTATACTAGGAATAAACATGGCAAGTCTATGCTCACAAGAAGCACTATATACACACATACCCATACACGCACATGCTTGGCAATGATAACAGTTCAAGTATAACTAGACTAAAACCCATTTCTTTAGATGTTTCTAAGGTTACTCGGTTAAAACTGAGTCATTGCATGCTGTTGCACAGCTTATTTTAAATTCATGATGCAGTCTAAGAATTGCTGGTTTTATAAGTTCAAGTTGTTTCATAATCGAGTTTGCAAGAAATTAATATAAATATGCCTTCTCTTCTATTAAGTCTTACACAGATTCAGGTTTGGGCAATCTGTGTTTGTACTGTACATTTCCCATTACAATTTAAAAACAATCACAAACCTGATCATATCTGAAGGTCTTATCTTTTAAACCCTGGTACTGATACCATTTGGTTTGTTTAGCATACTAAGACCCAGCAGTATTCATGAACTAGGTAGCTCCTAATAGTAGTATTCATGAACTAGTACAAATTTCTAATATCACACCAAAAAAAACCAAAACAAATGCATTATTTTTATCCCCAGCAATTACTAAAGATAATTACTTTTTCTTCCCAGAGATCACTTTGAGTAACATCATCCCTGTGATGACACATACATCCCAATGAAACTTCACATTAATCACAGCAGGTTAACCACCAATCAGTGCAATGTGACAACTATTCCCCACCTCTCCTTCTCCTCTTTTGAAGAGAAAAAAACCAAACAAACCAACAAAAACCAACCAAGCAACAACACCAAACAAGCAAACAAGAAACCAAACCAACAAACAAAAACACATACAAAAAAACCCAAACCAACCAAACAGTCTTTGGATGTAGTGCACAACAAGCAAAAAAGTCTCATTTACTGAATATTAGCTTTTCAACATATAGTTGCTTGCATTTCTTCTCAATGGGTTTGATTTCTAACACAATGACTGGAAAACTCCTGAAATAATACAACTGAATATTCTTACAGCTCAAATACCAAACCTATTCTGAGCAAAAATGCCCATGGAAAAAAGGAAGATTACCTTAGAGGTATCCCTAACATCTGATCCTGGCTAACTCTAAAGAATACGTTAATTTTAAGCCTCTGTGTAGTCCATTGACTGTAGTGAATCCAGTGAAAGTCTAGGAGATTAGTCGGGCACTTAACACTGATAGCAAATGTGTAACTCTGGGATAATGAGGAGGCTGTGAGGAAGGTGCTACAGAATGGTAATGGAAAATAAAAGGGGCCGGAGCACACAGGAGGAAACTTTTGCAAATGAATGGGTCATGTGATAGAGTTCCTTTCAAGGACTACTTGAAAGGCATGTCACCACTGTGGAAAAAAAGAAGTATTTACTAACACATTGTTGCATCCACTTTGATGTTTTATGGTTGGTTTTTTTTAGTAGCAATATTATCTCTGCATGTCTGTCAACTAATACTTATTTTAGTTACAGGAGTCTCCATTTTTTATAACAGAAGACACTGAGATTTTTCAAATACTTAAAAGCAAATCCCTATGAAACAGTAACTCAGAAACTTGTTATGTTTGTTATGATTGGCACAACACTTTTACAAAGTGTTGTTTTACCAATTTTTATAAATGTAAGCACACGTTCAAATGATAAATCACTCTCCATTAAACCCCACATAAAAACACACCAGTCATTTCCTAAATACATGTATCTATAAGCTTTTCTTTCACCCAAGCCTTAAATCAGTGACAAGCCACTCCTCACAGTGGGTCCTAACAAGAGGCAGGGAGGGAAGTACCTCTGTTATACGAGATGGAGAAGCCTTATCAAAAGCTTTTATTTAAAAACGATCCAAGAAAATGAATGCCAATTTCTTTTATTCAAATCAAAATAGAAAACCCCGTTAGGAGTGCTTGTACAACCACTATTGGCCAAAAAGCCCAAGCAAGTTCAAATCCATACTGCAACTTGGGTCTAGTGTAGGATGAACAGCTTCCTGAACACTGTAGCACTTCAGAGCCATTATGATGGGCCTCCAGAACAAGCTCTGATTAAACAGCCATCAGGGGTTTAACGCTGCAATGCTAAAAACTATGTCCAATGTTAAAAGTACATAAAGAGAAATACAGACTGTGCCTGTTAGAAACTTCCACAAAGGCTTCTATCCTAGAACAAAGGTAACGAAAAATTAGGGAAAATGCTGGTAGTTCATATCCACAGGTATATATATTTTAAATTGAATTATCCTCTATTCCTTTGATGCTGACAGTTTCCTCCATGCCTATTTAGGCTCAAACAACTCTTGCTACAGCATGAAGTTGCAAAACTCCCTAAAATAATAATTCCTACATTTCTGCTTTACAAATGCACTATTTAATACCTGTGGCCAACCATATGTTGGACCACAGTAGGGTGAAATTATGCTAATATAATTGCTAAATAAAACACTTTGTAATTTTAGATTGGATATTTGACAACGGGATTGATGTAAGTGCCCTAAGATCTCGATTCTGGCATCATCTGGTGATGCTATCTTTTTATACATTCTGAACTTCAAAAATCACATGACATAAACAAAAAAACAAAAGTTTTCAAATCCCCACCCTTTAAATAGGAAAATAAAAAAAGTTCTTACAAGGAGATATATTAATGCTATGTTTTCTTACCAGTTAATTTCATCTGTATATTTAGACATACTGTAATTATATAGGGTGCCAACAACTGCTGGAGTGGGGGAGGGGAGATGTGTGAGAGGGGAAAGGGGGTTGAGATTTTTAACTCCAATAAGAAACTTGTGTACCTGCCTGATAAACACAGCCAAGCCTATGTATCCTATTAATCTTCAAATCTATTTATGTCACACAAGAGAACATATGAGCATAGCAGCTGTTACTATAGCAATGAAACTGGAAATTTTGAGAACACAAAAAAAACACCCCTGAAGGATGCTCAGTTTAGCAGAGAGATGGTTTAGTGAACAGCACACCAGTGTCTCACTTCTAGGATCTGTTCAAAGTCTGTGGTTACAGAGACGTTAAATGAGCTGTAACAGCCTGTTCCCTAAAGAACACTCAGAGCCAAACAACCACTACCTATTACTTGGACCAACTTGATACACCCATAGTTCCTGCTAAGTAACCCCAAACTTGTCAAATACCCCAGACCTGCCTGTAAATCCACGGAAGACTGACTCTCTGGTAAAGGCTCGCAGTTTTTGATCGCGGTAGAGAAGGGATTCACCATAGTAACATACTCCCCACCCAAACCGCGGGTAAGAGCAAGGAGCTCAGCGCCCAGCACAGGCAGCCCCGCACCCTCCCGACACCAAGCACACCTGCCCAGCAGCGGGAGGACGAGGATGAGCCAGGAGGGAGGCACTTTCTTAAAGCAGCAGGCAGCCAGGCTGCCGCTCCCCACCTGCCGCTGCTGGAACGAAAGCCACAATTCCCCCAAAACGGGTTTCTGTCAAACCCACCCCACCCCTTCCTCTCCCTCGGCCGGCAGCCGTGTCACCCCACGCCGGCCCGGGAGACGCGGCGGCTCGGCGGGACGCTGCCGCCCGAGGGCCTCTCCCTCGCCCCACGTCAACCCACCCTCCGCGGGCGCGGCGGCACCGCGCACCCCTCCTCCCCCGCCCCTCAGCCGCGGACCCGAGACGCTGTCGGCAGCGATTTACCTGCGAGGGAGCCGGGTCTCTGCAGGGTGGCGGTGGCGTACAGCTCCTGGGAGTGCTTGCTGTACTGATCGGCAGCGTGAACCAGCCGCTTGGTAGGCGACAGGGTGGCGTAAGTGCCGATGGTGGAGCTTAACTGGTGGATAGGAGAGGAGGAAATGTTAGACTGGACGGTGGGCGGGGAGGTCACTCTGATAGGGGATGGCGACAGTCCCGCCGAGGAGACGACGATGTTGATGGGCGAGCTGGTGCTGTAGGACTTGGCCAGGCGGCTGGGGGACTGCTTCGGGGAGGAGAGGCGCTGCGCGGTGGCGTAGGCGGCGCCCTCGGCGGCGGAGCCGGCCCGCGGCAGCTTGGTGGGGGAGCCGCCGGGCTGGGCGGGCAGCGGGGAGCTCACCCGCTGCGCCGGCAGCGTGGAGCTGGCGTAGTAGAGCGCGGCGGCGTGCTGGGGCTCGGGCAGGTGGAAGGCGCTGCCGTGGCTGGGCGCGAAGGGCTCCCGCGGCTGCGGGGCGGCGGGCGGCGGCGGCGGCTCCGGGCCGCCCGGGTGGGCGCCGCGGCCCCCCGGGCCCTGCTGCGGGAAGGAAAGGCAGAGGCGTCAGCGGGGGCGGCGGCGGGGGGCGCCCGGCTCCCCCGGCCCTGCGTGGGGCCGGGCGAGGGGGCTCGCTCGCCGAAGGACCCCCCAGCCGCACGCAGCCCACTCTTTGACCTTAAACCAGGCCGGCCCCCGGGATTAAGGGACTCGCTAATCTGCTAAAGCATTTCTAGCCCTTGAGAGAAAAGCGGCCGTCGGCTCAGGCTGAGCGGCGTCAAAACTCCCCGTCACGACTGAAGGCGGCACCCGGCTGTCGGGTGAACTGCTGCGGGGTCTCTTGCTCCGAAATGCGTTCGCATGCCAACCCTCACACCAGTCATATATCAGCCCGAGTTTAGATAAATAAATACCCCCCGCCACCAAAAGTTTTATTCTGCATACATTAGAAAAGAGCAGTTGAAGTCACGGAAGGGGCTTTAATTGAGTAACTTTTCTCATAGAAAAGCAATCGGTGTCCTCACGAGAAAACACCGCGCCTACTGACACCACCCCCGGCTTTCCCTGCTGCCGCCACAGGGCGCGACCAGCGCTCGCCTCAGCCCCATCGTCGCCTGAAGAAGCGGAACGGGAAAACATCACCCGCACTGCAGCCGGTCGCCTCTTGCTTATTGACCAGGCACCAAGGGGTAGGAGAGCACGGGAGGTGCTGCCGGGCCCGGGCCCTCCCAGGGGAATCTGCACCGGGAGGGAGGGAGCGCCCCGCACCGACCAGCCTCACCGTCCTCGGGGCCCCCCGGTAGCGGGCGGGGCAGCGCAAAGTTCCCCTTAAACCCAGTAATTGGGGAGGGCGGGGGAGAGAGCGAGCGAAAATCCTCGGCAGATGCTGCCTATTAGAAATTTCAGCTGGGTGCCTGAGCCGCTTCTGAAGCAGCAAAGGATGGAGCTTTCCCATAGACATGAGAGGCATGCTCGTTTTTCTCGGGGATCTTAGGCTCAAGAGATCATCTGTGAAGCTGGTAACATTAACATCCTCTAATAACTCCACCCTACAGTGAGTGAGAGCTCAACACTTTGGTGGAAAGCGCTCTCTTGTTTCAGATACTACTTTTTTTTTTTTTTTTTTTTTTTTTCTGGTTATGCAGGGGATTTACTTGAAACCTCAGAAAGCTCTCCAGATCCCAGGATCTGACAGTGCAGTTTGAATCAGCCTGACCAGTGCTTCACCCAAACACACACACCTCTTGGCTACTGATTTCCGTAGCGAGAAAAGCCTTTAAAATGTGAATAATTAATTTTGTGACTCAATTCAAGAGGTGTGGTGAATGCTGACAGCAACGTTGCTTTACATTTAAATAGTACCATGGTTTTTCAGTAGCATTCTGCAGGAAAAAAGAGGAAAAAAAATAAACAAAAGCACCACATTCCTGGTATGAAACTTGATTTCTTTTCACTACAATATTACATAAAGGATTTGATCAGGAGCTGAGATCAACATAAAACTAATCAAAGCAAAGGATGAGGTTCCAAATGCCAGATGTGTACTTCTGGTGTACAACCACTGGGAATTTTTCTGTCCTTTTTTTACTTTTGGACCCCCACCTCTCATCTTAAATGCTTTGCATCTAGGGGAAGAATGTGTATTTTTCTAGACATGGACAAGAAGCAAGGCTTTGGAGGAGCTGCTCCTGGTGCTTTGCTCCCAGTGTGTAGTAGTAGTGTGGAAGCTAACAGCACTCATAGCATTCAGGCGTCTCAAGGGAGCCCTGCCAGACCCAAACCTCACTGCCTTCAGGATGTTTTGCTCCCCAAGGAGCCTTACAGATAAATGTAATGTAAACAGTTCCCTCCAACTATTCTGTGTGGTAAGAGCTCGGTGGGCAAGGGGATCACAGATGTAAGTAGCTTGCTTGCTGTTGAGTTGGACTGTTCTGATTGCGGCCGCAAGTTACAGACTCCACTGCATCAAGTATGAGTCTTGAAATTTTCATCAATGGTCAACAAGCTGAAGTTTCTCATTTGAGAGACTCCTAACAAAAATCAGGAAAGCATACTCTGGGAACATCAATGAAATTTTTAAAGCTGTGTTCACGCTACTTACCGTCTCTGCTTTAAACTGGAAACAAGGGCTAACCTGCAACTGACTGTCCAATAATTATTTGACTGGAGTATGGTTTTCATTTTCAAGGTTCAAATTGTATGATAACAACGTTTATGAAACAAAACAGGCTGGCAAGATTTAAGACAACATGGACAGAGCAAACTTCGCACATTAGGAAAGGTTGTTTGAAACAGCTACGTTATCACTTGGTACTTATAAATAAATTATACTATTTGGACTGCTAAGTAGCAAGATTGTTCTAAAATACAGTCTACTGCAATGTTACCAGTGTGTTCTGCAACACACTGCTAACACACTGGTAACTTAGGACAGTTTGTCACTGATCATAAGGATTTTAGGCAAGCACTTTCAACATGTATACAAAATTTCTTTTTCTAATCTATTTCTAAATTGCTTGATATGTCAAGGATTTGGAGAAATTAATTTCAAATAAATCAATGTTATCCCATATTCCTAATAAATCTCTATAAAGCTGCAAGAATTCTGCAAGTACTAATTCAAAAACACACACAAAAAATTCCCCACTTCACAATTGTCTGTTATAGGGAATGTTTAGTGGTGGGACAAAAGAATTAAATGCTTAATTAAAACCACAGTGTATAGCACTTCCTAAAAAGCTAAGCATTTGCTCTGTATGAAGGAGAGAACTTTTGGATGAACAGATTGCAATGAAAACATTAGCATGCAGTATTTTCTAGGATGTGACTAATCTCAGACCTGTCTTAAATTTACTGTGGGATTCTTATGTTTTTTCAGAGGGCCAAGTATACAGTCACATTCTCCACTTGTCTTTTCAGAGGCAAAATGCATTCCAATTCCTCCCTGTCAGTTGCTTTAAGACAACCATACAGACGTGTCATTGCTCATGCAATGTGTCATTATACTTCATATGGAAGAATGAAATACAATGGTATTTTTCCCATATTCTTCCATGTATCCATTATTGTTGTCAACCTCATAATGAAACTGTGTTTAAACTAATAAATTGAGAGTGAATTTGCGTCCCAGTTGTTATATCCTCCTGCATCAATCTGTTTCACAGATGTGATAAAAAATCAAGGACTTTCTTACTACAGCCCTGTAAATATCTATTCTAACACTCAGATATTTAATTTTTCTGGTGTCCCAAAGAAATGGAGCGTGATTTGCTTATTTGGATTCAATATATGGATACTGATATATCCTTTTTAACAGCAGAGATGTGTGAAAATAAAAACCAAAACCAAAAAACATGAGAACAGTAATAAAGCTATGAAAATATTTTCTTTTCCATTTAATCTTACTAGAAAGATAATTCTCTACTGATATGGACAAAATGAGATTTGCAGAGCTGTATACAGAAAATTACTTAGGGTGCCAGTTAGGTTATAGCAGACTAGAGAACAGTCTGACTGTGGTCTGCCTGCTATCATACATGCATTTAATGCACTAAATTTCAGGACATCAGCTTTTTTTTTTTTTTTTTTTAACAATTCCAGTTGAAAACTTAAATCAGAACTTTAACTGAAAAAGGTTAAATGAAAGACTGCAACAGAAGACTTCTGGTTTATGAAGTGAAACTGAGAGGGGTAAATGACTGTGTTGAATTATTTATTCTGCAGAAAATTTTTCATGGATAAGGAATTACAAAATCATTACAAAATCCTAGATGGCCAGACAGGTTAAGCAAACCTTTGGGGTCAGCTGCTGATTCTGAAACATCAGCATGTTGATTCTTGGAGACTGATTCCAGAGGGAAAAATGGTGTGTATAAAACCAGCAAAACCTGAATAGCAAAAGTCTCAGAGAACAAGATGACCATTATGAATATGTTAGCAAGTGCAGCAGATCTATTTGGTACATCATCTACAGTTCCTTCCAACTATTTTCTTCTTTGGCATGCCAGACCAGAAAACCAAAACTTGGTGGATTTTGTGCTAAGGAACAGAACTTCTGTCAATGCAACCGTCTGACTCTTAGAACTAAGAACAGAAAAGGCTTTATAGCCATTTATTGGGAATGAGATAATGATATAATTTCCAGGAAAATGCTGGAAAATTTGAATCATGGTACCAGTCACCCTTAAGAAATGGCAATATGTGCTCAATGTCCTGTATACTTCTTTGACAGATAATAGAAGAAACTGAAAAGTTATGTTACATTTGAGTAAGTCTGCCTGTCTGTTTTAGGTCTGGATGAACTTGTATCCACAGCATTTTTAGTTTAGCATTAAATGCCAGCACTGGTTTTCAGCTTGTCTTGGTCTCTGCAACTTTGAGGGATCACTTGCTCTTATCTGATCCATACGAACGAAGTCATATACAGTACACTGTTGCCCATGAGAAGATGCTTTCTCTTGATTCTATGGAGGATTTTCCAATTGGATGCTCAAGTTTTGTGGAAGAACATCCTTCCAGGCTGTTTTGGCTTCTTGAATACTGGTGGGTGTTGCTAGCTTGAGGGAGCAAACTTGATCATCCTTACTAGAGTTTTCGAGAGACACAGGTGGTCTTCTAAGGGTCCAGCTCTGTTTCACAATCTAGGTGATGCTCTGTTCTCTTTCACTGACTGCAAGACTTGCCAGTCTAGTGAGGGCTTTTTTTTTCTGTTAGCCCAAAGAACCTCCCATATGCCTTCACTCAAGGTATCACTCTGCTCCCATCCAATGCCTCTATCAACATTCTTCTACAAACGGCAGAAGAGGGTATGGAAAATGCTTAACATTTTCTTGTCTTTGGGATGCAGTGTACTTCAGTCCTTGGGCAGCACCTATAGAAAGATCTTTCTTCTGCAGGACTGCTTTGATGTCATTTATAAGTTCCTGACCTAACTAGGAAGATGCTACCTATGTTCAAATGCACTTGTATGAAAACAGATGCCAGACTATACCTTTGGATCCCTCAGATATGGCCTATCCATCTGTTTATCCTAATTTTATCACAAAGGTCATGGCCAGCACAAGGTCATTGCTATGCTGTGCTTGCAAAATACACCCCAACACTACTAAGAAAACTTGTCAGCCTACCTGATCTCAGTCTCAAAGGTCATATGTATAGATGAATGTAGGTAATATCATCATAGTCTTTTCCATCCACAAAGAGAATTGTGTGAGATCCTTCCAGAGTATCCAGAGATGGTCAGTCTCTGGTTTTAAATCAGCAATGAAAGCTGCAATCATCACCTATTGTAGGATCAAACCAGCAATATGCAGATCAGTTTTGCATGATCATAATTTTGACTAGTGAATTGTTCTCACTCACAGTGACTGTCGTAATAAGAGCAATCTGTTTTAAGATTTCATCTGCTTCCATTAATGACAGAAAAATCTCATGTTCATATTTGGAATCCAGTTTTAAACATCTCATCATCTGCCACATCCTACCGGAAGTGAAGTCCCTATTTTAGATTTTGTCTGGGTAGATGATCAAGCAGCCTCTAACCTTGTGGCACAGACAACTGATGGCAGGAAGAGCCATGAGTCTAACTGGAAAAGGCCATTACACAGTTTTTGCTTGACAACTGAACAACTTCGTGTACTTATTTGCTAATATGCTAAACAGGGCTAGTGAGGTACAGTGGTCTGACAAATAACAAACTCAGGCACTGCTTATAGTAAAATGGATGTTAGAAAATTTAACTGTTAAATTATTTTTCATGGCTTTTTTCTAATTACCTTTATTTTCCATCTACTTTTTGGTTTTAAGGGTTTTCAAATTCTTGTTCAGCCCAGTAGCTTCAGAAGCACAGGATAATACGCAGTTGAGATTTACCTCTGTTGCTGCCTCTACCTCTGAAAAGACCGCAGCATCATCAGAAGCTAAAGAAGTCCTCACCCAGAGGAAGTCTTGACTTCCTTTCCACTCCCCTTGCAAACACGTGGCAGAGCAGGTAGAAAGCCAGAATTTGTAGATCACGCTATGCTTTTTATTCCTACAATATCTACAACATGAGGTGACCATTTTCAAGATGACAGTAAACCCAATCAGTTGTTCACATACTACATTGTCCAAATAGAGGATTCACGTTTGAGCAGCTCACCTGCAAAGTCTGCTGTTTTTTGTAGTAAGAGCCACTACTGACTCTTCACAAATAACTTTTATTTATTAATGCAAGATATACCAGGATCTGGACACCAAGTCTGAGAAACTGTTTTCAGTGGGGAAACGAAGTAATTCCCTGCCATAGGAGCAGCTGTTGCTAAGAAATCCTATTCTAGTAGCATTTAGAAGATAAAAGTTTCATGTTCTAAAGTACTCTAAGCAGTGGAAAAACTATAATGAAGTACTCCAAATTGACAAAAATGTTGGATTGCACTTTGCAGCATTATACAGGAGGTCCCAAGACTAATTAGTTTCTCTTTTTTGTACAGTTGCATTTTCAGAAATTGTTTTTGCTGTCACAGCTGGCCTTGGGACTATTTACATATGTTTTCCACGCATTTGGGCTATCATTCATGTTCAGAGATAGCTGTGTTTCTTGTACACAAATTCCAAAGGAAATTATCACAATCTGAGCAGTTTTGACTCCTGAGCCGTATTTTAATTACAATAGAGATAGCAAAACAATTCCAAGGATTCTCCTTAATTGTGGGATCAGCAATGGTCACATTCAGAATTTTTAAATTTTAACTTCTGACTCTTCCTCATCTTGCTTACCTATTAAAACCTCATTTATATGTTTATTATGATATTAATTCATAGTTTATATGGCAGTTTGTCAATGTTTTCAGGATATATTTTAATTGACCTGAAGTTGTCAAGCATCCTTTGCAGAATGATGGTATGAAAAAAATGTTATGTTCTGTGAGTTATCTTCCTGCGGGAACATCTACTGTAGAATCTGGAGGAACATGGGAAGAAAAACTGTTTTCTACCCTCTCATACCAAGGAAAAAAAAATAGGAAAGGTTGCCTTACTAATTTTCTAGTTACCTTTTTGAAGGTAACCAGTTGTCTGTGAAGTAGATGGTTCATGAGGGCTTTTCAGATGTAAGCAATGGCTGTTCAGTGTAATTTCCAGGAAAGAAATCTAGCTCATTAATTTTTTCCTGTCTCCTTTCTATTCATCCTTTTCTATCAATATGATAACATTTATATTAAGAATATCACTATTTCTAATTCATAGACAAGTGAACACTTTCCTTTCTTGCTTTTTTTTTTTTTTTTTAGAGATTCTTTCTCCTTCCCCTCTCATTTATTCTTTGTTTTTGTTTCTGTTGCTCTCATAATCTGTTCCTTTTCCATCATTGTACATTTCCTATCTACCTTGAAGAATACATCACACCCTTTCAGGCTAACCTCCAGGATATGACGCTTTTCACCAGGCAAAACTCCTGATGACATCTGCCCAGGCTACAACTGGTTATTACAGCCTCCTCTTTCTTTCTAGCTGGAGTCCTGCTCTCCTGCTGGCTCCAATCCCAAAGAACATCAGGGAGGTCTTCTTTGGTAAACAGAGAAATACCCTGAGGCCTTACCCCTGTGCAGGCTCATTTTAAACCCTTCATAGAAGAAAAAAAGTACCTGCCCAATTTGAAATGAGAGTTAACTGTGCTTTATTTCATTTTTCAGTCTTAGAGGATAGGGAGCTTTTCTGCGCCAACTGAGAGAATGGAATCTTGTATGTCTGTCGGTATCCCACAAGCTGTGCAATGACTATATAATACTGGAAATCTCTTAGCAATTTAAGGCTTTGAAATTCAAATACTACTCACTTCTACAGAATCCTGAATTATAAAGTGTCCCAGTGTCACACTGAGATGGTCTGCATTGCTGGGGTGGTTAAGATCTAAACAGAGAAAATAACCTCAGCTGACCATGAAACCCAGACAGACTTTGTTTATGTACAGAAGCATGAACACTTCTAGAATTTTTTGTCTAAAGTGAAGCTTAACTTCCCAGTGAGAGGCTTTGATGTCATGGTGAAAAGCACAGAAGGTGAGAGGGTTATGTGTCAGAGCCCGGAGGGATTGTTTAGACAGGGAGAGAGATTTATAAGTTTTCATGAGTATCTGAAACAATCTTTCAAAATGTTTGAACCATACAGGTAGCTGCCTGGTAAGTTGCTTGTCATACAGTATGGAGGGAAAAAAAGGCAAAAATTTGTTCTTACACATGGGATTAGGCCACAGCACTGGGCGACACATGGTGTCCCAAGCAGGTTTCACATCTGGTGTCAGCCTGACTTTGTTTTTGTTTGCTGGCACTTACTGCTTTCATTACTATCCTGGCATCAATGCAGGGAGCTCCTAGACCTTAGTTAGGGGTCCTGATCAGCACAGTCACAGAAATTTTAAAACGTAAATGCCTAAACATGTGATCACCAAAAATATCTGCAAGCAAAACCGGCATGTAAATCTCATTTTTAATCAGGATTAATTTATTACTGTGCAAGTCAGCCCACTTTAGATTTACGAAAATCAAGGTGGTAACTCTACCCTGCTGTGGATGCATTGAACAAGACAGAAAGCATAGGCAGACACTGATGTGCTGGCGGGCACTGAACAGCTCTGTTTCCTGGGAGCTTCCATGCACTATTTTGAGAGACCCAGGGTGCTGAGGGCACGTACCTGGCTGTAGCTCTGGATGGCACCTCTGGCCTGACTGCTGCGGGCCGGGAGCTGGGTGGCCACTGTTTCGCCCAGGGCGAGGGTCTGGTTGCTGTGGTAGCTGGACGAGTACTGGAAGGACCCTTCAGGTTTGGAGTTGAGCTGGAGCGTGCTCTGGGAGAGGAGGCTGGGCCCTGTGGGGACAGGGTTTGAGAGCAGTCAGAAATTCTCAGTGAAAGAACGTGCCTGTATTATCTGTTGTGTGAGCCTTGAAATGACCAGATGTATGTGGCTTCAGCTTTTCATAGTTTGGCTTTTCAGTAATAAAAAAATCACATACATTAAATTGTTTCTTTACCACTCAGTCATCATTGTTATTGTGTTAAAGCTATGGACCACATTGCTTTCTTTACAAAAAAACACAGTTTTGACTGTTGAATATTTTCTAAGCCTAAACACCCAACCGTACTATTTGATAAAGAAGTCTTGCATTTCAGCTCAGAATAGTTGATGAGTTTTCTTTTTGTCTAAGGATAATCCTTGTTTATTTCACATAATTATATCCAGTTGTTCTGCATGGGAAATGCTCACTTGTCCCTCCGTGGGCCCCCAGCACATTAGATCTACTGATTGCTGCCGCTCTGTCATGTACACATGGTGATGTAATACTTTGGTGCCTGTAGGGATGGATGGCAGCCTTTAAAATATTTATTGCTCTTCTCATCGTGCAGGACTCATCCTGATCTCAGTGAATTTCCCATGGCTGTTTTGTCAGCCTATCTTACCTTCCCTGTCACAGCACTGCACGGCAGGAAAGTCAAGTGCAGGCAATGAGCTGAAATTTGGGCTGCCAGACTGAAGGGCATTTTAGGAGCATGAACAGTGACATCTTCCACAGTTACTTAGTTGTTCTGTGAAACTAAAACATGTTCTAATATTCATTAAGTTCATGTACAAGTGATTTAGTTTATCATGTGCCCATAGCTAATTCCCCAATTTTTGCTCTGAGGGCAGGTATCAGACAGGGAAAGGCTCTTGCTACACTGAACCATTGCGTGGTTTAGACATGACCTCCCATAACCACTTTTAATGGTGAACTGTTTTGATGTGTCCATACACAAAGAACTACATTAAAGAACACCTACCGAATCCTTCCCTATGCCTTCACTGATTTTAGTCTCATCTAATTTTCAATAAACTAGCTTACTCTTTCATGGTGTCTGGGTCCAGCAGGTGAAATACAAGAGGAGAGAAAAGAAGAGGGTTATGCCTTGGCCATTGCATGAGTTACAAAGACTTTCAACCCAGAAGCTTTCATCTATAGCAGGGGTGTCAAACTCATTTTCACTGGGGGCCACATCAGCCTCGCGGTTGCCTTCAAAGGGCCAAATGTGATTTTAGGACTGTATAAATGCTTCTGTCCTAAAATCACATTTGGCCCTTTGAAGGCAACCGCGAGGCTGATGTGGCCCCAGGTTAAAATGAGTTTGACACCCCTGACCTATAGCATATTCAACAGCTTCATAGGGGTGATAGGTTCATCTTCTGGTTACTGATAGCAAGCTCATGAGAGCACAGAACGTGACACGAACCCTAAGGGATGTGAAATGATTATGTTGACTTTGCTCCTACAGAACAAGTGAATAGTTCAGTTTTTAAAAGACTCACAGTGGCAAAGTTCCAATGAAATAAATCCCAGGACATTCCTGATACAAAGGCCAAATTTTATGACCTTTAAGTCTTTGCCACAAGGATGTATAGCTGCTCCAAAAAGACATCCATTTAGAAAACACGCAAACAACCCCACTCCCAAATTAACATGGAGTGTATTTTTTTCCCGTAGCCTGTTTCTCAGAACTAGCAGAACCATTGTAACTGATAATTTCCAAAATCCAACATGAACTGCACATATTGTAAACAAATCATAGTAGGCTATATAAAGTGAAAGCATTTGCATTTAAATGTGGACTGGGATTATGCCACTATTTTACATATCAACACAATTTATACTGCAAAGTCAATTGCGTTCTTCAGAATATTCCAGATACAGGACAAATTTAGAAAGTTAGTTCTGGTTCTTGTGTTTACCTTGCAAGTGCAGAAGGAGGCAAGGCTCCATGTATGCTGTGAGGTTATAAAAATGCATCACATGGATAGGAGAGCTGAATTTAATCCTGCATGCATGCTTATAAATCCAACATACGGTAGCTTTCCATTCCCTGACTCTGCACATAGGGCTTACTAAGCATTTTCCATTTAACTGTTTTGTTGTTGTTGTTTTGGTTTGGTTTGTTTTTTTGTGTGTGTGTTTTGTTTGATTGTTTTGGTTTTGTTTGCTTGTTTTTAAAATTTTGTTCTTTCATGAAAAATATTTTGACAGGTTTTTTTTTTTTAATATCATAAGGAAAACACAGGTTTAGTTATAAAATGTATCTGTAGACTTTATTTTAATCTTTTGGATTATGAATTTTCACTGGGAATTTGCCTGTGATCAAGTGACATGATTAAGTTCAGAAAATTCATATAAGCATAACGTTCCAAGGAGAGGCAAAAGTTGCAGCAAGAAAGCAATTTTTTTGCATGAAAGTGTTTGTACTCATTCTGAAAGTAATTATGCTGTGACATTTCTAAAGCTTAAATAATGATTAAACTATCACATGCTATGAACTCAATATGTTTAAATTTTCATTGCATCTGGCTTTCAAGTGTTTCTTTCATATTACTATGGCTCGCTGAGGAATTTACATAGCCATCTAGAATCACATACATGGGCTCCCTGCACCATTTAGCCCAAACTCTTCCATGTACTTCAAGAAATTTCTCCAAACTGTAGAAAAAAAAATAGTAAGAAGTTTGGAGCACATGGTTTTAAGTTTACTAGATACTGTATAGCAGTTTTTATTTTGCACCTTAACAAGCAGTAATGAACAATTAAAACATACATACATTTGAATAAAGTAATTACAGAGTCATTTGAGAGAGACAGCCAGATAGATATTTAAATTTAAAATGAGTCCACATTTCTCAAGCAAATGTAGAATAGAGTTGTGGTTGCTCACCTGTAAAGAACTAAGTCTAAACTGAATATACAAACGATGAGATACATTTGAGATCAGAGTGATCTTGAAAAAATAAAGTTTCTTTTTCAGGACTTAGGGACTACAAGAAGTCCCATCTTGTCTGACATGGAAAAGATGGGTCATTTTTCTCATTAACATTCTTGAGATTTCAACCTGAAGGCAAAACCAAACCTTCTGAAGAGCCTGCAGTTCACCCAGAAAATAAGTGGTTTGTTTGTGTACTTCTATATGCTGATGTCTCTTGACAACAAACTGTTTCTTCCTGGCAAAAATTTAAACTGTGTTCTGTTGGTATAATAAAGTGTACATGCAACTATTTTTCATTTGTTTTCAGCAGAGCTAAGGCAGCTGGAAATTCTATATTTTCAGTTAGGCACTGAAAATCACTAGTTAACTACTGGAACGATTCAGTCTTATTTGTTCCCTTAATGCTACATAGTTAACTACCAATCTTCAATTTAAAATATGCTTGAAAACGAACACTTCCAGCTTGATAAGGCTTAGTTTAGCAGACACCAAACTTTCATTTCTAATTATCTTTTAAGAATATTCTTGAACAGTGAGTGTTCAAGTGAGAAATACTTTATATGGCTGTTTCGGGACAGCAGAATACTAGGCTACTTCTCAGTACCTGCATGTACTGTTTGAGCTTTATTAGTGCTTTCTAAGGCAACGCTAAAATACTTACAAGGACAGAACAAATACACATAAACTTCTAATTATTCTACTCCTAATGAAAGAAGTGATAAGACATTACAGACCAGTAAGGGGGAAAAAAGGCAAAATAGAAATAAAACAATAAAATTCCACGAGTATAATAATTTTAACATATTTCTCTATGTCATTCCTTAGTTTTCTCTTTTTTTTTTTTCCAAGTTATATTTTGCAGCATACTTAAAACAAGATCAAAGAAGTTTTCCATTGTGTGAAAAAGTGTGCTTTGCTTTTAAATAACAACCTATTCCTCAGCATAGAAAAGTTTTCACTTGTGCAACTGACTTTATACCTACATTTCTTCAGAAGAATTGCACTTGTGGATTGAAGAAGGGTCCGAAATGTCCATTCTTACATGCTCAGAAACTGGTAAGGGCTAAGGCTACTTTATTAATATCCATTGGAGTATGCTTGCCGATATCAGTAGGAGTCATGTCAGTTTTTAAGATATTCTAAGTGTATTAAAGTGGTGCATGCTCACAGAGAAAGTGTACCAATTAGATGTACAGTATGAAACCAATTTTTAACAAATATGATGCTGGTAAAAGAATACCTATATTATTAGAAATGTTTAGCATACCGAGTACGTCAGCAGCACTGTTCCATGTTTTAAGTGCATGTTTCTTTCTGCTAGTCCTCCTGCAACAAGAGGGGATTTGATGTCCCCTGGCTTTACCAGATTCCAAGACAAAGGCTCATAGCTTTGCTTTCTTCGCTTGAAAGCAACACCCGAGAGAAGCTGGGTGCTCAGTGGCCCATCGCGATCCACAGCCCTGGGCTAGGCAACAAAATGTCCAAATTAAGCAGAGAAAAGATTAGATTTTAAAATAAATAATTAAATAAATGAAAAGCAGGAAATAAAGACCCAAGTGAATCAGCACAGAACTGAATTTTGATTCAGTGAAAGTCATTAAGGCCTATGGAAGCTTCCGTGAGAGGTTACAAAAAATAGACATCAGGACTGTTAGTGATGGAATAGCCAGGAAACCTGGCTGGGAATCAGAGCTGGTGAATCATGACATGTTTTCTTCCCTTTGCCTGGAGGGTGGGGCTTTGTCTGGTGACCACTCAGTAGCAGAGCTCACCTGAACCATATCCCATAGTGGTCATAAGTAGAAGAATAACTCATGTAAGAAACCCACCAGGAAACTGGGCTCTCAGGAGCTTAACAGTGTCAGAAGTTAAGCAGTTTTCTAAGTGCTGAGAAATCATGCTGAATGCAAAGAGGCTACTCCAAGTACCCTTACACTGATTAGGGGTGGGGGGTGAAGAAGTACAACCTATTGAAATTTGCTGTTTTTAATATTACTACATCATGAGTGAGGATTTCAAAATAAACATATGGTGTAAGCCTGATAAGAATTAAGTACAGTCAGTATTCATGATGATATATTTATACTTAGAGGACAGCCAGGTAAGCTAGTAGGAATCTGTGGATTAAATGCATTTTAAACGCAATGAACTTTATATTTTTTCCTATCTTATATTGTAGCTCCATTGATGGGTCACAAAGCTAATTAGCCAGATGAATGTGAGATTCTTGTTAAGGAGGAATTCACAAAACAACAACAACAATAACTACAACAACAAAGAAATTGTTCCTTGTGGGGACATTAATGGCAGCCTACCCCTCATGTCCATCAAACATCTGAAAAGTTACTTCAGTTTCTTAATCCTTAGACCACAGTATCTCAAGGAATATATAACAAATTTTAAGTTTACAGTATGTAACAATTGAAGATAATACTATCGATAATACTAGAGCAATACTATGGTCAATTTTCAAAAGAATTAAAAAAAAAATCCCCGACAAACAAACGCAAACAACAAGGTTGAATAACAAAATGGGACTAATATATTACATTACAAAGCTGAAGTTATCATGGAACAAATATTCAATAATATATTGTCTGATAATTGTTCAATTATCAAATAATTATGGTATAATGACAAGTTACATATAGTACTATGATGTTACAAGATAAGGGCATGATTAATTCAGTATTCTAAATCTATGCAATAAGAATTGCATAAAATAATTACACTACAAACTATAGAAACATATACCTAGTCAGCCGCCATGACATAATTGCATGCTTGTTACTTAGTTTTTCATGTGAAATTCCCAACAAAAATATCATTCAAATGAAAGTGGAAAGATTTTTTTATCTCCTTCAGATTTTAAAGTCAGTTGGCTTACTGGGGCACATTTCCTTCTCCCAGTAAGTGGTAAAGTGGAGCACTACTATTGTGTTATACATTTCCATTTGGCTGGTCATCTATTGTGATGCCAGTTCTAATTGACAAAGGAAACAGACCAAAACGTGCTCACACAAGCATTTAATTAGCTCCCGTACCAATTATAAACAACACTTCACTCACCTTCGATCAGCTGACAGAAGTAGTAATGATAAATTATAGGGTAAGTGTAAATAAAGTGTTTTTAATTAGTGTAATTAATCACTTCACACATTCTTCAACCTGCTTTGCTCATGTGGGTAAGAGTTGAAAGAAAGCACTAGCAAAGCTCCTTTAATGTCCTTTAAACATTCATTTACAAAGTTAATAGGTTGAGGTGCCTCACATCCGAGCAAAAGGAACCATCTCCTAACTGTTAGTTTATGCCTAATTAAGGATTTCAAGCACCAAAAAGTCATCACTTACTGTTTCTTCTGCCTCTAAGATCATTTAGTTTGAGTGTGAAGTATTGATCCTGACCCTATGACCTACTTTTTTTTAAGTTCCTTTAAGTGTGTGTGCTCATGGTAAGTAGTTGCTGACCGCTTCTATAGCTAGGTTGTATTTGTTGCCCAGTTTTTCAAAGAAACAGATGACTAAAAAAAGATGTAATAAAATAAAAGATCAGGTCAGGTATCTGTAAAGTGGTCGCTCAATTTCTGAGTGTTCAACTGCACTTAGGATGCTGGGGGAATCTGCAACTAGACTGAAAGAATAAAACCAGGGATAGCTCTTGATGGTGACTTGTCAGTGTCCTTCCACAGTATTTGACAGTAAAGATGAGTGGATGATAGGGAAAGACAAGGTGGACAAACTTGTTGCTAGTGACAAAAAATTCTTTGGCATCTCACTGGTATATCCTGTTTTCCAAGTAAACTCTCCCTCCGAATCAGAAGGGTAAGGAACATTTCTGTATCTGCTTGTTTTAAACCCCTCCATTGAAACATGACCTATTTTGAGGTCATCCGAAACCTTCTTTGAAGGAACTCTCTTAGTGAGATAATTTAGGATGGTTTTGGAAAGCGGAGGCACTGAGTGAAAGGAAAGGAAGCCCTGCAAGTGCCTCAGGGGGTGGCAAGGAGCAGCCACCTTGCCAGTCAAGCACAGATATCTGTCCCCTCTTCCTAATTTTCTAGTCTCCGGGGGAGTAGCAAAGAGTGCAGGAGGAGGCAGGGGGCAATTGTGGGAAAAACCCTGGCAACTAGATGGTAGACCTTTGTGGCTATCATAAAAAGATAAGATGTTTTCTTAATTACAGGCAGAAAAAGGAGAGATTAAACCAAGGAAAACTAGGATCTGAAGATGAAAACCAATTCTGTCAGCTACAACTGGTCAAACAGATTCTGTAGGAAAAGGACTTTCAAGCCAACTGTTAGTCAGATCTCAAAGAGAAGACAGCAAGTAGCTATAATGTAACAGTAATAAGAGGCATTGTCCCCATTCTCCTTCTAATCCAGGACTAGTACTAGAATAGAACTAGGAAAATATTTCAAGATCTACCTTCTAGGAGATATTAAATATTAAAGACATCAGTAGCTTTATATTACAATAAAAAATGCAAAGGTTGCAATATAACAAAGGTATTATGTTGCATACTAATGCAGAAATTTGGAAAAAAAAAAAGGAGAAGGAAGCAAATACATACTTGAAATTAAAAAAATAAATGATAATACTTTATAAGCTAAATCACAAGCAGCTCCCTTGTTACAAAATGAACACATCTCTTTAGATCAGAGGCAGCAATTCTTAAACGGCTACACTGAAAACAAACTTGGTTTACAAAAAAGGAAAGTAATTTATATGCAATACCATGCTCTACCAGCATTAAGAGGCCTATGTTCTACCTACAAATTCAGAAAAGGGTTTTAGTGTTGCTACAGAACCTATTCTTAGGTACTAGAAAATGGGATTTGGTGGAATACATTCAAAAATGTAGAATAAGTTCATTTACATCCAAGAAGTCTATAAATGATATGTATCTGGAGAACTGATGCAAAAAATAGGCTGATACCATTGTGTAAGGGAACAATACAAGGATATCCCTTCTAACTCTCTTTCTGACCCAATTACTATTGGAATGGAAGATGAAGAACACTTTATTTCAAGAGTAAGTCAAGTGGGAATAGAATATAGTTTCATTACATGATTATTATCTTACGCTTTTTACACAAGATAAAAATTCTTTCATTATTGTAAGAAGAAAACAGAGGTGTTGGCTAGGATTTTAAATAATAAATCACTACTCCAAGGGATAGTAAAGCAGCACAAATGTCCACAAGAAGTTGTAGGAAACCAGAAGACCTGAAGTGGATAGAAAAACTTAAGGCCTGAATTCCACCCTGAGAGTAAATGTTGGTTTTGATTACTGAAGTATGGTTATATTATCATCTCAGTTTGGGGGCAGAAGGATGGCACTGATGTCAAACTCAGGGATGATGCCTGACACTACCAGGTTTACAACTACTGTGTAACGCTAATGAAGTGTCTCCAAATCCATGTGCGATTAAACTCGGACCAGAGAGTGGCAAATGTGATCTCCTCTTAATGTCTGGCAGAATCATGTTTCAAAACTTTGGCATTCACAAAATATTGCCTGATGGTTAAGGTTCATAAACTGTGCTCCTGTGAGGAACAGGAAGAAAACCAGAGAGAAATAAGTAATTTCTCAATAACTGAGCTTAGTAGGGAAGTATTTAAGGGGGAAAAATTCTTTAGGGATAGATAATTTTTAGGGCAAAAATTTGTAAGCAATATATTATAAAGATAATAGAATTTCCAGTAAGTTTACATAAAATCTTCTGGAAGTTAGGAAGTGTGTTGCAAATATGAAATACTAGCAGACTCAGGGAACAAGGTAACAGCAAAGTCTAAGCAATCCTGACAAAATGGGGTAACTTCAATGTTATTTACTCAGACGGCGTTGATTTTGCTTTCTATACCATACCACACATAGCATTACTCCAGATGTTTGTGTGAAATGTAATAGAGCCAGATCTTCTTTCATAAGCAATGCTTCATAATCTTTGACAGCAGGAAAAAATCTGGAGTTCCATTACTAATGAGAGAAATTACTGATGATGCTAGAGAACAATACCTAAAGACATGCAGCGAGCAACAACAGGTTTATACATATTTAAGCTCAGAATACATAAATTCCCCTTGTCTTTGGTTTTTAATAGGAAAAGCTATCCTAAATTTAGATTAAAACCAAGGATAACCTACTACTGTAAATTTTTAAATGACCCCAAGATAAAACAACTTCTTTTGTAGAAGATTAATCATATTTTATGAAATCGCTTGCTAAACTCTACAGATATCGAAATCAGTCTCTGAAGGAGATAATTTATCATTGGCCATTACAATGATGTGCATTATAGGAGCAACAGATAGAAACATCATAGGAACAAGACAAGCAGCAAAGATAATAACTTAATTACATTTCTGCACTGTGGAGGACATAAAGAGGAAAAATCCTCTAGCCTTCCATCTAAGGATATCTACGGATGATCTGGAGCTCTTTTGGCAGTAAAATTGCTGCTGGCACTTGTTACACCTCCATGAGAAGCCTCTGCCAACCAAACCTTGTCTGTGACCCAAGGCAGTCATGATGTGAATTACACAAAGAATATAAATCACTTCTTTCCCCAAATGGCATGATTTGCTGGTGGTGACAATGTTACTTCTGTGAAACTCTGCAGGTGGTACGCAATACTAGGAGTGGCAGAAGTCACACAATACTTCACCATAACAGAAGCTCGCTGTCTATTAAAGGATCAGACTGTGGAACCGCAGGAGAACAGTACCTGAACTGGGCTTCTGGATGGGATAAGATACATTTCTGAATGTGACTACAAGAATAAACTTGAATCCAGGAGAAGGCACTGCATGCAGCAACACTGACAGCAAGCTCCACTCAGAAGGAACTGTTGTGTTTCCATTTGCGACACACTGAATTTTGGCATAAATATTTGCTAATTTTTAATTTGTGTTTTCATTATCAGTGTCCCATTTTGCAAAGAATAACTACATTTAAAATGGAGTGCTTTGTTTACAGAAAAAAAAAAAAAAAAAGAAGCCAAGTTAATGAAGAACATATTTTGCATGACTAAATCCTAATTTTTGGAAGTATTTTATACCTTTAAAGACCAACTGTGAATGTCAAGCATTCCTAGTCACCCTCTGTGTCTAGCACAGCCTAAAACTGCTATTGATAGTATTAAACTAATGTATTGCCTTTTTGTTTCTAAGCAATAAAATCAGATGGTTGTAGACATCACACAAACATGACTCACAAGGAAGCTGAATGCTTTATCAGAAAACAAAAAAAAATAGACAAATCCTTCTGATAGACTTTAAAAAAGCCTACCAGCTTCTGACTATAAAGAATATAAAACTACTCACAGATATATGGATCTAATACAAAAGGCATCAGTAGATCTATTAAGCTATTCTGTTGTTCTATGAACTAAACTAGCACAAAACAGCTTTCCTCTTCTTGTGTAAAGTAGAACTCCACTTTTTCCTGACCTTTGACAGGCTTAAATCTTGAATCTTTTCTGTCCAAAACTGAAAATGGCTATTTGGTCTCTGAGGCAAGCCAGTTCAGAATGTGTTCCGCTCTGCCTTGGAAGTCAGTTAAGAAGTCAAAAAGGTCAAAATTTTATTACAATCTTTTTCATCTGCCAAAAACTCTTCTGCCATAAACCAGAGAGTACACCCTTTCTTTCTGCTTTCTCTCTCCAAAAATGTGCACCTCTCTCTGTTCTCATGTTGTACTCCGAAATTTCATTTCTCCATTTATAAGGTCAGAATGGAAAAAACAGAGGCAGCTCTCTACTCCGTGCTATAGAAGTCACAAAAAACCTACTTCATTGAGAGCTATGTAAACTGCATGTAAAACAAAGAAGCCCAAACCCAAACCCACACCTGCCAAGATTTTCTGTTTCATATACATCATTTTACACAGGCTAACAAGCCAACTATCTCTTTTTCAAGGCTGCATCTACACACTGCTTATACTCAGGAGCTGGCACCAGCGGATCCCAGAGCGATGTGGCTCTTGGCACATCTGATTGTGCCACTATGGCATGAGGAGGGCGAGTGCTTTATCAGTCTGTCGTCAGGATGTGGGCGCATTTGTTTCCTGGCCTGTACTACAGACACAATATTTACTGATGTTCTTTTGCATTGTAGGTTTGGGTGCCAAAAGTCTTGCTTTGTTCTGCTCCTACAGAAGCTACCACAAGTCACTGTCATTTTCTAATGAATTTCAGTAACTGCTTCCTGTGGTGGATAAGGGAACACCTGGTTGCCTGTGCAGGATTTGTGTTTACCAAAGGCTAAGCATTA
This sequence comes from Streptopelia decaocto, assembly GCF_964273445.1. Lineage (NCBI taxonomy): Eukaryota > Metazoa > Chordata > Aves > Columbiformes > Columbidae > Streptopelia > Streptopelia decaocto. Next base: position 76,600,860 of record NC_138655.1, read on the forward strand.
CAAGCTTTTCCATCTTTGTTGTTGCTACTAATTGTTCCTTCTTTCCTGGTCTTGACTCTCTCACCTCTTAATTTCCCCCTTCTATATATGTCTTGCTGCTACTGCTCCTGTGTTAATTTGACATTCACGTTTTGTACTACAGTAATAAAGTCAGATTGTGAGGGTTGTTTTCTTTAGGCAAAGATTTTAAGCCAGTTGCACAGCATAAAATTACAGCAGATACCAAAGCTGGATTCATCTCAGGACAAACAAGCTCAGAGATATGAAGTAATATTGTGAAATTAGTATGGCATTTAAATAGAAAAGCACATTTAATCATGTAGACATAACTACATATATGAACTCCAAGAAACATGCTGCAGGTGACAGTACATTGAAACAAAAAATCTCCCTACAGAATACTGTAAAGAAATGGAAGGAAATTAAAAATTACTTAGTTGCAATGTTGCCATAGTGTTACCTCTGGACTCTCAACATGCCACACCAATGAGCAATGTGGATTCACTTGAAGTTACCTAAGCATGTAAAAAGTGAGGACAGTAAGGCCACTTTTACACAGAAAATGTTTTTATTTTTTAAAATTATTTTTATTTTTTTTAATCTGAGAATGAATCATCATCTGTTTTAGGGACAAGACACTGAGGCTTCATTTCATAATGTGTGAAAACAGAAAAGTTAGAGGAACTAGAAAAAGACAAGATGGAATTGAAACAAGGAGGGAAGCAACAGACATAAGGATATGGTAAGACAGGAACGGGTGATTTAGGGAAAGATGGGACAGGAAGAAAAGGCAAGAGAGCACAGGAAAAGAGAGGACTAGGGAGAGATACTAAGGTGGCATTGAGTGTCTCCGGCTGGAGATTCCTACCAGAGAAGAGAAAATGCAAGAGGCAGCCTGCAGCAGTTTAGGTCACTAGGAGGGGCATGCAGTGGACCATCATGTTTTGAACAGTGCTTCTGCAAGTGGCTTCTACTGCTTTCTCCCCAAGAAGCCTATAAACCCCCTCCAGACACCTACCAATCTACAGCATGGCCACAGAAGAATTCAGGTGATTGAAGCCCTGCACAGTAGGGTGCCCACAGCAACTCCTGTGCCATGCTGAGGAACAAGGGAAAGCAGAAGCTGATTTCCTGAGTGGCGATAGTTCCTTCAGCCTTCACTAGGCCTATGGCTTGTAAACCACCACACATGAACTTGAAGACAGGGAGCAAACCAAAGCAGAACGAGATCAATTGGATCCAAGCCACAGATCCTAACACTACACTGTCAGAAAGCCACAGTGGACCATGGCTGGTGAAGCAGATACCAAAGCCTGACAGGAATCCCGATGGTGAGAGCCATATTGTGGCTCTGCTTCTAAGTTTGACTCTTAGCAGTGTCTCCTCCTGCCTGCATAAGGGAAGAGAATGAAAACAATAAACTTCGCTCACACCCTTGAAGTGAGAAGACTGCCATGAATTTAATAGGACGCGATATGTCAGCAACAAAGACATAACTGTTTTACCTGGCCCTTACCATCCTGATACCGTGATAAGAGCAGAGGTTATGCAGTACTGAATGACAGTGTTTGAGCTACAACTTTTCATCTGATGCCATTCTCAAGACCTTTGAACTCTGCCTCTGACAGAAGATGAAAGGAATGAAGCCTAAGCTCAGGATGCTCATGAAGCATCTCCTGAGGCAGCACTGGCTGTTAACACTGATGCTAAGATGTAAGAGATGGCTCTCCGGTCAGCACTAGAGCCTGCTTCATATTCTAAAATCTTAATGTCTTAGCAGGGTCTAGTGGTGAATCTACATAAACGTTACATGGTTAGCTATTTTGTTAAGACATTAATCTTCTGCTGAGGACTGCCCCTGGAAGAGATCTCGGTGTTTGCTACCAGCCAGTGGCTATTGCAATGTTAAATGACGTGGTAATGAGTTCATGCTCACATTTAGTGTGACTAGGGCCATCAAGGGGAGGTGGATAAAGGAAACAACATCTTATACCCATTTCTCAGACATCTAAGTATTTAACAACTGCTTTAAAAAACTGAATTTCACCCAGAGTTGAGACAATTTCTGTACAGCTTTCTCTGTGAGAACACAGAACAAATTACCATGAGACCACCCTTTAACAAAAGGTGTCCACCTTTCAGGAGATTTACCTCACTAGAAACTGGACAAAGATGACTTTGAAACCCCAAATTTTTGAAGACAAAGTATTGAAAAAGCCTGTATTGTAAGAGATGGGTGGAATAGGGAGCGGCATCCAAAATGCCCAACCATGAATATTTACCCTGAGTATTATTACAATATTGACAGAAGTTTCATCAATAAATCAAAATATTCTCAGACGTCATACTCTGAGAGATTTATCTGGAGGTAAGAACTATTGAGTCAGACAACTACCAGGTTTGCAGTAATGCAGCAGAAGGAAAAGTGGTGTGACCCGTGGTTTGCACTTCTGCCACTTCTACTCTAAAGATTCCAAACCTAAAACGAAAGAGGGCACACATGCTTCCTAGGTGTTTTTCAGTTCTGAAACATACTCAAAGAGCGCATGATTTTATTGGTACGTATGTTTACCAGCAGATCCCAGGAGAACGCTGCCTTTGTGTGCACAAAGAATGACTCAGCTGGATTGCCCCGGCTCTCAGAGCAGATAATGAAATGGAAATAACTTCATCTATCAACAAATTGTGAGGTTCACTGATGCCAAATTTCATCTCATTGAGCACGTCAGACATCTGACAGGTGGCAATTTCACAAAGCAAGAGCTATGGGATGGAAAACACATAAACACACATCCTTTTACACATTAATAGTGTAAATAGTGCCTTTTTGTTTCAATCACTTTCAGTATCTATGAATAAAGCAGCTGACAAAGGATGAAAATCATAAAGGTTGAACAAAGAGTGCTTTTTCAAACTGGGACATCTGCTTTCACACTGAGTAAGGAGGATCTCTCTTATTGCAAAAAAATTGCTGAAACAGAACCAAATTAAGATAGTAAAATAAGAGCTTAGCCCATCTTTTTAGCCTCAGAATTAGACAGATTATTTAAGTGAAAATCACATCTGTCTAACACAACAGCTTTATATAATTTCATGTGATAAAAATAATCTGTTCTTGTAACGTAAGACATTATTCACAGGAAAAAAATCAACAGCTAAATGGTACTACTACCCATTTGTGCTGTATTTGGGGCCAATAATTTCAAGTGACTTAAAAAGTTAATATAGTGTGGGATTGAGTCCTCAGTGGTGAGCCATGTGTTTTCTTCCCCAGAAGGACTAAGACACCCTTAACTGCCTGTATATCTGTCAACATGTAGCCTCAGTGAAGTGCACTCTGAAATGGCATTAACCAAGAAGGCAGTGTCATTTAATCTACATTGCATTTATTTCCTACCAGTGTGCTTAATTCTGTAATTAATCCTGAGCACCAGGACAACAGGATCATGAAAATAAAAATACATTCAGAAAATTTTGGGAAAAAAAATGTCTGGAGTACTGGCAAAGTCAGGTGGGAAAAACTCCAATTCCAATATAAACCACTTATTTTTAAAATGGAATTTAAAATGTAGCATTTTAAAAAACATCAGGTAATTGGAAGACACATCCAAAAGTTTTTCTCATCCATGTCAACAAGAACTCTGTGGCTGCAGTCTGTGCTATCTGTTTAGAGAGCAAAGAAGGAAGGTTGCCACATGAAGTGATTAAGCAAGTGAAAAATAGTGAAACGATTCCGTTATGTTAGAAACTTAAACACCATAATCCTTTTAAGACCAGTTTTATGCTCATTTTGTGGGGACTGAAGCAAAGGAAATAGCATGAAAGATTTAAGTATAGATACCTTAAATTAAAATCAGAGACTTCTGGATTAGGAGACATTTGAGCCTGTGGTTTAAGTTATGAAGAAAGTGCCAATGGATTTGCTCAGTAATCTCAGAGGTCTGTCTAACCCTCATTTTGATAGTGCCAAGACAGAGGGAGTAACTGTTGCCTGTCTCTACCACTGTAGCCTGTAAGGATTCAATGCAGTCTGGAAGGATTCAATGAGCTTTGGCTAATGATCTCAGAAATGGTTTTGATGCTAGTATCATGTCAGTCTTCTGATGTGGCATCCACAGGGATAAGGGAATGGGGGTACTAGTAGGAGGGAAAGAAATACAGGACCCATATATTCCTCTCTTTCCATATTTATCTCACTCTTACACTACCCATCTGTAAAATGCAAATTTGCAAATATTGGCAGGAAAAGGTAGTTCGGTCCTTAATGAGGCCTCCAGTTTCTCTCTGGACATCTGGGGGCCGTGGGCAGTTCATCAGGACCTTTCCTACTTATCTGCATGCCAGACTGTGACCTTATCAAGTCTTAATGCCAAACGCTCTCAGCAATCACACTTCTTCACTCAGAGTTGTATATCTGTGTTTACTTTCCTTCTTTACTTGAAGCTTTCTACCTTTTCAATTCTTCTTACATGTAATGGGGGCAAAGAAAAGAAGGAAAAAAAAAGGGGAGGGGAGGGGAGGGGAGGGGAGGGGAGGGGAGGGGAGGGGAGGGGAGGGGAGAGGAGAGGAGAGGAGAGGAGAGGAGAGGAGAGGAGAGGAGAGGAGAGGAGAGGAGAGGAGAGGAGAGGAGAGGAGAGGAGAGGAGAGGAGAGGAGAGGAGAGGAGAGGAGAGGAGAGGAGAGGAGAGGAGAGGAGAGGAGAGGAGAGGAGAGGAGAGGAGAGGAGAGGAGAGGAGAGGAGAGGAGAGGAGAGGAGAGGAGAGGAGAGGAGAGGAGAGGAGAGGAGAGGAGAGGAGAGGAGAGGAGAGGAGAGGAGAGGAGAGGAGAGGAGAGGAGAGGAGAGGAGAGGAGAGGAGAGGAGAGGAGAGGAGAGGAGAGGAGAGGAGAGGAGAGGAGAGGAGAGGAGAGGAGAGGGAAAGGGAAGGAAAGGAAAGGAAAGGAAAGGAAAGGAAAGGAAAGGAAAGGAAAGGAAAGGAAAGGAAAGGAAAGGAAAGGAAAGGAAAGGAAAGGAAAGGAGAACTGACTAGGTAGTAAAAGGAATGAATCTGAAGTAGTTGTGTGATTTTGAAAAGGTGCAGTGATGGAAAGGGGAGGAAAAACGTGTCCCATTTCCTTCATTCCCCATCTTTCCAAGTTTTCTATTTTGAAATATTAATTTTTGGTCTCCACAAATACATCCTTATCCCTTGAAAAATGTGTGTTGTTTTTTTTTTTCCACATCTTCCCCCACTAATTCATCAATTCTGCCACAAAAATACCCTTCCTAACCTACAGTCACTTTTCAGTACTCCTGTGTCTTACGTCTGTCTGAAACATCCCTAGTACTATCTCTGTCCTGATCTAAATTACGCTCTCCTACACGTTTCCTTCCCCAGTGATTTCAGGTCCTACACTTACTGCGCATTGCTGTCCCTCTCCCATGACTCATCTTTAGTGTGTTATATGCAATTAGCTTGGCTCTCATATGTCTGGTCTTTCCCCTGATCCTATTTAAAGCAACAGTTATCTGTCCTGGTTTGTGCAGAAGTATTTTTGAGTTCCCGTTAGAGAGAGACAATGGTGGAGGGAAGAAATAGTTTCAGAGAGGAGCAGCCAGCTCTGCAGTCAGCTCCAGGCTGCCATGCTGGGTGTTACAGAGATGCACAGCAGGGAGGAGGACAGATTGAGTGCCCTCAGAGCCATGCTGAGGGGCCAGGATGGTCCTTGGGACACACTGGAGCTCATGGCCACTGCCACCAGCAGCAGCCTGTACCTGCCCACCCTCCGATTCTGCGGGTACGCATGGACCACCATCGTTCTGCTGATGACATCCCCATAAACATTTAAGACAGGCTGAACTCATACTTTGACTCCACAAAAACTATGTCAGATCACATTTGCTGTAAAGGGGAGTGGTGACAGATCTATAGTTATGTAAAGATAAAGAGAAATCACTGCAGCATAGGGAGCTGGAACACAATGATGCAGGTTCAGGTCTTAACTCAGCTGCAACTTCTGGTGAAATTCTAGAAGTTTCCTTATTTTTTTTTTGTTTGTTTGCTTATAACTGGAAGCACATTAATTTTGGGAAGCCAATTTATAAATTGGGACAAAAGAAAGAGATGGGACACAGTGCAAGAGTTGCCCTCAGATGAATATAGCCTTGTCTCATGGTCAGCACAACCCCACAAAACTTGTATGAGAGAATCCAGCAGTTAGGAATCTGCTTGTCTTTGTCTGATAATTATTAGCTTATAAAAGTGATTGCTCTGCTTGCATTCCCCTAGGTTAATAAAAGCTCCCCTAAATTAATAAAAGCATGATATTAACAAAGCAGTAGCTATGTATGTTTTTATTTGCTGGTTGACATTCAGTAAGGATAATTAGTGAGCATCTCTATTAGCAATACAGAATCCCTCCTGTGTAAGCCCCTTTCATGTGACTTGTCCCATTAGCCTTTCTTCATGGCTTTTATTTACTACTAAAGGAATAGCACATGCAAAGTGGTGTTTGGGATTTAGAGTGTTGTAACAGCCGCCTGCTATGTGATGACTTTTTAAAACTAATTCTGAGAAAATCAGAGTGCGTGAAACTGAATCGTAAAGATTCTGGCTACAGACACACTAATCCTCTACAAAGGCAGAGCTACTGACAGATGAACTCATTAGACTAGACACACACAGTTCAGAAAAAAGAAGCTGTGGTCACGGCCCTGGACAGGCTTTCATATGATGATTTTAAAAATCTGCCTCAACCTGACTAGCACTGCTGCGGCAGGATAGAAATACTCTTGTCAGAGTCAGCCTTGTTATATAAAATACAGCAATACATTCAAACTGCAGAAGATAACTGAAATTGTATAATCAAGAGCTCAAAAGTTAGCAGACATGAGCTCAAGCTGCCTTTCCTGAATCATTGCTCTTCCTCTTGCTCCTTGACTTACAGGCAGTGCACACAATGCAAAACAATTCAGGGTTCTGTGGCCACTTCCTTTTTTACTGCAGGACCTCAGGCCTTCCTTGAGAAATGTCCAAGAAAAAGAAAAAAAAATATGGCACCCTGGTGGATTATTCTACGACACTCAATGTTTTCTTCAAATATATCACAAATAATGTTTTTTATGATACCTGTAAGGTGAGACATATATCTAGCTCTTACTTTCTATTTGTAGATTGAAGGTATTAAGAGCACAAAGTGTCTAAGAAATAAAAATGCTGTGCGTGAGACACTTCGGAATGAGTTTTAAACTTCCTTTTATATTATGCTTCATATGTTTGAGACTTTACTTCCACAGTGTCCAGTTACAGATGTTTGTTCTCAGCACACCTGTGAACTAACAGGGAAAATCTAAAACTAGGTATCAGTAGAAGATACCTAGATACCTCACAATTATATAATCAGAACTTTAGGACATGAAGGAGGGATACAATTCAATATTAAGTGCAAAACTGAACTGTGAAATATGAGAGTTTTGTTTTCATTTAGCGTGTGTATTCTACTCATTGCTTAGAGAAGTTAGAAGCACTCCAGATGAAATCTTCCTTCAGTATGCTGTGTGATCTGAGCCTTCCCTTTGGGGTAAATGAGGCATGGACAGAAAATGTACAAAACAGGGCGTGATAATAAGTCTTCTATAATGCAGTAACATGAAAGTCAAGTTATGTTGTACAGACAGCCTTGACTTTGGTACTTTTGACTTTGCAAACTCAGTAACATGTTAACTGTCTGATGTGTTTGTGATATTTTATTCTACATTGAAAAAAGATCCTCAAAACCAAAAAGAAAATCCAGTATTTGACATCCTAATTCAATTTATGAGTGGTTAGCAGAGCTGCAACTGTTAGCTTTGGCATATATATTTGATTCTTAATTAAAACCATACATAACAAATAGCAATCTAGTTTCATTATGAGGTGGGTCTGGAGCAGAGGAGTATGGGGCACCGAGCCAGAAGGCTTCACAAAATTTCCTGACAATGAAAAAAACAAGCTTGCAGCTCTATGGGGAAACCTGCTCCCTTGTGAGCAGATGCACTTGCCTCTTCTCTCCAAACGTACATTTCTTAGGGACAGCTGTTGTCCTGTCCATAACTTTATCAGTATTTCCCTTCTCAAGTGTCTTTCTCATCACCCGATTGTTTCCTCTCTTTGCATCTAACTCCCAATCCCAAGAATAAACCATCCAACCAAGCAAATTCAACTTTCAATTTTCTGACCTTACCTCCTGCTTCAACAAATCTCAGTTCCTTCCCTGCTGGTTCTCCACACAATCAATATCTATTGCTCCTCTTCTCCATCACTGTTTTCCATTTGCCCACATTCCTTATTCTCCTTCCTATTTGTGTCTAAATTTACTTTAGTTTTCCTCACATATTCAGACTTCTCCATCTTTCCCTAACACTGTTTTCTTAGGCTCCATCTCTTAATACAGTTTCTAGCAGATGCCCATTCAAGCTAGCCTCTTCCTGTCCCCACTCTCCTCTATTGCCATCTCATCATTTTCATTTTTCTCTGGAATCACAGTATGGAGGCAATCCTTATCATGGTAGCCATTTAATGTGTTTCTCCTCCCCTTTAAATGAAGAAATAAATGTAAGGGGAAAAAAACCATGGCAAATAAAGGCTTACATTGTTGCATCATGTCCAAATCAAAGATTAGATACAACAACATTCTAACAAACATGTTAGTGACCCTGATGGCCCAGAAATCTCATGCATACATAAAGTGAAAAATTTTCTACTGCCCCAGGATTGTCAGCTATCAATTTTACTCCACATTCTATTTTAAAAGAATGAAAAGTGTTCTGATACATTAGAATTCTGCATTCAGCCTTGCAGTGCCTTGCTTTCACCTGAAATGATAACATTTCACCACTGCTAGAGACACTTTGCCGAAGGTGGCTCTCACACTCCATTAGCCTTTCCAGAGGAAGGGGAGATCATCCCCCTTGGTTTTGAAGAAGCAGACTTTGAGCAAACACCTTGAAAGATGTGACTCAATCAGAGGGTACTGGGCAGCAGGAAATTGAAAAAGACAAAAATGGCTCAACTGAGCAGAGGGAAAGAGATGTAGAAGAATAATAGAAAAACTGAAGGGCCAAGGCAGTGTCAGAAGCAGCAATAGGAGAGAAGTTAAAGTGGGTATATATTGTGGCAGAGGGGAACAAAGTTTCAGGTAGGAGACTGAGGAAAAAGAAAGGAAAATAGAGATTTAACCGGCTTTTTCAATATCTAGTGCTACATCTGATAACAGACCTGTTAACCCATTTGAAAACTTTGTCTCAGTGTATGTGACTCATGAGCACACGCATTTGCAGAAATCTGCTCTACAAACACATTGAGCGACACATCGTTCACTTTTGCTGTGAGTTGTTCTTGATTCACTTTTCCAACGGCTGGTCCTAGCAGAACACACTTCTGCAAACAATGGGGCTGCCACATTACCAACCTTTGAGAAAAGACTTCAGCTTTCTTGTTACAGCTCCCACTCTCTGCATCATCTTCCAAAAACTCACTGAACTATTTCTGTCTGTCCATTTGAAAATTCTAGTCTTAAGGAGTGCCACCTTCCTGGCCAAGTAGTTAAAAGGAGCCACAAAAATTACAGCCCCAAGCTCCATTTTGTTCTATTACTTTTGTGTACTGAAAAAAAGTGCTGTTTGGAAGTTACTTTTGTAGTGATGATGCTGACATGACCTTATACTACAGTACAGCAATACTACAGTTGCACACTACTGTCCTCAAAATATACTCAAAATATACAAAACAAAAGCTGTTGTTGGTTTTCTTTGTTTGGGGTTGAGAGGGGAGGAAGGGGGGTGTTTTCTTCTTGTTGTCGGGTTTTTGAGTGTGTGTGTGTATGTGTGTGTTTATGGGTTTTTGTTTGGTTTGATTTTGGTTTATGTTCATTTTGATTTTGGTTTTTGTTCTTCCTCCCAACTTCCAGTGAGATTCTCTCCATTACCAACAAAACAAAATATTAAACTTCCAAAGGCAATGAGGCAATTTGCTTGTTCAGAACTACACTGTCTTCTGCCAATATCAGAAAATAATCAAGAAAAACATAATAGGAAATGCATTCAGTTTTAAAGCATGGAAAGTTACAAATACATCTGTGTTCTGGCAAACACATTTCTAGCAACTTACTTTCACTGGCTGAATAATCCTGTGGATCGAGTATCCCTGATTCCTGAAGTGATCTAATGCAGGAGTCCACCAGCTCCAGACCAGTGGTGAGCTCATCTTCTATATCCTTCTGACCATCTGTAATAAAATTAGACACATAAAAATGTAAAAGAAAGGCAAAAGTTAAAGCCAGTTACAAGACAAATAGTAAAACCTGTTACATGTGACTAAGCATTCACAGCTGAAGAAGGAATGGAGAACACACCAAGATCACATATTCAGAGGAGGCTGGCCATATTGAAAATGTCATCCTGTGAAAGAGCGGCCTTGGATTAATCTCCAAAAAAAAATCAAAGACACATTTGGCAATGCCCCCTCTCAAAACTCTACAGTAGTCTAGTTTTGCATGTTTTTAAGTATGGTTTTGATGTACTAGCAATGAAAAAAAAAAAAAATTACATAATGCATGTTGTTTTCCTCCCTATCTTCTTCAGAAAATATGATCATTCTAGGAGAAAATATACATAATACATGTGTCTTAGATAAGTGCATTACCTTGTGTTTGCCAGTGAAACTGCTCTTCTGTTGAACTGGAAAGAAAAAAAAAAAGTGTTATTTTTTTAATGAAATGATTCAGTAGTGTGCCATCAATATTGAGATCTAAATCTATTCTGAAGGAACTGATTTAAGAATAAAGCAGCTGAGCTAAGAATAAACAACATACTTAAAATATATCAAGTATTATTTTACATATATTTTAAATTAATGACTTGCCCATCACTCATTCAGCAGCAGGGAAGCATCTTCACTTCTTAATTAAGTACTTTAAAACATACATATAGAAACTGTCCTCTTAGTCTTGATACACAAATTACATTATTTCAAAGCAAAGAAATTAACATTTTGCAACTGGTTTTGATCCTTCTATTTGTCTGGTTTTCTATGTTTATAGAGAAAGTTACAAAGCGCATTCTCGAGTGAACAGTTACATGAGATTTCTAAAAGAAATTACGAGTATGATTCCTGGTTCTACTGATTATTATGTGTATTTTTATATTATTCAAATTTGCAGCCAAGTTAATTCAATTGGCCCACACAAGAGAGTAAATTTAGATGTGTTTCTGCTGCCATTTACAAGCACTTAAGTAATGGAAGATATCCATTTTAAAATAATAACCATGTACACTAGAGGATGGGTTAGGTAGGGTTTTTTCTATAAAATGAAAGATATATTCAAATGAATGATATATTCAATTAGGCAAGCAGTACACTTTACTCCAAGATGTGATCTGTTTATGCTTCAATATAGGTCTTTCTCACATGTCAAGGATACAAAGAAGATTGAAGTTACTCAGTAATAATAATTATTTTAATAACAGTGAACTGATTATTATAGTCATGATTAAAACATTTTCCTGTATATTTTTAAAAGGTATTTCTATAGGGGAGAACAAAATCATCTGTTGCATCTACCAGTTAAAGAAATAACAGAAATATTTACTTTTAAAACTATACATTTGTTTATTTCTGATATTGAGAATAAATGCTCTTTTTAATGAGTAAGTGGATTTTAAATCATGAATTATTTTCCCTTTTCCCAACAGATGCTGGATCTCTAATGAATATGTGAGTATAGCTCCTAGTATCTATGTTCTGAACAAGAATAATGTAAATTGAATGAAATGCTTATTTTTGGAGGTCTCTTTTTACAGGAAAATAACTTAGATTAATTATTTATCATCTTTCTATGTTAACATCTATGTTTAACATCTTTCTATGTTAAATTATTTATCATCCTATGTTAAAAAAGGATGATTGCTTCATTTACATATAAATAGTTCTATAAGGACAACTTTTAATTTCTAGCTGGCATCAAAAGTGTTAACCTGACATATTCAAATCTATACATCATCATCAATTTCCAAATAACTACCATCTGTGGTTGACATTGACTCACTGTAGTAAGATTTCACAGATTAAGCAGCTAGCCCTTCAATGGGACACTCAACTAAAATGCTTGTATTCAAGTCCACCAAAGTTAATAATATTGAATATAAACATAGCCAGAGTCCTCTGGCAAATAATAAAGACACAGTGCTAAACTGGAAGAAATTAATTTATTTAAATGATCTTTTGAGATGGAACCTTAGTGGTGGCGACTAGGGACACTGGCTCTTTTTGAAATAGTCCTTTTTCTGATTTGAAATTCCTTTTGCCTGATTTTCAAAATCACTAAACTGCAGCTTCACCTGACACAGTGGGACTTGAGAACAACCATCCTTTCTGGAATTCACATAATCCATAATAAGCAATATATTACTTCCTACTCTACAGTCTCTCTTCCAGTACACAGGTTTCTGTGTGATAGATACCAACTCAAAGAACAGAAAAAAATGTAATATCTCAGGCAGCAATCTTGCTGAATGAATTACTAAATGTTGCTGGAAAGAACACACTGATGTAAGAAACTGCGCCTCCTCATCCAAATCAGTGAGAAAAGACAATCAGGTCTGTGCATAAATTGTGAATTATCATTACCAGGAATTCCAGCTTAGCCCTTTTTAAGCGGTAAATTTGTATCAAATGTAGAAGTTCACTGTTAGCATAGCACAGAGAGTATTAAATGAATCACTAGTGGCTGATTAGTAGTGATTCCTGATATAACTGCTCTGACTTCCACAGAAACACTTTAATATTAGCCTTAAGAAATCTTAGATGGGAATTTCTAAAAAAGGATTGCAATAAATTTTGACTATATTTTGGCTTTTCCAGTTTTAGTCGTGCTTCTCCTCACAACTGCTGTAGTGGTCTTTTAATAATCACTGTGATTTTTATAGTGAAGGCAAGAGATTCACCATCAAAATTTTTATCCTAATGCTATCTTCTTATTCCACACATGGGATATGGAACAGGCTGCCCAGGGAAGTGGTTGAGTCACCATCCCTAGAGGTGTTTAAAAAATGTGTAGATGTGGTTTAGTGGTAGACTTGACAGTGTTAATGGTTAAACTTGATGATCTTAAGGGTCTTTTCCAACCTAAATGAATATATGATTCTGTGATATTATATTAAAAGTGTATTTGCTCCTACAAGGACTTCAGTACATTCTGGTATGAAGAGACTGCTGTTTTCCTTAGTTAAATGCATGCTCTTTAGCTTTTCAACAGTCCATTATATTTGCACATCATAGCTGTGATACAAACCGATACCTCAGTCTTGCAGACAAACACATAAAGGCTTTAAGGCTTTCCCTAGAGAAATCTTATTAGAATTTGACAGTTTAAATTTAGATACTCTGCTTCCCCCCGCCTCCCCCCCACCAAAAAAAAAAAAGCGCTTTTCTTTCTTTTGGCCTGAAAAGGATTCCTGACTGAAGCAACCAGACTTGTCTGTGCAGGGAGCCTTTAGGCTGTCACACAACTGTGCCAAATCTGCTTGTGTGAATAAAAGTGCTTTCTTTTCATGCTTTTCTTTTAGGTGTTTTCTAGCTTCATGACAGATCAGTACGATTGACTGCATAGTCACATCAGATGCATGAAAAGGCAAAAAAAAATTAACAGAAGTACTCCTCTGAATTAATTTTTCATCATGTTCAGCAAAATAAAGCTTTCTGCTTTATAGTTTCTCTAAATAAAAGGTTTTAAATTCATTATCAACAACTTTTCTGCATATGGCTACGCTTCATTATGTAAGTTTGCAAACTACCAACTTTGACTAAGAAAGTTGACCAATAAAATACTTCATTGGTAAATTGTGAACTATGGAAACCTACACCAAACTTAGAGTTTGAGGAGAAAGGAGAGAGTTTTAACCAGAATTACATTAGTATAGTATTAGAAAATAGCAGCAAAAAATATTTATGAGTTAAGAACTCAGGCAGGTATTATCATTACCTCCCTTAACCCAAAACCAGAACAACAATTATGATTTATTACTGTATTCTTCTCTCATTATTGGTAGTCATTGCATCCTATATCTACTTCAAATGTTCTAGTGCAAAGAAGACAGCCATTCTACTTAATTTATTTGAGTGAAATAAGGAATCTTATGTCACCATTCAAGTATACAAAACTGTCATCTTTCTATACTTATACTATCTTTAGAAAATTTGATTTATTGAAGGAAAATCCTAGGGAAGTAGAACAACTTAAGAATTAAAAGAAAATGCTAAAAACCAAGCAAATAATAAAAAATAAAAATAAAAGTAAAAAAATAAATAATGAAAAGAGCATTGCCATATGTTTGGTTCTGGATGTTCATCTTGAAGTTAATGAAGCTTCTGTAAGATGCACTACACTGTGCCTAAAATTCCACCTTTAATAACCCCCTGTGGAAGGAAATATTCCAGTAAAAGTTGTTTTACCTCCCTAGGCAAGAATGAGCAAAGTACACATCCACAGAGTCATCATCTTGATTCCAGCTGAACTCACATGTTCCCATTTCTGCACACATGTAATGAAAGCATCGAAGTAGCAAGAAACCTTTCCCATGTGGCCTTGCATGCAAGGAGGAGGAAAGAAGCCTGAGCCCAGCACACTGCAGGGAGCTCGTTTTGGGGAACATCACATGAGTAGTGCACATGGGCAGCTCTACATGTCTTTGTGCAGAGTGGAAAGGTCAGAAGCACAAAACGCTGCAAAAATGCCAAGTTTCTACAGGGAGCAAAGAATGTCTAACTGTTACCAGTAACCTATTTACATCAAGTTCATCCCTTCTTGAGGCATGAGCAGAAAGATCCCAGTCTGAGCTATGGTGTATCTATAAACAAGCAACAAATCGGCCTTTGGAAGCCTTCATTTTTTTTTCTTGTATCTCAAGTAAAGCCAAACAAGAAGTGGGTGTCCTCTACAAAGTAGACTTGATAGAAAACCAGCATCACCAGAGGGCTCTGTGGAGATGACCGAACTGTCCCATAACAGCCAACACCAGCAGAACAAGGTGAGCTATGCATGGCCATCAAATATCTCTTATCACAATTTACAGGACCCAAACCAAGTTTTGGTAGCATACAAGTGAGACCTCGAAGTGACACCAAAATACTGCTTTCCTGGACTGTGCTCACAAGCCATATTTCTACAAAAGTAACCAGAAGCCTCATGGGAGGTAACCCACAGATGGGCAAGACTGTCGAGCACTTTGGCTGAAGTTGCCTGAGACATCCTCAGACAGCATTCCCATGGGCCCATACAAACACTCACAGGTTTGCTTTCAGGGAAGGTGCTGGGGAGCAGCAAAAGCACCTTGGACTCATCTGAACTCCTAGAAGCTGGGAGTGTGCCCATGGCCCTGGCAGCAGGGACAACATTGCAGCAAACACAACTCAGACCAAACCCCCACCCCAAAGCACACATTTTGCAGATTGTCTAGTCACAGCTGTACTTGCAGTATCACTTGGGTTTAGTTTTAGACATTACATGGCCTAATGTTG
The DNA here is from genome assembly GCF_964273445.1 of Streptopelia decaocto. NCBI lineage: Eukaryota > Metazoa > Chordata > Aves > Columbiformes > Columbidae > Streptopelia > Streptopelia decaocto. Next base: position 76,616,389 of record NC_138655.1, read on the forward strand.
AGACCTGACTTCCTTCAGAGGGATGCCTTTTAATGGCTCCTGAACTGTCCCGTGCAAGAAGGAGGTTTACCACACTGTACACGCTTCTCCCAGCACAGCATTTATTATGCAGAAATCCATTTTGCTTATCCTGTGCACCAATATGTACCAGTGCATATGCACATTGGGCCATATGATGTGGTAATTCAAGTCTTGTGCCTTACTGCTCTTCAGAAGAACACCTTAGCAAAGAAACTCAGTTTCTTCCTGGGAAGGGGTCTTCTTTCAGTTATTCTTTCTGGCACATATCTTAATTTATCACAGAGCCCTCATACAGCTGCCAGGGCAAACCCACAGTTTTGTATTCCTTTTAATTATCAAATAAGTGTTTGTGTGCCTCTTCTTTGCGGAAGTCATTCAGTTTGCAGTTGTCACTCATTTTTGGAGAAAGTGCTATAGCTATCTGGTACATTAAAGTATTTCTTTTTATTGTTTTCTAAAAGAATTCAAGAAATCATATCTAACACTATTACACAACAGCTACACTGCTAAGAGCACTATGTAAGCACAGAGCATGCACAGAAAGCCAGCAGCACCGCTCTTGCATTCCACACAGTGCATTGCTTAGGTTCTTGCAAAGGTCGCTATTTAATGGAGAAAGTGTAATACAGTCTAATTTCCCTGTAGTTTTGGGCCTTCACGCCAGAAATGGTCAACAAGAGTGTCAATTAGAATAATTCTATCTTTTTTTACTTGTAAGTTGCTGAATTCATGCCACCTCCCCAGAAAACATCTACTGAAGTTTTGATTGAACATAGGCACCTGGAAACAAAACACTCACTCCTTAGCTTGCAATGCCAACTGGTTTCCTTTAGTTTCAGTTCTGCAGACAGTTATTGGTGAGACAGTGAAGACAGAGAATCCTTTCACAGTGGAAGCTTGTGAAGCTCTAATATCCCAAGGCAAAGAATTTGCAGGGCAACACGTATAAATACTTGTTATATTGTATTTAACTTTAAACTTGGAAACAATGATAGCATTAGGAAAACAAGTATTATATGACTGCCCTGTTCTCACTTTTCTCTTGGTGTCTGTTTCTGGCCTCTATATATCCCAGACAGGATGCTGGGCTAGATATATCCTAACTCCGAATCAATACAACCACACTTATGTTCTTATTTAGAGAAGCTAAAATCAAACAAAATTACTTCATTGTGTAATTTCCCTTTATTAATTGATTAAGAGAGGGGATGATGCTTTTCAAAGAGAAGGAACTAGTTCAAGGTTGGATTTCTGCTAAGGTAATAATGTTAGTTCTTCCTGCTTGGTTCAAACCTATTTTTATTTGAGAAAGGAGCTGACCTCCAAAACTGAACTCCCTCAACAGGAGCATATTTAAAATTTTACCGCGTCTCCACAGCACATCAGCTTAGACAGAAGTGCATTATCCTATTTCTTCAGCCCCAACAGTGATATCTGGATCTGATCCAATCCAAACAAGTATCTAAAATAATATTTAGAAGGAATTTAAGTGCTCAAGAAATAAATTAGAAATTATGAATTAGAGAAATGCAATAGTGGAGAGGTATAATCATCTCTGTCTTGAGGTGACTGAGCAGTTTGGTGCCTAAATCACAATGCAGTCTATCAGTAGCCATAAAACTATATTCTTCAAGCACACCTAACAGACAGCATTACACACAAAATATGGTAGTGGTCGCATTGCTTAAAACAAACAAACAAACAAAACAAAACCCTGAAAGATAAAAGGAAGCTTAGTTTCTTCTTTCTCTCTTCTCTCTTACCCCAATAGTTCTGTTACTAAAGCACTTGTGCACAATGTGATAGAAATATACACAATTCTATATTAACTCATCTCTGAGAAATCAAACCAATATCTAAGTTGAGTGTAACTATCAGGCTATTTTCTCTCCTATGAATCCTCAATCCTGTATTGAAAACAACACAAGCTATGGACATATGGAAACAGTCATCTAAAAATAAGCTTTGCAACACACTTTTTCAGCACCTTTTTAGATCTGGACTTTGGTACCATAAAATTAATTTATTAAAAAATCCAGTACAATATAAATACAATTTTTTGAAGAAACCCACTTCTGTATGAGAAGATGCTGCAGTATTTCCTCCTGGGATAGAAAACTGCTAGAGTGGGCAAAACCCCACTAGTAACATGATGCTCCTCATCTTCTCATTACAAACTGCACATGGATACTCCTTCTGCACAAGACTTAATATGCAGGTTAAGTCAAGAGCTTCATGCTGACCAAAGTTTTAAGTAAATTATTTTACATGTGACCATACTTCTACATGACGGTTTCAGCTACAATATTTGTTCTGTGATGTTCTTGACAACTAATAAGGAAGTGTTTTTCTCTAAGTTTTCGTTTTGAGCTCAGCACTTCCTCAGGGAAATGACACAGAAACAAGTCAGGCAGCCCCTACCTTGAAGAAAGTGCACTCCACACAGAAAACATCCCAACACACACACGGCCTGTCACTGCATGAAATCATGCATCACAGCCCTTCCCAGTTCCTTTCCCCTACAGCCTCTTCACATTAGCTTCACTCAGCTCTTTCCAAGAAACCTAGCCCGCCAGGGCTCTTCACCCTCACCTCCTTCCATGTAAACAGCCTTTCCTTTCCCTTTCCTTTCCCTTTCCTTTCCTTTTATCCTTTCCTTTCCCCTTCCCTTCCCTTCCCTTCCCTTCCCTTCCCTTCCCTTCCCTTCCCTTCCCTTCCCTTCCCTTCCCTTCCCTTCCCTTCCCTTCCCTTCCCTTCCCTTCCCTTCCCTTCCCTTCCCTTCCCTTCCCTTCCCTTCCCTTCCCTTTCTCTCTCCACTCCTACAGCAGAAAACACAGCCAGAATGTTTCTTCCTTCTCTTAGCTATTCACTTTGCTATTTTCTTTCCTGCAGCTTAGTCATGCTCATAGCTGCTTGGGCTAGGAGCAAACTCCTACTGTGCCAACACAGTGTCTGAAGTCTCCTGTAAGTAACAAAGGATAATCTTACTGTTAATATATGGTCTGAATTTTGACAAAGAACAGACTGCATGGTAGTCACCTCCACCTTAAATGTTGCCTTTCATTTCTGTATTCTACACCAGAAGTGTGGACATGAAACATTACCAAGAAAAACACGAGAAGATTCTGCAGGGAGCAGAAAATAGTTTGTTGATCCTTTTGAAAGGAAGATTAAGTAAACATTTTAATGTGTACATTAAAAAAGCCAAGTTTAACAGACGTGTTGAAAAAAATATTTTCTGTTAAGACAAAGAAGGAATAATCACAGAATCATAGAATAATTTAGGTTGGAATGACCCCTGGGTATCATTTAGTCTAGTCCCCACTTAAAGCTGGGCTAACTTCATAGTACTGTCCTGGACATAATGCTGTAGCAAGTCATGCAGGATACTCTTCCAGTATTCTGCTGTTCAGAATTTCACAGAATCCCAGAGTGGCTGGGGTTGGAAGGAACCTCTGTAGATCACCTAGTCCAACCCACCTCCTAAAGCAGGTTTACCCAGAGGAGATTGCACAGGAATGTATCCAGGAGGGTTTTGAATGTCTCCAGAGAAGGAGACTTCACAACCTCTCTGGATAGCCTGTTTCAGTGCTCTGGCACCCTCGTATGTGTTAATTCTCATTTTCAAAGAGAGAAAACAAAAACTGATGAAAGATAAGGCTAGAAGAGTTTGGTTAGCTTAGGTGAGACAACTGAAACCTGAGAAGGGAGCCCAACCAGCATCTAAAAATGTAACAGGGTTACACAGGAGAAAAAGAAATAATGAGAGGAAGCATGCAGGTGGGACAAGAACAAACACCTTCAAACTGGTCATTGAAATTTTTGCTGCAAATTTTAAAAAGGTATTAAAACATAATGGAAGCAACCATTCCCATCAAACTTGAGGTGGCAAACCATACATGCTCTTAGAAGACTGCTTAATAAGTTTATAATAAAGAGCTGGTCTTAGTTTCAGCTTTGAGGAACCGGACTGCATCCCACAATGGTCCTTCCAGTTCTGTATTTGAAATAATCTGTGATGCTGGCAACCTGGTGGTTGTTAACTGAAGTAGCATGCACTCAACTCCATAAATCAACACCTTGTACCATCAGAAACACCCAGCAATGGAGAAACTCAGTTGTTCTACAAGCAGGCAGTACCAAGAATCACGTATGCAAGAAATGGTGAGTCTTAAATTTACATTTCAGTGGAGGAATGGAAAGGCAGCAGAAAACTACTGTCTAACCTAAAATGTTGGATGAATGTAAAGGTAATTTAGCCTATTAGGTTGGTGATAAGCAGCTGGATCAACCCCTGAACAATTGCTATTGATTTATTATTTTAACTGTGGGAGTGAAAATTCTTATTTGTAAACTGTCTGTTTGTATACAAAGTTAACAAATTATCCAAGTAACTAAAATGGCACATGGTAATAACAGCTATTTAGCTATATGGATAACCTTTAATCACACAATCATTACTGAAAATGACTAAAATTATATTAATGCAAGCTGACAGAAAATAAATGTAACCTTCAGGCAGATTTGAAGCTTTGCTGTAAGCACACAGTCTTTTTATTCTGGCTTTTTCCACCACTAGGGCTCAGAGGGGAAAATAAGAATCAGTTCCCTTAGAAAATAATGTTTATTCCATGATTCATTGCCTATCAGTGACTAAAGAAATACAACACAGGAGACACTATGCATGTAAAAGCAGCCTCATAAGTCAAACATTTGGTAAAGACATATGTAAGAAATACATTATAATTCTAGAATTCTATTTTTAAAAATAGTATGTAGGTATTGAAGAGAATATTCCTAAAGATCATGTTTGTAGAAGCTTGAAGAAAATTACCTTCCATATATCATACAAGTAATAATGAAAACAATAATATTTGAAATAATATTTATTCTTAGCAGAATATTAAAATATAAAATATTGTGAGAGTTACTCGACAACGGAAACAATCATTTGAAGTTTTGTTTCTACTTAAATATACTCCACATCCAGAAAACAATAATTAAATATTGAATCTTTTCATCTTGGTATATGTGTATAATCTACACATTTCAATACTAAGTTAAAACTTCACAAGATAACTTCAGCAATGTATGCACTGATTTGTACTTTAACGTCTGCCAGCCACATGGAGCACCGGACTGCACTAGTAGTAAGAGTTAGACTGAAAATCAGACAAAAAAAGTGCTCAGTTGATCTTGGAAGTTATACCTAGCACTATTTTCTCCTGTTTGGCTTTTCTATAACCTATCTATTGCTTACCATCTGCATATCAAAACAAGTACCAAATTCTTTGTCTGCACACAGCTGATTTTGGTAGAGCTGAATAGCATATTTGTTTCCTAAACCTTATTGTATTTTGGCTCTCTCACTCCTGTTTTGGGCAATCCCACTAATACTCATGAAAAACAGAAGCATACCCCTGAATTTCCATATTCTTGTTCCTTTAAGCTGCTAAAAGACCATCTTTCTCTCCACAAACGAGGAAGACCAAAGTGGACAGTAAGTTTGACCAGCAGTGAAAGCTACTTGTTATAATTATCACAAAATTTTCTGATGCAAATCTGGCCCTAATGTACTTTGCAAATATTTCTGATTCTCATGTTGCATTCAAAAAACCACAGGATGCTTATCTATATGCTTTTATCACTTGTCAAAATTTAAGAGACTAGTTATTCTATACTTATAGTAGTGCTGAGGTCATATCTCAGAACATCTTAATAGAATAATTCAACTGCCGAGATGGGTTGCTTGATAAAACCAAATTCTACCTACTGCAGTCTTCAGAGCATTTTAAATTCAAAAAAATTTTAACACTTTGTGATGGTTTGACTGAAAGCAAGTTAATTTTCTTCATGCAGCTAGAAACCTTTATTTTTCGTAGCTAGCACAGTTGTTTGGATTTAGTTTGGGAACAAGAAAATAACACCCTGTGACAGAGTTAAAGTTTTTCTTCAGGAACTTTCCAGTGTCTTTGAGTTGGAACAAAGAAAATGTAAGAGCTTACTGTTATCTTAGTTGTTATCTGGGATTCAAGGATGGTTCTGAGCACTCTGCCCACAGGTGTGAGGCAGCTGGGAAGGGAGGCATAGAAGGGGCAGACCCTGACTGACAGCCAGCCTGATCAATAAGTACATTCCATGTCATTTGCATCAGGCTCCATATTTAAGGAGAGTCAGTTTTTCTGGCTAGGAGGACAAAGAAGATGGAGACCCATTCTGGTTCTGCTCTGTTTCAGATAAGTCACAGTCAGGAGTTCTTTTAGTTCAGCCTTTTGCCATCCTACCATTTTGCAGAGGCCTCTGGTCCTTTCTGCCTTTTTCCCTCTTGCCCTGGGATTGGCTGTTCGGGAGCAAGGTGCTCTTTCTCTTCCTGAGACTGGCTGCTAGGTCCAGACAAAGTTCACGAGGAATTGCATAGAGTATCTTTTATATTCTATTTTCCATTTTATATAAATTAGTAGTAGTAGTAGTGGTGTATTGCTATAATTTTGTTATTTTATTAAACTGTACTTATCTCCGTCCACAAGTTTCTCCCTTGCCTTTCAATTCTCTCCGCTACTTGGGGGTGATGAGGGAGTGAGCAAGTAGCTATCGTGGTTTTATATTGCTAGCTCGGGTTAACCCATCACACACTTTTGAGTGTTAAGACAGGGCACTGATCTTCATTCTCCTCAAGGGGCCATCTAGTACTTCTGGGAAAGACTACAATTATGCAGAAAAATGTTAAACTGTATTAGGTTAAATAAAACCACCAATTTTCTTTGCTGACTTTGCTGAAAAAACAGACAGGGGAAATGAGACACAGATCTCAAGTAACTAGCTGAGCTTTAAGCTTTACCTCAGCAGATACAATTTTTAAAAATCCCTTTGTTTTTTTTGTTTTGTTTGTTTGTTTTTCCCCAGTAGCTAGGCTGTGTTTTGGAGTTGGTATGAAAAGCTGGAGAATGAGGACTCATTGATGTTTTGGCTGTTGCCAAAGAGACCAATAATTTTTTAAACATTCCAGCTGCAGGTGCACATAGAAGCTGGGAGGGAACATAACAGGACGGTGCTTAGATTGACATACAAGCTGGCCAGTGAGATATTCCCTACCATTAGCATTATGCTCTTTATACAGTCAGAGCTATTTTTTCCCTTTCTGCTTTTTGCCTTTTGCTCTCTCTCCTTCCAGGATCAGCTGTTTGGGACTGGGGCATTCTCATTCCTAGGAATGGCTGTTCAGCACAAGCATGTTCGAATGCAAACTGCTGCCCAGGTCTTCACTCTTCCAGGTCAATTGTACAGGACTGGAATGATTTGTAAGCTATTTCATTGTGCATCACCTAATTACTCCTTTATTTATTTATTATTATATTTTTATGTCCTATTAAACTGTTCTTATCTCAAACACAAAGTTTCTCCCTTCCCTTTCAATTCTCTCCCCCATCCCACCTGGGGGAAAAGGGGTGGAGCGGGTGAGTGAGTATGGCTTTGTGGTCCAAGTTGCCAGCTGGGGTTAAACCACAACAATCACCTATGCAAATCCCTCTCTAAGATGCCACAATATCACTTGTTCAAAACAATTCATTAAAATGGATAGTCAAATTGAGAGACACTGAAGAAGCCAAGGTTTACTATAATTACCACTACTTGCATAAAACAAAGTTAAAACACTATTTGGTCCAGAATATTTATTAATTTTTTACTCAACATGGAAACACTGTCTGTAATTGAAAGGGAAAAAAAACCCCACAGAGCAGCAAAGAATAGACACAAATCTATTTTAGAAGTGTAGCTATTTGTTTCCTTTATCACCATAGTATTCACACGTGTTCCAGCACATGTTAATCTTCCAAGATGACAAATAGAAGTTAGTATCTTCCATATTCCAGGCTTCAAGGAAAAGAAACGCCTCTAGTCTCAGAGAAAGCAGCTCTTCATCTATGCATACTTATATGTATACACACATATAGGTACATAGACATAGCACTGACCCATTTGAGTACCTAAGAATCATGTCTTAGTATGAATCTTTATATTATATCAAATGTTATATAAATATATCTATATATTTAAGACCCTGAAACAAAAATTAACAATTATAAACGTTCAAATTATTCCCTAATATACTTATTTACAGAAGTCAACATTTTAATTATCATTATATCAATATCTTGTAGCTATTTATGAAGACTTGTATCTAAAACCGAATACTATTAGGCAAATTGCACATGGAGTTTAGGTGACACACACTAATAGTGAATAAAAGTTCTCTATCCTGTTTTTCCTTAAGTCCTTGTTTTCACCACTGACAGATTAAATTTTAAAACATGTTCTTCTGTAGCACTGTGAGCCGAAAACACCTTTAATGGTTCCATATTACAAGAAAAAACTGTTTCCTCAAGACTCATGTACACTACAAAGTCAGCTTTACAATGCCAGAAGTGTTTTGAAGAGTTAATGTATAATTAAAAAAAAATAGCCTACACAAGAATACAGGTATAGCTCCATCACAAACCGAGTCCTCTGTGTGCCAGGTCAGTGCCAGGCAGCTGCAGAGCACAGAGCTGGGGACACTGTGACAAGAGATGACCTCAGCATGGCCTCAGCATCCTCATCAGCCTCGTCAACAGGGCAAGCTGACCTGGTACCAGGGGGAATCCAGAAACACATTGCCAGTACTAGGGGAGAAGGATCAAGAAGGATTTCCCAGTAAATCTACATAAGGAAAACTCTCCTACAGCTGATGATGTTTGTACAAATGGTGCCTCAATCATTCTTGTCCACCCCAACCCAAAACAACAGGCTCTTCTACCAGAACTGCAGTTTTGCTGCTAACCGCACCTGTATTAGAAGTGCTACCTTTCTGAAAACCTTTAACATGAGTTGTTTGGGCTTTTTTTACATCTTTTTTGTTTCCTTCCTTTCCTCCTCCCATCTTTGGCCAATTACAAAAAGCATTAACAGAACCTGTGACAAGACTGAGCACACTGGAATCCCAAACGCTATTTATCCAGTGAAGAAATAAATTAATCTCAAACAATTCATGGATCCTTTAATTTCTTCCTAAGCAGTTCAGATTTTACTTAAATCAGTAGGAGCTGAGGAAGGCAGATTACTATGCAAGTGACATTGCCCATAAAACATGACATTAAAAATGGTGATTTATTAAGTAACTTGATTCCAAATATATGAAGCAGATATGTTTTGAGCATGTCAGTACTTACATTAGACACATAAATTTAACATCTATAAAATTAGAGCCAATGCAGCTTGAAAAAAACAGGTGCCTTGTTCTGGCTTGTACAGCATGCTCAACACTACTGTTGGTGTCCTCCTGAGCAGGACATTATGTATAAGAAGCTTGGCTGCATTTAAAATCCAGTCTGAAGTTGCACTTCAGACAGGAAAAAGAAGGAAAACGTAAACCCTATTTTTACTTCTAAACTGTGAAAATATAACCTGGAATGACTTGGATAGCAGAAACAGCTCCTCATGATACCATCTTCTCAGAGTTGAACTACATTTTCAGCCATGTATTTGAAAGAAAAGGATTGTCTCAATTTTCTCTTCAGCAGATGGCAACAAGATATATGTGACATCACCTGAAAAGCAACTGAAACTCGACAACAAGCCTACTGCAATTCACTCTTTAGAGCTCTGACACAAGGTATGCATGTGACAGATAGGGCAACCTTACTCACGGCTGCAGAAGAACAACCTGCCAAGAAAAAACAAGGAATTATCTGAAGTGTATGGTTAACTGATAGAAGATGGCCACCTTCCTCTTTTTCCTTCAAGGCCCTCATAAGTTTATATTAGAGAAAAGAATAACCTAAGACTTTTGTTAAGAAAAAAAGAACATCATTCTCTGTCAGTCTATTACTTGCTACGGGGCACTTGACATAGTTACTGTGTGTGGCAAATTCAACTCCATGGGGGCTACTAACCATACAATGTAGTTTTCACTTTCTTCCACAGGGCTCAAGCTTATCTGTTTACACAAATGGATGAATGACATCTGCCCTATGTTTTTATTAAAGCATTGACCACTTGAAAATGAGTCCATAGAAAGCCATGACCTACCATGATGTGGATTATACCTGCCCTGGATTCATTCTTCTTTCTCTCCATGTCCCCAGTTGCCCTGATCTTATTTTGCATCTTACCTGCCCCCAGTTTTCACTGTCAGACTCACTGTAAAGTGCATGAGTCTGCATCTTTACATACTGTATCAGAACAAAAGCAAAATCATACATTATGCAAACATCTTTCAAAAGAAAGATCTACTTGCAGCATACACTGTTACTTGTCATCTCACCAACTCTGTCTTACATGGAAAAAGAGTCATTACATATCAGAGGGAATTAATTGTGATACAGCTTTATTGCATGGCCTTGCTGACAGCAAGAGATACATGGAAGCATGTGACTAATTTGGGTTTATACACACGCCTGCTACACAGAGAAGTAAGTTTGAATCAAACAAAGGCAGAACTACAGACAAGATCCACAAGAGCTATTCTGACACTCTCATAATTATGTGCTTCTGGGGAGTATGAGGATCTAACAAGTCACCACTGGGAGAATGGAGAGATCCTTGTTCTCCACCAGCCACCGAGCAGAAAAAGTATCATAGCTTCTCTGCGGCAGCATTTCGTCACAGCTCACAGAAGACAGCTGAGCCAGAGAACTGCAACGGCGGGCTCCTCCATCAGTGAAGTGAAGCCATCACCCTCGTATGTGTTAATTCTCATTTTCAAAGAGAGAAAACAAAAACTGATGAAAGATAAGGCTAGAAGAGTTTGGTTAGCTTAGGTGGGACAACTGAAACCTGAGAAGGGAGCCCAACCAGCATCTAAAAATGTAACAGGGTTACACAGGAGAAAAAGAAATAATGAGAGGAAGCATGCAGGTGGGACAAGAACAAACACCTTCAAACTGGTCATTGAAATTTTTGCTGCAAATTTTAAAAAGGTATTAAAACATAATGGAAGCAACCATTCCCATCAAACTTGAGGTGGCAAACCATACATGCTCTTAGAAGACTGCTTAATAAGTTTATAATAAAGAGCTGGTCTTAGTTTCAGCTTTGAGGAACCGGACTGCATCCCACAATGGTCCTTCCAGTTCTGTATTTGAAATAATCTGTGATGCTGGCAACCTGGTGGTTGTTAACTGAAGTAGCATGCACTCAACTCCATAAATCAACACCTTGTACCATCAGAAACACCCAGCAATGGAGAAACTCAGTTGTTCTACAAGCAGGCAGTACCAAGAATCACGTATGCAAGAAATGGTGAGTCTTAAATTTACATTTCAGTGGAGGAATGGAAAGGCAGCAGAAAACTACTGTCTAACCTAAAATGTTGGATGAATGTAAAGGTAATTTAGCCTATTAGGTTGGTGATAAGCAGCTGGATCAACCCCTGAACAATTGCTATTGATTTATTATTTTAACTGTGGGAGTGAAAATTCTTATTTGTAAACTGTCTGTTTGTATACAAAGTTAACAAATTATCCAAGTAACTAAAATGGCACATGGTAATAACAGCTATTTAGCTATATGGATAACCTTTAATCACACAATCATTACTGAAAATGACTAAAATTATATTAATGCAAGCTGACAGAAAATAAATGTAACCTTCAGGCAGATTTGAAGCTTTGCTGTAAGCACACAGTCTTTTTATTCTGGCTTTTTCCACCACTAGGGCTCAGAGGGGAAAATAAGAATCAGTTCCCTTAGAAAATAATGTTTATTCCATGATTCATTGCCTATCAGTGACTAAAGAAATACAACACAGGAGACACTATGCATGTAAAAGCAGCCTCATAAGTCAAACATTTGGTAAAGACATATGTAAGAAATACATTATAATTCTAGAATTCTATTTTTAAAAATAGTATGTAGGTATTGAAGAGAATATTCCTAAAGATCATGTTTGTAGAAGCTTGAAGAAAATTACCTTCCATATATCATACAAGTAATAATGAAAACAATAATATTTGAAATAATATTTATTCTTAGCAGAATATTAAAATATAAAATATTGTGAGAGTTACTCGACAACGGAAACAATCATTTGAAGTTTTGTTTCTACTTAAATATACTCCACATCCAGAAAACAATAATTAAATATTGAATCTTTTCATCTTGGTATATGTGTATAATCTACACATTTCAATACTAAGTTAAAACTTCACAAGATAACTTCAGCAATGTATGCACTGATTTGTACTTTAACGTCTGCCAGCCACATGGAGCACCGGACTGCACTAGTAGTAAGAGTTAGACTGAAAATCAGACAAAAAAAGTGCTCAGTTGATCTTGGAAGTTATACCTAGCACTATTTTCTCCTGTTTGGCTTTTCTATAACCTATCTATTGCTTACCATCTGCATATCAAAACAAGTACCAAATTCTTTGTCTGCACACAGCTGATTTTGGTAGAGCTGAATAGCATATTTGTTTCCTAAACCTTATTGTATTTTGGCTCTCTCACTCCTGTTTTGGGCAATCCCACTAATACTCATGAAAAACAGAAGCATACCCCTGAATTTCCATATTCTTGTTCCTTTAAGCTGCTAAAAGACCATCTTTCTCTCCACAAACGAGGAAGACCAAAGTGGACAGTAAGTTTGACCAGCAGTGAAAGCTACTTGTTATAATTATCACAAAATTTTCTGATGCAAATCTGGCCCTAATGTACTTTGCAAATATTTCTGATTCTCATGTTGCATTCAAAAAACCACAGGATGCTTATCTATATGCTTTTATCACTTGTCAAAATTTAAGAGACTAGTTATTCTATACTTATAGTAGTGCTGAGGTCATATCTCAGAACATCTTAATAGAATAATTCAACTGCCGAGATGGGTTGCTTGATAAAACCAAATTCTACCTACTGCAGTCTTCAGAGCATTTTAAATTCAAAAAAATTTTAACACTTTGTGATGGTTTGACTGAAAGCAAGTTAATTTTCTTCATGCAGCTAGAAACCTTTATTTTTCGTAGCTAGCACAGTTGTTTGGATTTAGTTTGGGAACAAGAAAATAACACCCTGTGACAGAGTTAAAGTTTTTCTTCAGGAACTTTCCAGTGTCTTTGAGTTGGAACAAAGAAAATGTAAGAGCTTACTGTTATCTTAGTTGTTATCTGGGATTCAAGGATGGTTCTGAGCACTCTGCCCACAGGTGTGAGGCAGCTGGGAAGGGAGGCATAGAAGGGGCAGACCCTGACTGACAGCCAGCCTGATCAATAAGTACATTCCATGTCATTTGCATCAGGCTCCATATTTAAGGAGAGTCAGTTTTTCTGGCTAGGAGGACAAAGAAGATGGAGACCCATTCTGGTTCTGCTCTGTTTCAGATAAGTCACAGTCAGGAGTTCTTTTAGTTCAGCCTTTTGCCATCCTACCATTTTGCAGAGGCCTCTGGTCCTTTCTGCCTTTTTCCCTCTTGCCCTGGGATTGGCTGTTCGGGAGCAAGGTGCTCTTTCTCTTCCTGAGACTGGCTGCTAGGTCCAGACAAAGTTCACGAGGAATTGCATAGAGTATCTTTTATATTCTATTTTCCATTTTATATAAATTAGTAGTAGTAGTAGTGGTGTATTGCTATAATTTTGTTATTTTATTAAACTGTACTTATCTCCGTCCACAAGTTTCTCCCTTGCCTTTCAATTCTCTCCGCTACTTGGGGGTGATGAGGGAGTGAGCAAGTAGCTATCGTGGTTTTATATTGCTAGCTCGGGTTAACCCATCACACACTTTTGAGTGTTAAGACAGGGCACTGATCTTCATTCTCCTCAAGGGGCCATCTAGTACTTCTGGGAAAGACTACAATTATGCAGAAAAATGTTAAACTGTATTAGGTTAAATAAAACCACCAATTTTCTTTGCTGACTTTGCTGAAAAAACAGACAGGGGAAATGAGACACAGATCTCAAGTAACTAGCTGAGCTTTAAGCTTTACCTCAGCAGATACAATTTTTAAAAATCCCTTTGTTTTTTTTGTTTTGTTTGTTTGTTTTTCCCCAGTAGCTAGGCTGTGTTTTGGAGTTGGTATGAAAAGCTGGAGAATGAGGACTCATTGATGTTTTGGCTGTTGCCAAAGAGACCAATAATTTTTTAAACATTCCAGCTGCAGGTGCACATAGAAGCTGGGAGGGAACATAACAGGACGGTGCTTAGATTGACATACAAGCTGGCCAGTGAGATATTCCCTACCATTAGCATTATGCTCTTTATACAGTCAGAGCTATTTTTTCCCTTTCTGCTTTTTGCCTTTTGCTCTCTCTCCTTCCAGGATCAGCTGTTTGGGACTGGGGCATTCTCATTCCTAGGAATGGCTGTTCAGCACAAGCATGTTCGAATGCAAACTGCTGCCCAGGTCTTCACTCTTCCAGGTCAATTGTACAGGACTGGAATGATTTGTAAGCTATTTCATTGTGCATCACCTAATTACTCCTTTATTTATTTATTATTATATTTTTATGTCCTATTAAACTGTTCTTATCTCAAACACAAAGTTTCTCCCTTCCCTTTCAATTCTCTCCCCCATCCCACCTGGGGGAAAAGGGGTGGAGCGGGTGAGTGAGTATGGCTTTGTGGTCCAAGTTGCCAGCTGGGGTTAAACCACAACAATCACCTATGCAAATCCCTCTCTAAGATGCCACAATATCACTTGTTCAAAACAATTCATTAAAATGGATAGTCAAATTGAGAGACACTGAAGAAGCCAAGGTTTACTATAATTACCACTACTTGCATAAAACAAAGTTAAAACACTATTTGGTCCAGAATATTTATTAATTTTTTACTCAACATGGAAACACTGTCTGTAATTGAAAGGGAAAAAAAACCCCACAGAGCAGCAAAGAATAGACACAAATCTATTTTAGAAGTGTAGCTATTTGTTTCCTTTATCACCATAGTATTCACACGTGTTCCAGCACATGTTAATCTTCCAAGATGACAAATAGAAGTTAGTATCTTCCATATTCCAGGCTTCAAGGAAAAGAAACGCCTCTAGTCTCAGAGAAAGCAGCTCTTCATCTATGCATACTTATATGTATACACACATATAGGTACATAGACATAGCACTGACCCATTTGAGTACCTAAGAATCATGTCTTAGTATGAATCTTTATATTATATCAAATGTTATATAAATATATCTATATATTTAAGACCCTGAAACAAAAATTAACAATTATAAACGTTCAAATTATTCCCTAATATACTTATTTACAGAAGTCAACATTTTAATTATCATTATATCAATATCTTGTAGCTATTTATGAAGACTTGTATCTAAAACCGAATACTATTAGGCAAATTGCACATGGAGTTTAGGTGACACACACTAATAGTGAATAAAAGTTCTCTATCCTGTTTTTCCTTAAGTCCTTGTTTTCACCACTGACAGATTAAATTTTAAAACATGTTCTTCTGTAGCACTGTGAGCCGAAAACACCTTTAATGGTTCCATATTACAAGAAAAAACTGTTTCCTCAAGACTCATGTACACTACAAAGTCAGCTTTACAATGCCAGAAGTGTTTTGAAGAGTTAATGTATAATTAAAAAAAAATAGCCTACACAAGAATACAGGTATAGCTCCATCACAAACCGAGTCCTCTGTGTGCCAGGTCAGTGCCAGGCAGCTGCAGAGCACAGAGCTGGGGACACTGTGACAAGAGATGACCTCAGCATGGCCTCAGCATCCTCATCAGCCTCGTCAACAGGGCAAGCTGACCTGGTACCAGGGGGAATCCAGAAACACATTGCCAGTACTAGGGGAGAAGGATCAAGAAGGATTTCCCAGTAAATCTACATAAGGAAAACTCTCCTACAGCTGATGATGTTTGTACAAATGGTGCCTCAATCATTCTTGTCCACCCCAACCCAAAACAACAGGCTCTTCTACCAGAACTGCAGTTTTGCTGCTAACCGCACCTGTATTAGAAGTGCTACCTTTCTGAAAACCTTTAACATGAGTTGTTTGGGCTTTTTTTACATCTTTTTTGTTTCCTTCCTTTCCTCCTCCCATCTTTGGCCAATTACAAAAAGCATTAACAGAACCTGTGACAAGACTGAGCACACTGGAATCCCAAACGCTATTTATCCAGTGAAGAAATAAATTAATCTCAAACAATTCATGGATCCTTTAATTTCTTCCTAAGCAGTTCAGATTTTACTTAAATCAGTAGGAGCTGAGGAAGGCAGATTACTATGCAAGTGACATTGCCCATAAAACATGACATTAAAAATGGTGATTTATTAAGTAACTTGATTCCAAATATATGAAGCAGATATGTTTTGAGCATGTCAGTACTTACATTAGACACATAAATTTAACATCTATAAAATTAGAGCCAATGCAGCTTGAAAAAAACAGGTGCCTTGTTCTGGCTTGTACAGCATGCTCAACACTACTGTTGGTGTCCTCCTGAGCAGGACATTATGTATAAGAAGCTTGGCTGCATTTAAAATCCAGTCTGAAGTTGCACTTCAGACAGGAAAAAGAAGGAAAACGTAAACCCTATTTTTACTTCTAAACTGTGAAAATATAACCTGGAATGACTTGGATAGCAGAAACAGCTCCTCATGATACCATCTTCTCAGAGTTGAACTACATTTTCAGCCATGTATTTGAAAGAAAAGGATTGTCTCAATTTTCTCTTCAGCAGATGGCAACAAGATATATGTGACATCACCTGAAAAGCAACTGAAACTCGACAACAAGCCTACTGCAATTCACTCTTTAGAGCTCTGACACAAGGTATGCATGTGACAGATAGGGCAACCTTACTCACGGCTGCAGAAGAACAACCTGCCAAGAAAAAACAAGGAATTATCTGAAGTGTATGGTTAACTGATAGAAGATGGCCACCTTCCTCTTTTTCCTTCAAGGCCCTCATAAGTTTATATTAGAGAAAAGAATAACCTAAGACTTTTGTTAAGAAAAAAAGAACATCATTCTCTGTCAGTCTATTACTTGCTACGGGGCACTTGACATAGTTACTGTGTGTGGCAAATTCAACTCCATGGGGGCTACTAACCATACAATGTAGTTTTCACTTTCTTCCACAGGGCTCAAGCTTATCTGTTTACACAAATGGATGAATGACATCTGCCCTATGTTTTTATTAAAGCATTGACCACTTGAAAATGAGTCCATAGAAAGCCATGACCTACCATGATGTGGATTATACCTGCCCTGGATTCATTCTTCTTTCTCTCCATGTCCCCAGTTGCCCTGATCTTATTTTGCATCTTACCTGCCCCCAGTTTTCACTGTCAGACTCACTGTAAAGTGCATGAGTCTGCATCTTTACATACTGTATCAGAACAAAAGCAAAATCATACATTATGCAAACATCTTTCAAAAGAAAGATCTACTTGCAGCATACACTGTTACTTGTCATCTCACCAACTCTGTCTTACATGGAAAAAGAGTCATTACATATCAGAGGGAATTAATTGTGATACAGCTTTATTGCATGGCCTTGCTGACAGCAAGAGATACATGGAAGCATGTGACTAATTTGGGTTTATACACACGCCTGCTACACAGAGAAGTAAGTTTGAATCAAACAAAGGCAGAACTACAGACAAGATCCACAAGAGCTATTCTGACACTCTCATAATTATGTGCTTCTGGGGAGTATGAGGATCTAACAAGTCACCACTGGGAGAATGGAGAGATCCTTGTTCTCCACCAGCCACCGAGCAGAAAAAGTATCATAGCTTCTCTGCGGCAGCATTTCGTCACAGCTCACAGAAGACAGCTGAGCCAGAGAACTGCAACGGCGGGCTCCTCCATCAGTGAAGTGAAGCCATCAGCCAAGGGTGACCACAGCACAGATACCACACTACTGCAAATACTTTCCTGAGCCTATCACATTTAATTCAATGCATTTCCACTTCTGCCCTGTTCAGTGACAAACTGAATGTGGGTAGAACGCTCTTCACTGGAGTGCCACATAACAGTGGCTTCCTTACCAGAACTCCTTCCAGCTTCTCAGGAAAATCCACTAACAAGGGTCAACACACACTCATGTCACATGTACCAGGAGCTACTTTACTGGACAGCCATGCTCTGGCTGTGGAAGTCACCAGCTATTAAACCTAGCACAGAACTACCTTCTCTACAAATTACCAAACCTGTGTAGCAAGTTCTACACATATTTTCAGGAGGAAAAGTATCTGAATAATTCTGTAAGACTAGAATACAGCCCAATCAGTACCTAATAGGGTTTGTTGTTGTTGTTTTTTTAAAATATTTCTGAAGCTGCCATCGCTCTACACATTACAGTGTCAATCATATTTAAAATTAATTTAACATTATAAATATTCCAGTCATAAACAACTTTTTCTCTCTTTCTCTGTCTTCCAGGGTTAAATTCTAATCTACCGTTTTACCAATTTACAGCTTTAAGGTTGTGAGTAATACTTTGATTTTTATACAAATGGATCACTGGATCCACAGCTGTCAGTGCAATCATGGCCAAGATCTTTCTTATCCTGAATCAAACTACAGAAGCACTTAAATAGTGCCTACTTAAAAAGGAAACCCCAAACAATAAATCAATATCCTTGACAAAAATAATGTTTATCTAAGAAGATGTTTATTTAATAGCCTTTTATTGTCTGTTAAGTATCAACACTGAAATTGTGAACTATTATGTATAGAACTATGTAGGATACAGTTTAGGCACAGCAGCAGTAATTTCAATATGTATTTCCTAAGACTCCTCTAAAGCAATGCATACAAAAACATTTAAACAGAATCAGCTACAGACTTAACTTCAGAATCAAATACAGTTACTAGTAAATTTTAGAGAAGTTACATACCTGAGGGAGAAGTGGCACATAATGAAATCCAGAAACTCATGCTAGAGGTTTTCTGCCCAGAGATGTGGTAGATGCCCCATCCCTGGGGCTAGACAGGGCTCTGAGTAACCTGATCTAGTTGAAGATGTCCCTTCTCATTGCAGGGGGTTGGACTAGATGGCCTTTGAAGGTCCCTTCCAACCCAAACTATTCTATTCCTTTTCAGTGAGTCAGACCCAAATCTAATAAATTTGGTGCTCAAAATGAAGTCACAATGAGGCCTTGCATCTGAAAACCATACATTTATTTATGTATTTGTAACTACTCTCACTGAAGATTCCAAGTCCAATATCCTTTACATCCAAACTGCTGTTCTGGACCTCTTTGTCAGACTATAGGAAATTAAGAAGTGCCCTTCAGCTGTTAGTGCGCAGCACATCTATCCTGTCTCTCTGTTAATTCAAGAGAAAGGCAGCTGGGTGAAAATACCACATGCATTAGTATTAGGCACCATGCAGATTTGAAAACGAAAACTCAGCCATGTCTTATCCTTTTCATAAATTTCACTACTTCAGCTCTTCTCCAGAGCCACTTAAAATAAAAGCTGAAGTGGAGCTACCCTCAGCCCAACAGGGTGTCCCTCACTGTGGCTGTTGACTACCCGGCCTGGGCCTGGCGCAGCTCTTGGTTCCTCCGCTCATGCCCCTCAGCACGCAGGGAAGCAGCACTCTTCCCCATTGCCTATTTGAGCAGTTTGCAAAGTTTTCAAATTCCACCTGTCCCATTTGCCCCTGGTGAAGCTGAAGTTCTATCTGTGCCTGCCAACATCTGTATGTAGCTATACATCATAAGGAGTTAATGCACAAAACTACACTTGCCATTAGAATATGGGGATGTTACCAGCAGGACAGCACTCTTGGACTACTTAATCACAGATGGCTTCATTTTGATGTAGCACTGAGGTTGCATACAAGGGAAAAAAAAGTAATATAAGCTATCCTTATAAGCCTTTCTGAAATAAGACCCTAACTTTCCTACAAAATAATTGGTATATCTTATTTTAAAATAATGTTAATATAAACTTTTTAAATCGTTAATTTTGAAGTACATAGTTTTGTAACTATGTATTTTATTCTTCTATCAATAAATCACTCAAATCTAAATTTATCTTCTTATTTATGCAAAGCTATATGTTCAAAAAAACCACAAATTTTCTTGTTTTCCATCTTAGTTACTATATTTTTCCAGAATAAAGTCCCATCCCTTCTGGCTGCTGCCTTCCTGTTTGCTGTCACAGACACCTAATTAAGGAGCCTTTGTATTAGTTTTCAAATTAAAAATATTTAGAAGACAACAGACACATTTTTCAGAAGACAGAAAGTGATGTTCATGTTTGCAAAATAAAATCCAACCCTAAGCAAATCTTAAAAAAGGACCTTAATAGAATTGCACTATCCTGGAATTCAGGTTCATTTGAGTTTTAGAACTCAAAAGGGTGATTGCCCCATCATCCAATGGTTGGCTGGAAGAAAGGGAGATTTGATTTCAAACTAAGAAGACATCCTGAAAATAAGGAATGTTTGCAGCTCCCAGAAAACCCATGCCAGCATATATCAACTTAGCTGGATCATAAGCAAGCATCGGAAATACCATTTCTATTTTCAGAACATTATGCATCTAGGATGAAAGCTGCATTCCTCCCACATCTAAATTGCTCAGTAAATCTTATATTTCAAGAACAGTCTTATCATAAATGTCAATTTTGTGCTAATGTCATTCTGCAAATATTTAAATTGAGACATGTACAAAACCAGATAAGGAAGCCGTTTTTTTGAATGGAGGATGTACCTTGGCCAAGCAAGAAAAACATTTAAGCCACGAGTTACAGGTTAATATCCAGTCCAGACTGAGCTGGGAAAAAATATTTTTGCATATCCTTGAAATGTGTCAAAAATAAGATATTTCATACAAGTGAAATGCTTAAGCATGAAGCTAGGTGATACTACAAAATAATTGCAGTTGGACTTGGGGAAAAAAAATTAACAGACAGATGGTCTCCACTTTCTACTCTGAAAAGTAAAAAAAGTGATGATGATGATTCTAATCCCTGCACAGCAAATGATTTTTAAATTCCAGATTTTTGAGATGTATAAAAAAAAATAATCTGTTTAAATCAGATATACACAGAAAACAAAAAGCTTGTCTAAATTTTCTGCAAATGTTGATATGAGTTAAAACATCATTATCTGACACTTGTACCATTAGAATTATTTTCTTCCATGAAAAGTGCAGCACCAGCACTCCCTTCTCATCAGAATGCTAGTTACTACTAAATAGTAACTTTTCTATCTGAGCTACTTGCACCTCTGAGAAAAAAATCTTGCTTATCATATAAAACAAACAAAATATTCCATTATTAGGTTCTAAATCTCAGAACTGAATATATACCTACCATGATTACTCCTTCCCTAAAACTACTTGATTTTTTTATAGCTTTGCTCTTCTGGTGCACCCAGCAGGGCACAGGCAGATGCTAAGGATCTAATTTTATTGTATAAATTGGAATCCAAATTGGAAAGGCTGCCTCCTCAGCTAACTGGTCTGTGGATTAGAGTTGAGTGGGTAGTTTTAGTTCAATTTCTCCACAGACAAAAATAACAATAATTAAAGAAAGATAACTTGTTTATCAGTCTTCGTTCAGCATAACGCACGCCTGGAGAAGTTCTCTGTCTCTATTACAAGACATCCTAGAGTATAATCTTGAAAACAGCAAGCCTACCAAATAGTACGTGGACATTCAGAGCATTTTTGTCTTCCTTTACTTAATATGCTCCTTATGAAGTCAATACAGTTCTGCTGTTTATGGATTCTTGTCATGTACTAAGACAAATCAGAGGCAATTAGAGAAAATACTACATACAGAAATGTCCAGGTTGTATCAAATAACAAAGGCTGAAATCTAAGCAGTACATAATAAGTATTGCTGGTAGAAGGGCATCTATCAGAAGTCAGGATAAAGATACCAAAGATATAAACAGTGAGTTTCTCTCACTTGCAAAATATTGTTAAATCAGTATGACGGTGCATGCACAGCTGTACATAAATGTTTAGCAATGATGCTGGCAATATTTCAAGAAAAAAGACAATAAGGATGGAGTAAGTGCCTCCAGAGTTAACTTGAAAGAAAAAAAAAAGGCTTCTTCTGCAGAGATCTAGAGATATTAAATATTACAATTGGTTATTGAATTATTGTTATTATTTTTAACGTTTGAAAGCATTTTACAGCATAATCATTTAGAAGAGGCCAAAAGAAAATTTTGGCTAAATCCTCCAAACTGCATAATCAGGTTAAGAATAAATATAAGTAGTCTGAAGAATTTTTTTTTAATGAAAAAATTGGAGGAATATTTTTTAGATAATGCTACTTACTACCCAGTATTTCTGAAGCTCCAACTGTAAAAATCTATAACGTATTCATTTGAAGAAAATATTACATGTTATTTGCTGCACAAAACTCACATCTCTCAAGTGTCATTTCCTAGATTAAAATATTAAGCTAAAAAATTCATATTGGAATCAAATGTTTCAACAGGTAACTTTAGACAGGGTGAGTATCTTGAAGGCCCCACTCAGCTGGAGAAAACAAACTCCTACGAGAAGTAATGAGCCTCACTCTGTGGTGGATCAAAATTTTGAAGGGAAGAAGCCAAGCTCTGACAGTGTTTGCAAGTGTTTCCTTAAAGCTAAGGAATGGTGAGATATATTGCTGCTGTATGGCTTATTCACAAAACACACAAAATTGGCATTTAAAAGAAACTACATTCTGTTTTACAAAAGCAAAAGGCCACTTGTTGAACAGTTAACAGTAAGCACATACTGAAGGGTGGAAGCTATGTTCAGATGAAATGTCTGTTTTCACCTGCTCATATCTCTGAATATTATATATAATTTAAGTTACTTATTGTGAGTACCATGTAACTTCATCAGGCTAATCACCATTGAATATCACAAAGTGCTGAGATGCTGTATTCTTTCCTTATGAGCACATTCATCAAGAAAAATAAAAGCAATTACATGTAGAGTTCCCACCAACACAAATTATATGCATGTATAAATATTTTATTTTTCATAGTGTTCTTGATAGAGCTATAACACTGATGATAGCATTACGTACGTGTTCCCCGTTTCTTAAGTGTTTTGGATAATTACACATGAACAAAAAGAATGGTACCTCTTCCTGTTAAACCGGCAGAATTGTGATGCTATTTTGCCAATGATAAAAGAATTTCCTCAAAAAAAACGAAAACAAAAAGGTCTTGGCTTTATTATAAATGATTGCAACAGTTGTTCCTCTCAATATCAAATACAGTATCACTTATCAGACTTGGCAAAAATATGGAAATCTTTGTTTTTACTGTTTGGGGGCGCCATGCACCTTATCGGCAGCCTTCCAAATAAGACCCTGTACATTTTCATCTCTAGATACTATTCTGTGTGGTAATCCAAGCCATATGGCTTCTACCTCCATCTCCTTAGCTCAATTCCTGAACAGGGCTGTCAAGTAAGGAAAGCCTGCTTAGATCTGTGACCCCTTCACAACCGATCCGCAAGTGTAACCGAGTCAACCAGCAGATAATGTTACAGGTTGTAGGAAATGCTGAACTTACTGCTGTGTCCCTTTGTCTAGCATGGTATAGGAAGTATGGTCTCCTAATATTATGTCTGATGGTTAAAACAAAACAAAACAAAACAAACAAACAAACAAAAACCAAAGGAAGTTGGCCCCCTTTCCCCTCCAAACCGGATACTGTCACCAGCATTTTGACCATCATGCACTCCTGCAAGTTTATTACAGACTACTGGAACAGGTTTGTCTGAACTGAAAAGCAATCTTGGTACTGCTCTGCTTTGAATGTGAGAATCTAATATATTTCACAGTCCAAACTATTTAATAGTTTGAATAACGAAAAAGAGAAGATTGGATTTTTTAATAGAAGCAGGAAAATTTAATTCAGGAAAGTCTTTATTCAATTATCAGATCAATTTATTCCAAGATCTTTTAAAAAGAATGGTGAATTATTTAAAATGGATAGACAATGCAACATCTTACAAAGCTATAGGATGTGAAGGGCAGTTACAATAATTTCAATACTGGTTCATTTGCCCATGATCACAAATGTTGATTACAAAACACTGCTGACTCAATAAATTTCAAAAAAGCTCAAGGTTAATCTCTTAAATGATTTACACTTAGAAAATGTGAAGATTTGCAATGAAATTTAAACAATACAGTCTAATTAGTATCTTATACTTATGCCTGTATCCTAGTAAGACACTTAACATTGTAAAGGTAATGACTGCATGTCTACTTAGCATGTAATATTCTACAAAATACAACATCAACAAAAATCTCATCCCAACTCATGTTTCACCCATGTATACTTGGAACCTAAAATGAAGAGCTAGTTATTGGTACAACTCAAGAAAGTACTCTGAGTTTCTCCCTGCTTCATGTAGCTACTTTGTTCACACCACTTGTAGTATAGCTATTGAACCATCTCTTGGTTCAAACTGCAAATTGCTTCAGCAAATTCTGGCAAAATATAAATATATATTATTGTAAGCATAAATTCTGAAGTCCATCATGCCTGATTAACAGCTATTGGGGCTGAAATTCTGTTGTGGGGGTTATACAATAGCCAGGATAAACAACAGCAGGCTAAGATGTCTGTCCTCACATCGAGAAGATAGATCAAATCTAGATGAAAGATTTTTACAGTTTTTGTTTTAGTCCACCTAATTATTCTTCCATTTGCTGAAACTATTGATGGCTCTGTTAAGATATTTTTTGTTTGCATTGACCAAACTAGAGCTGGTCCCAAATATCAGTCAAGACTATCAAGAATATGTATTATCAAACTAACTTGATTACATTCTTAGACCTAAAGTTTCATTTTAAAAAAGTAACAGTAGATATAGTTTCGACAATGCATTTTTTAATTAATATTTTCAGTTTAAAAATATGACTAGGCAGAATGAAAGCACATGTAGAGAAATGGCTGACATTTTCAGTAGCAAAGGGGGACAGTTTGTGGCACAGCAAACATTATTTCCATTGCCGAGCTGGAGCTAAGTATTATAATGACTTTATAAAGCCTTCTGAAGACTGGAATAGGAAAAATTGTTAGATACAAGGGGAACGAGAAGAAAGACTGATTGTGATTACTTTCCTAGATTTGAATGTGTTTTATTAAAGCCAAAAAAAAAAAAATTCATTAAAAAAAAAAAAAAAAGAAAGAAAGAATTCTGGTCTTTCCTGCAGAATGGAGAATATATCTTGGAAAAATAGTGACAAAGGATTTTAGGTGTCATGGTTAAACATCTGGCTAGTTGAGGGTGACATGCTGTGGCAGGAAGACCTAATATAAAAACCTTGTGTGTAAAAAGAGAATAAAAGATACTGGAGAAAATTCTACTTTGACAGAAGGCTTTCAGAAATATTCTTGGTATTTAAATATTGCTTGCAGAGATTCAAAAAGGGTCACTGAAAAGACTGGAGAAGAAAGTGAAGAATAATACAAATTAAATTGATGAAAATGCCTCTGTATGACCTGCATGATTAAATGGCTTAGTTTGATCAGTTAATCAAGAAGATTGAGAGGTTGTCTGATTACAGTATCTACAAAACTATTTCTCCCAGTCAAGGCACTAGAGTTTTCTTCTAGCACAGAGAGCATACATAATAATAGCAAACTCTTATTTTGAAATTCTGACATAAATATTCATGAAGGTAGCTAACCACCAGAGCTACAAACCACCAATGGTTCTAATAGACTCTACATCCCTTATTGCCTATAAACCAAGAGTTTGTGTTTCTCTGAAGAGTATGCTGAGGTAAACACATGTTACTCAACTACATATAAGCTGACTGAAATTAAATGACTTAAGGTGAGAGGTCAGAGTTGAGCACTTAAAGGATCATTTCTGTCCATTAAACTTTTAAAGACTACACCCAACATGTATATGCATTATCAGCTGAAATAGTCTATCCATGCACAGAATTTAGTGATTATGCTGAAAACAAGAAAACCAAAGTCAAAGGTTAGATACAATTTTATTAATAGCTATTGATACTTAGTAAGTAGATCCTTGAACTTCAGTAGCATCTATAATGTTCCAATGAACATGGCTTAGACTTTGTTCGACTTCACTCCAGTATCTCTTTCATCCCACCAGAATTCTGTCCCACTTTAGAATCCAACAGCCTAAAACATGATCTTTGGGATAAGAAAGATGATTGGTTTGTACAGCATAGTGCCCAAGTCTTCTACGAATGCTAAACAAGTTAGACCTTGTTTATAAAAAAGGTCAGCTTCTGCTCCATGAAGTAACAAAATAATACGACAATGGATGAATGAGGGAAGAGGTGAGGAAAGAAGAAAAAGTGGTACCATGAAGTGACTTGACTGATGCCACATAGACTGTTTTCCACTTCTATATGACAGTTTTCCAGTTCTCACTAACAACCTTTTCTGTAACCACTAGAGAATACTCTTTTTTTATTCAGTGACCACAACAGAGCACAAGAAAGTCATCGAACTTTTGTAGCCCCGGCACAAATACAGCAGACAACTGAGCTGACAACTAAATGAGCTGAAAATTAGACTTTGGAACATAGCAAACAGTCTGTCCTATCCCTTTGCAAAGAGTTTTATACAAACGTTTTTAGAGGACAAAAGTGCAACAATGCATCTGTTGGAACGATTTAAATCTTGTACGTACTTGCGTAAGAGGTTTAGACTATTTACATAAAGTTTTCTTAATTCTCAGCTAGATAAAGAATGAATAAATATTTTCAGTGGTCACAGAAAATAATGAATTAATAGGAAGTCAGGAAATATTGATTAAATAAGGTGCTAAAATTCATAGCTGTAGCTTAAGTGTCTATTCTTTATTTCTGATTTCATTTAAAAGCATTATTATAAACACAAACACATACATATGCTCTTCCATGTAGCTCACGAAATTGGCTGGATGATTACAAAGACTTAGAGATGAAGTGCACTACAACAGATTATTCCTACACTTGATTGGTTTCAGATAGCTGCAGGGCTCTGACAGCTGATACTTGGCAGATGTGCTTCCACTTTAATACAGTTTATCTCCAAGTGATCAAGGCATTTGGTCTTTTATTTGGAATATGTGATTGTCTTCTCTAAGATCAGGCTAACCCAATGTAACCACTAGACTGAATGCACTGAACTAGAACTGTTAACTGTGCAAAAACTGTATACTTGTAAAAACTTAAAAACAGGATTCATAAGGATAATTAATCTTATAAAATCTGGCTCAAATGCTACTGCTTAATATTTTATGTGCTTTGATTTTCTTTTTCATGCTAGAGATTTGTGTGCTGTCACATGAGCCACCTTCTTCTGTGATGGTCTTTCTGTGAGAGTAGCTACTAACTTCTGGTTTGTTGTCTTGTGGTTTTAGAAAAAGCTGGGGAAGGAGGAAAATTTCCATTCCTCCTCCTAAGTCTTATATTCACTCTTTATCTGCACTCTTGATCAACTAAAATAATGTCTCGGCTAATTTATTCTTACAATTTGTGGGTAATGGGCACAGCTCATTAATTTTTTTGTTGTCTAAGTTACAATTACTTCCCCCTACCTCCGCTCCATGGGCCACAAATGCAACTTGGAGAATATTCTGAAAACAGAAATAATTAAGTCTGACATTTGCGTGTTGCTTCCAGCATACTAGCACTGATGTGTAAGGAAGACCACACCCACAGATCCATGGCTGATGATTAAAAGAAAAATACACCATAAATGTTTTGAAGACAAAGCCTGTTACTTTTTAAAAAAATCACCACATCTGACAGATAAAAAGTGCTTAAAATCTTAACAGCTACTTCAGGAATAGGAACATTTTTGCCAGCAAAATTACTTCAAATTCTGTAGGAGGTATCATCTTGAGTTGAGAAAACTCCCCTTACTGGAAGGCACCCTGGACAGAGGCTACAAACTGTCACCTCACTGTGCTGTTCTTATGGAACAACTTTCACAGAGACAGCAAACTTTGACGATAATTTCAGTTACACAAACTCTGTTCTCATCTTCCCACAACAAAAGATCCACTGTTTCCTTTACCCAGGATCAGAGCAATGACAAGTCATATTTTCATTTATATTAATATACTCATTTAGCCAAATAAGACTTCACTTATAGCAAACACAAGACTGGCCATAAGGAAAAGTAAAATTTAATAAAAAAGAGGAAACTTTATGTTTCAAATGTTGATATCTCAGTCTTTAAAATCACAGTACAGAAACAGTCCTGGAAGCACAGATGGGAATACAGGTACCTCCCCAGCTGTCAGAATAATGTTCTTTGACCTCTTTCCACTCTAATGAATCTTCAGTTCTGTGTATAGTAGATCAGCCATCACAGGAAGTATAAAAATAAATCTCAGCAAAAAAATAATTTATATGACTGATCACTAAAAAAATTTCCTAGCAGACTGGGGAAATAAATTGAACCTGGCTTTCATACATTTTCTACTTCAAGCATCAAACACCTTTTCTGGTAGCCTTTCAGAGATGGGTAGAAGGTATCTGGTATATTTTTTAACATACAGGAAATAATTTAGGCCAGTGTGCCACAGGTAGACAGAATGGACCTCCTGAGGCTTGCAGTGAAGGACCTGAAACATGGCTAGGTGTGTACAGCTGGGTTTTAATACACAGTGGATTTAGGTGATGCACCATTTAGTATGTTAACTATTTAAGATCACGCTAAGCAGCTCTTAACCATAGTAACCAGCACTCATGTTCTTTGGGGTTCAGTGCAATCAAGAAAAATTCCAGACATAAGCAGAGACAGCCAGAAGATGCCTGAGAGAGACATCCTCTAAGTCCACTGCTCTATACATCTATCTGTCCAAACCACAAATGCCACAGAAGAGCTACAGACACTTGCATACATTAAATTAAATGTATCAACATAAACATGAGTTACAATCAAATATAAACACATTAAAAGCTGTGAATCTTTCCACAGTTGTCCAAAAGAAAGGCTATCATTATTATTATGATGGCCTTAAAAATATTTGCCTGTATGACCTCAGTATAACAACTTATCCTGGGTTGGACTTAAACTATTTTTCTGACCACTAAGAATTACAAAGAATCTTGCTTAATATCCTTCAAGTGTTTAATGACAAATATTGAAACCAAAACTCCATTCTTACTGAGGTAAAATTCCACTCATCCTCAAAGATTTTATCAAAGCTGTAGGATTTGACCCTCAGCTAATATATGCCAGAAGAGATATGTGCACAGATTTTCAACACAGGAAAACAAGACAGGTAAGTCCATGACAGCTAGGCAGAAAAAAATGAATAGATCATCCTTTAGAGGTATTTCAAGAAGCAAAACGGAAAAAGAACCAAAACTTTAATTTTCCTTTATATTACAAGTTATTCAACATTACATTTACCTTCATGACCACTATACATTCAGGAACCATACATTTTGTCTCAAAATTTGGCATTCTACCACTGTGACACTGGTTCTTGCATCAGCTGCTTATTGTATTTAAGGTTCCATGTGACTGCTGTATTTAGACTTCAGAAGACCAGTCATCTGATTTATGGTAAAGGAAACTTTGGGGAGAGCCAATGCATTTACCTTGTTTATTCCAAATCAGTATTTTGGTATTATTGTGGACATTATGAATAATACATTTTTATCCAAAATTCCTTTACAGATGGACACTATACCACTTCTACTTGATTTTCTACCATGGTAGCAATGTTACTTAGATTTAAAACCTTAGAAACTTCGGCAATTGTAAGAAGACTAAAGAATTTTTCTTTCTAAAGCAGAAACGCATGATTAAGATGCATTGTGATTTTAGCCGTCAGTACATAAATATCCAAAGGTCCTGCACTTGAGACACAAGATTTAAAAGTGCTCTGAACTTTCAAATCTCCTGTTGAACGCATTTGTGATTACAGATGGTTGAATGTATATAATGAATATTTCATTACCCTTTAGTGCTTTATACTATGTGTCCACCTGACGTTTTGTTATTTCTGCCAAAAGGATGCTTCATGATATTACCCCAATGTGAAGTAATATAAACTATAAAGCAATTACTAATGCTGCCATCACTTCTATGGTTGTTACAAGAATTAAAAGTTGCTACAAATGTGTTCTGTTAGATAAAGAGGTGGGAAAGTTAAGATTATGAATCAATGCTTTCTTAGTAACTATTAAAATGAACTTGTACTAAGACTCAGTTGTTCTGGTTAAAGATGGTACTTTTTTTTTTTTTTTAAAAAAAAGAGAATTAAAAATAGAATACATAGTTAACTTCCAAGTGGCTTGGCAGAGGAAATGTAGGGTTGTTTAGTTTTGTTTAGTTGGTTTTTTTTGTTTGTTTTTGTTTTTTTTTGTGTTTTGTTTTTGTTTGTTTGTTTTTGTTTTGGTGGGGGTTTGTTGTTGTTTGGTTGTTGTTGGTTTTTTGTTTTGGTAATGAGAAATATCACCCAGCTGTATTTTAGTCCTATTTTTAACTAACTGTAGACAACAACAACTTGCTCCAAAGGATCCATTTTATGTCTTATATATACAAGTTCTGGGGGAAAAATAAAAACAAAAGACCTGTAATATGAAGAGCACAACATACCCATAAGCATATACCCTGTATTAACTGGCTGAACTTGAGATTTACTTTCCAATAAAATTTTACATTCTTCCCTCACTCTTAGTCCTATATTTCTAATTAATTTAAAACCGTTGTACCAAATCTTTCGGGGATTAAGACCACAATGTTAATACCATCATTTTACTAGTTTTCTTTATATTTAAACATTTTAATTGTAATCAGACATAATTGTACCATCCTGCTTCTCACTGATTTACAAAAGAGATTGATGCTAGAGTATTGTCCAGTATGGTACTGTATATAAAAGATAGGACTTCTTCCATCATTTTCAACACCTTCTTACACAATAAATGAATAAGAAAATATTTTAGGTGACTTGAAAGTTAAGCACTATATTGAATTGAGAAACAAGCATTTTTTTTTCAATAATGTCTATGTTTTACACATAGCTGTATTTATAGGACCACGGAGCAGGATTGTTGAAATTGGCTTGCATAATATTCAGGTAATGCTGACTTGATTCAGCTCACTACATAAGCTCCCAAGTTGTCACACTACAAAAGAGAAAAGGTTACCAAAAGAAAAAAAAGTTTCTAAATATTATTTAAACATTATTTCTTTCAAAGAAAGACCATAGGAAAGTCACTGTTCCCCCGCAACTAATTTAAGCATTTATTCAGTCATCACCTGCTGTCCTTGGACATAACAGGTAGAAAAGTAGACTTGTTAGGGAACATGTCTTTTGACTCTGAGGGGATAGATAGCATCTAGAAATAGCAGATCTATAGTTATTCAAAGACATTCCCTTGAATAGGTGACAATTGTACCTTAAGCCCAGTGCAACATTTTTATTAAAGAAGCAAACTAATGTCCAACCAGACAAACATTTGGCAGCATTGGTTTTGTAACATTTGCTATGCTGTGGTCTTTTCTACTAAAGCAAGAGACACCTAGAGACATGAACATGAATATGCAGTGTGCCCTCTTAACCATTTCTATCCTTTCTGGAATGGAGATTCCTGTCCCAGTAGTAAACATGCTGCTGCTCGTAGAAGGGAAAGTCAGGAGCCATAAACACCTTCCTTTATACATTTTACTGTCACACATCAACGCTCACCTCAAAAAGTAAAAGAAGGTCATTGACTTCAGCAAAGTGGAGTTAGCAAACCTTACAGCAGTAAACTCTTTTGCTGTGGTGTAACTATTTCCCCCTCTTCTTTTCCAAATTGTTACCTATTCTCACAGATAATTAGCCTGACATTTCCATCGCAGTATTAACATGAGTTGCAGCCTGAGAAATAATAGTAAGGAAGAGAACACAAGCAGAAAAAGCAAAAAAAGATGCAATAAGTGTGGCTTGGAACATAAATTTTGGAAGCACATGTATGAAACACAAGGCCACAGGGGCCAGCTTACAATCCATGAAATTCAAATTATGGTTAAGCTCCAGACAAGGTGACATCAATTTGAAAAGTGTGTTTATAATTACAGAGGGAATGAAAAAGAAAGAACATGGGGGTTCTACAGACTTTTTTAAGGCATTGCTCAGATGAATACTCTATTCTGCTACTTAAGAGTCCTGCTAACTATCCAGATAAGCTGGAAGAGCATTGAGTGTAAGAAGAAAATGATTTATAGAGATATCTTACTGTTATTACATACCAAATGATGTACCTGGCTAAGTAAAAAGTGGCACATAAATACAGATGGAAGGCAGGAGTATTTCAGGAAGCTTAAGAAATCATATCCAAAGTGAGTGAATGTGCCTTGTAATCATTTATTAGGATATGTAGGAGACATGAAGATTCACATTGAAGACCAGCATATCAGCTTTTATAACAATCTTTCACCTAAACCTGAACCCCTAAACCATTCAGATCCTAGTATTATAGAGTCTGGTTTTCTGCATTCAAGCAAGGCACGCTTTGAGAGGAGAGGTAATTTATTAGAACAGCCATTACAGATGGCACACAAGCCCCTTCTTTGAGTTCTACACCACCACCACCTTTTCTTTTCTTCCCAGAACCTTTAATGTTCCTGGTAGCATTCACACAAAATGAATGTTGAAACTGACAAGAGGACTTCAGCTGCTGAGTGGCTTCACTGAGAGAGCTTTCAGATCAGAAGTATTCAGCAGATATTAGCTGGTATTCAAATTCTTTGATATTTCAGGCCTTAGAATTAGATTTAAATAGTAAATTTCTAAGGAATGTGCTCCACTTGTTTACTGAAATGACAACACTTGTCTGTAATTTCCCAACACAGTAAGATTTCATTTTGGGAACTAAGTACATCACTAACAACGATTACAATTACTGATCATCACTGACTGATAGATTACTGATCATGATTACAACCATTACAAACTGCTAAAAGGGAAAAAATAGTAGAGCAGCGTGTCTTACCTCCATATATTATATTTTCATTTACGATAAAAAGCTTACTGAATCAAAAGAGAAGGAGCATTTGTTGCTCAGTTTACAATTAGATTTGAGATACTGGAATATAATACTCTGAAAAAAAGACTAGTAATCATAACAGTATCAGATCATCTGGTAAGCAAATTTACTAGTACTAAGTTGGTTGAGGTCAATAATTACTTTACTCAAATCAACATATTGTATTATTTGTACCAGCAACTATTACAATCAGTAGGATTTCCCACATGCCTCATCTCTTTTAAAAAAGTTCAATTAAAATGTGTCTTTCACTTTATTATATGAATTACAGGAAGGAGAGAACATCTCTTTCCACTGTACTACACTTTGCAGATATTTAAACTTGCAGGATATCCTGACAGTTTTATTGCAGAGGCAATTATACTGATTTTCTGAATTATAACTAATTTCAGTGATTCCCAATGATTGTAAAGCATCTCTATGTATCTCTCCCCTTTCTCTAAACCTATTATTTCCTCTATCTTCATTTTACATACATTGTTTGCTCTGAAATATATTAATTTATTTTATATCTTTATTTTACCAACCTTCTAACCCTGGGGCTAATTAGTCTTTCAGGTTGCTTTGACATTTGTGGCCAGCTGGAGGATTTGAAGCCAGTGTCCTCAGTTAAGGACAGTGTCCTTTACACAACCACCAATGCACTTTCCTTAGTAAAGGTAAATTGGATTATGGATTATCCAGTCTCACTCGGGAGGTAGCCCATTTTATTGCCATAGTGAACAAATCAACAATGCCTCCCTGAGCCCCACTCCTCCAGTTCAGTTGTGTCAAATTAAAAAGTGGAAACCACACCACCCGACAATCCGTCACCTAAAGCAATACAGGATCAAGAAAAAATTTCCTTTTGAGACTAAACCCAGCTATGTTAAGTTTATTTGGTTTTGTTTTCCCTTTCTGTTCTTCTTCCAGAGCAGCAAGAGAATGGAAACAGTGCAGTGAGACACGCAACATTACACATTGCAGTTTCATGCTGGTATGTGCACCAGCAAAGTAGCTCTTTTGGCCAGATGGCCCAAGGAAGCTCTCAAAGATAAAGCGTAGTTACAGGCTGCAACCTCCAAAGCTTTTGGAAAATGTTCAGAGTCCTTCAAGTCCAGCTGAGGTCTCAAATCTTTGACTATCATCTCGTTCCTAGATAGATGGTAGCTTTTAAGTATACATCTTCAGTCTACCCTAGACAGGCTTACATCTTATATGGACATACTGTGTTACAAATAAATCTGCAACCTGTCAGTTACTCCTCTAAGACTCTTTGTTTCTGCCTTGGATTGCATCTCCATTCCAGGCTCTCCCCTCAGAACATTCCCTGTTACACCAAAACACAAACATCACTTATTGAACCAACATAACCTTACGCAGGTCAGCATTTCCTGCAACCCTTCGAGAAACCAAAGATGAACGCAATGCAGGAGAAGCCCTGGCAGCTGCTTTGTCAATTTGAAAGCCAGGTGAGGAAAAAAAATAACTATGGAGTTTCAGATTGAAAAATAATACAGTATTTTTAAATAATTACTTGGCTGTGGATGAATTTCTTACACAGTGGTCTACATTTTTTTTCTTATGGTGGGATGAATTATATGTGATAGCTATATGAACACCTCATTTATATTATACAACTGGATCTACATAACTTGGTGTTGACTGCTACATCTTAGCAATTTATGTGCATGTGAGTGTGTAAGTGTTTTCCAGTCCTATCATGATTCTACAAATTACATTCAGTGACAAATATGCCAGGAAAACACTGTTAGATACAACACCAAGAACCTGCATTCAATTATTTTTTTCTCTTTGCTAAGGCTTCATAGCTGAATGACAATAGATTTAAGACATCACACACCACACAGATTTGATTCAAAGCTATTGTGACAAAGCCTTTTGTGAGAACTAAAAAAAAAAAAAAGTGTTTAACTTGGTGATGTGCTTCCTCCTGTTAAATTTTCCCTTTCCTCACAAAGGTGTATGGAACAAACCATAATCAGGGGCACACCGATTGTGTCCTGCCTTACAATCCAGCTCGTCCGCTTCCAAGGTCGGAGCTTACAGTTGTAGTGAGCGACAGCAATACTTATTGAAGCATTTCCCCTGATGAATCCAAGGAAGTGTGTACCCACCCAACTTCACTCACTTTAAGATTGAGAAAAAAGCAGGTGTAAGACAGGGCCCTAAATACAACTTTCATTATATGAAACATTAGCCCCCTGAACTCAGCTTCTACCAGCTCAGTACCAGAGGCCACAACTTTCTTTCATTTAAGTCAATAACAAAACTTTTCAAATATGCAACAGTCTACCTAAAGATGAGACAACCACAGCACGTCTTTTTCTTTTGTATTGCAAATGACTTTGTGAACTCCCCATTTTTTCTCTCAGTTCTTTCGTTTTAATCATGGCAGATATTTAACCGAGATAAATGGATTTTGTATCTGTAATTCCAAATTAGCAGTATCTAACTTTTATGTAATTATGTGCTTTGAAATTCAAACATTAACCATTTATGGGACACCATGCAAGGAGAGTGATGGTATACATATTCCAGAAAAGAAGATTTACACATATCAAGTTAAACAGGTATTTATGTTCTTCATGTAATTTATATTTTTCTTTTCATAGTTCTAATATAATCTACACTTAAATTCTTATCTTTATTCTGCAAACAAGCCCTAGAGCTGCAAGAGAGCAAGCGGTGACTTCTTCCAACTACAGCAACAAACTAAATTGCCTGAAAATGAAAGATTTGTTCCAGGAGTAAAAGGCTGCCTGGAAGAAACTTGAACAGGTTCATACTTAGTTCTTTCCACTCATTCATTGAGATTGGACTATTAAGACTTATGTTTTGTAATTAAATTGCACCATAGCTATTAGAGATTCTGGGTAAGTAGCTCTAAAGAGTTTAAACAACTGATGAAATCTTTCCAACTTGTTCCTCATGAAGGTGACATACTTTCTCAAGTTGCAGTGAGGGAAAAATGAACCAGATATCACACTCATGGTGTAGAAGACATTTGTGAACTTGACTTCTCCAAAAAGAGAGTGTGCACTATGGTGGATCTAACACATAAGATCATGTCTCAATATGTTACTATGCTTTTATATTTATTTCCATTTATTTATTTTTAGAATGTACCTGGACAAAGAATGCCCAAGAGACAGAAGGAAAGTGTGGCAATTTCATATGTGTTCATTAAGCTTTCTTCTCTCAAATGTCATACTCCTGCTAGAACGAAGAATATAACATAACTGGATTAATAAAATTTTAATATGCCTTGCAATTAAATAACTCTCATTGAAGCTACATTGTTGATACATGTATTTTCCACTGACTTCAGCATCAGTTTATGCTGAAGTTTCTTTAGCCTAGTGACATTTAAAAACAGCAAGTTTTATTTCTGAGAGAAATTGCCTGTGCTTAGTCCATTATGATTTGGCATTTACATTGCAGTCATAGCCTGCAGCTCCAGCCAAGATCAAAACCCCACTGTTCATGCACATATAAATGTATGGTCCCTGCTCCAGAGAATTTAAATCTGAGGTCACCTGCTAAGCCAGCTACAGAAAACCAGAGAATATAAATAACAAATTATAAATGTAGCCTTTTAGACAACTGCTACCCTGAGGTTATTGTTACTGACACAGAAAAGCCTGAAGGAGAATTTTTGCTCCCTACAGTGAAACTACATTTTGGATGCAGCCCACATAATCTGGGTAAGTACGCTTTCTAAGATGGAAACCAAACAATGTAAATTTGTTGTGTGGCCTAATATTTGAATATAGTAGTTTTTCTTGTGCATAAATCATGCTGTGATTCAGACGACTGAGAAAGACTCATTAATTTGGAATTCAATTATTTTACTAGTACATGAAAGGTTTGCATTACTAGTTTTACTGAAGTTCTAATGTATTTGCTTTGATGAAGACATGCTGCTTAGAACGATAGGTTTCCATTTTCCATTTTAAAATGCAGGACTTGTTGGAGTCTGGACTTGGGCCTGTCTTTTGATTGTGAAATACACCTTAACTTGATTTCTATTTCACCAAGACTGTATGAATTTTGAAGGGCTGTCTACAAGCCAAAGACATTGATTTTTTTCTTAACACCAAGGCAACTAAACAGTGAACTTCTGTATTAGTTATTTTATTCCCTTCTAATATCCCTTTCTCATGTCCTACCCTAAAATCTGCCCACACATATTACAAAATTAAATTCAAATATGTATCAATAAATATATATCAAACACACAGCTATCAATACTTAATCCTTTAAATTATTTTACCTTGTTTAAACTGTACTGCTTGATGTCATTTTGCAGCCTGCCAGCGAGTTGTGAGCACTCGACATCCAAAATTCAATTGGATCCTATGTGGGAAGCTCACACAGTGGGATACTGATAAAGCTTCACAACTCTCCTTCATTCTGTCTCCTGTGCACAAGTGTCCTTTGCAAGACATTCTCTGGCATCAGATAAAACACCTCCAGGCACTAACAGCACTACAGAGGTAGCACTTTCTCTATCAGTGTAGTAGCAATTGCTGGTGACCCAAGATGCTCTAATTCTGCAGCAACTAAAATAAGACCCATTCTTTCCGCTGAGATGTCCTTAAGCACATAAATGAAAGATTTTGCCATCTTAAACACTTTTAAAAGACAAAATCTATTGAATCCATTGCTTCTTTATTTGGAAGCATATCCCATATAGAGGTTCTTTACAGTATTTGTTTTCAACTGTTTTTTTCAAGACCCTTAGACTACCGTTATATACAGTATTTTGTTCTATACTCGGCTGCTTGTTTGCAAATGGAAAGAAAGTTGAGTTTCTCATAACTGTACTAATATTTTGCAATTTATTTGCAAACTACTTCTCTTAATACTTAGCAAAATTTAGATACTTGTTTTTTAAAGGCTGGAGAGTTTTCACTTTAGCTCTCTCCTTTTGACTAATTACTTTCATATGCTTTGTTACACATTCCTTTGTCACTCCATATCAGACAGAGGAAAATGAAAAAGGTAGATATTTTGCTCAAATATAATTTTTTAGGGTTTTATATTTGGGGGTGGGGAGGATTATAAATATTAGAATTGAATGCTGCTCCCTAAGAAGTTTAGCCCAAAAGCCTAAAAGCTTTACACTATAGCATTTATAATGTGAATTTACTTAGAATTTCCTTTTTCTTCATCTGTAATTCACAGATTTTTTTGTTAAAAGAATGCTTTCTTATTAATCTAAATCTGTGTTAAATTCTGGAGTTAACTTTTACTGTTACACTTGGAATACTTTTCGCAATGCTATTTAAATTCCTTCATTGCATGACTGCACACCTCTGTTGTGAAGAACTTTATTGGTTTGTTGGACATAGTTCAAGTCCCATTAAAGATTATTCCAGATTTTGTTTCACTAGTTATTTTTCCACCAGTGAACACAAATTATCTTGTACTTTTCACCAATCTTGATTTGATCCATTTTATCCTTTCAGGCCTTTGTTTCAAGTCATTTGCCAATTAAGTTGCTCAAATACATCCTTATTTATTAAAAGTGGCTGCATTTTCTGCTTATTTAGCAATAGTACATGAGCCTATTATGAATACATGGTGAATTAATATAAAGACCGAGACCTTAACTATTGTTATCTTTTCCTCTGCTTTTGTTAATACCAAGACCTGTATTATTCATATTGGAATCTTTTGAACTCTGAAGGTTATGGAGAAACTGAGACGCCACTTTCAAGTTATTGAAGCTCTGAAACGCTTTTAGGCTTCATGGTGAATTTAAAATCCAGTATTACTGTCACAAAGCTCTCGTTACTGTATGGTTTGAATACATTCCAGGCACAGCCACTAACAGAATTAATGCCTCTGTCCCTGCCCTTGCCCGCAGACAGGCCTGTTAACCATCATTCAGGTAAACACCTTCCATTTTTCTCTCACTTTCCCACTGTGATAGTCTGTTGGACTGTGAAGTCCTTCAGAAGATTCAAATTTTTCTGAGGCTTTTACCTCACTAATGACAGCTCCTTCCCACTCGCAAAGCAGGGAAGGGAAATGTCAAGAGGCAACTGAAGGGAAAGACAGCATCTCTGCAGCACAACTGCAAACTTTTTCTTTTTTTAATTTTAGCCTTTTTGAACTCAGAAAACTCAGGTGGTGGTCAATAAGGACACAAGAGCTCCTCATCTCAGTTGGCTTCTTTACTGTCATCCTTGTGATCTTATTCCACTGCACACTCTACACATTCTGACATACCTGAAGCAGTTCAAGGCCACGGTGACCATTCTTTAGCATTGACGCTTACAATATCAATTGCGTAACAAAGCTTTTTAGTACATTTCCTGCTTCAGTTTTTTAACATATATCTAAGGTGTACAAACACTTTATTGTAATACCTGTAATATCTACCTGCAGCCATTTTATTTTTTAAAGTCTTCTGTTATCACGGATTGTCAATTTATGAGCTGCCCAGACATGTCAGGACCACAAGAGGCCTCACTGTCCTGATCCCACCTCCCTTGGGGCTTCCACAACCCTGTCCATGGCCCAGGACCCCATGGCAGCCCCCCGGAACCATCAGCCCTTACCCCTGCCACACCACAGACGGGCC
This sequence comes from Streptopelia decaocto, assembly GCF_964273445.1. Classification (NCBI taxonomy): domain Eukaryota; kingdom Metazoa; phylum Chordata; class Aves; order Columbiformes; family Columbidae; genus Streptopelia; species Streptopelia decaocto. The sequence goes on from NC_138655.1 coordinate 76,655,955, forward strand.
GGTCTCCAGCTCCCCACAGCCTTGCCCTGCCCAGCCATGGGCCTCGCTGAGCCAGGTCTAGCCATGGGCCCACATCCCAGCCCAGCCTTGGCCTGTCCCCACTGCCAGGGTGGTGCCCAATGGTGAGGCTGGGGCTGCCTGGTGACCCCCAGCTTCCCTGCTTGATCCAACAACTTGTAAGTTTGATACCAGCCCTAATCCATCATCTTTTTGCTGTCATCAGTGCAAAGCTAAGCCTGCAACAAGAACCTCATGGGCAATATGCCCCCTCATAGTTTGTGTCAATGAAAGTATCAGCAATGCTGTAAGACACGGATAGTAGCAAACAGTTACGCCTTGGGTGAGACTCCCCAAATGTTTCTGATGGATTCTCATCACTCATTTAGACCCTGGACCTGTGTGATCACTCCAGCACGTTATCTCCTAACCACCTTAGCTTTCCTGGCATGACCATTTCTGTATCTGAAGAAACTGTTTACACTGACAATTTAAAATTATGAAGGTGCAGTTTGGCAAATTTGACTGTAGGAGCTGCCTGGTGACAGCTACTTCCACAGTGGCTGCTAAGAGAAATGTTGAAAAAAACATTAATTCTGAATATGGCTAATCATTTGGATTATATATTTTTTTGTGTAAAAAACCAAAAATAAACCACACCAAAACAGCAACAACAAAACAAAAACACCCACCACAACCACCACCAAAAAACCCACCACCAACAAAAAACCAAAAACAAATAAACAGCACATTAAGTGCTTATTTTAAAATAATGATGGTCTATTCCACCCAGAAGCACTGCTGTCAAGACCAAAGTAGGTGAGTACTGAAAGATCAGTGATGCCAGAAATAGGCACATTTTCTCATGATAATACCAATTTCTTAGCAGTGACAGAACAAAGCATATTGTCAACAATGCCAGAAAACAAAATTCAGGACCATGAACTTTCACCTTTTTTTCTGAATGTTTAGGTGTACATGAATATGCAATTCTCATAATGTCACTCAGTATAAGAAATTTTGTGTAGTCCATCTTTGCCCTAAAAAATTAATTGTAACCCCCAAAACTCAAAAATCAAGCAGCATATTGGTTGTTTATTTTTCTTGCAAAATGACAGTAAGAGGTGATCTGAAAGTCAGTTTGCTAAAAATGTATGTTGATTCTAAGAGGGTCAAGCTAAATTTTCTTGCTTTTCAACATGAACAAATCTGAAATGAGAAATTTTGACACTGTAGCCATATAAATGTTATTGACTTCTTTAAATATAAAACAGAAAATGGTCACATTTATATGCAGAATATCAAACCTAACATTGTATCACAACCTTTTTCTTATAATATTCAAATAGTTCATTTGTGGTTTGAATTATCTCTTTTGCTGTCATCCTTTGGAGATGTCTACTACTTACTAAAAATCGAAGCAAAACAAAAACCAAACCAAAACTTAAAAATGCCGTATGAAAAGAAAATTAGTTAATTTTTTGAGTCTTTTTATATGCACAGTGATATATGACCATTACAGTGTAAGAAACGGAGTGATTTTATACAGCCTATGGATGAAAACTAACCAACTCTTGGCTATGTCTCCTTGGTCATTCCTTTGGATTAAACTGATTATTGTTCATTTCAGAGAAGCAGAAGGCATTTAAAACCAGTGGTAAAGAAAACACTAGAAATGGACAGTTCAGTGCCCTATATTTTAAAACACTTTGCCTGGTGATGAAAAAACTGTTTTCTGGAGTAAAAATGGAATAGAAACAATCGCAGGGCGGCAAAGCAAATAACTAAGAAAGATTGCTCAGTCACACTGATCAAAGCAAACCTATGGCATTTAAATATTCACTGAAGTTCCTATGCCTGCTAGGCTTTTCCTGCTACAGAGATGATACAGCACTATGCAAATTTGCAGTGGTGAAAGACAATTTTCATTAGCAGCAAGGCTGCTAATTTTATAGTTCTTTTATTAAGAAAGACCTATTCACTGAACAGTGAAAATGTATGCCGTGCATGAAGGGAAAGTTCAACGGCATTATTGAGAGATGTACCACTTAGTGCAGATTGTCCATGCAGAATATTAAAAGCAGTGCTGCCATCTCTTGGTTGTTTTTGGCTGTAGTAAACATGTACTGTATTTGCCACACTTAAAAAAAAAAAAAAAAAAAAAAAAGAAGAAATCAAAACATCCCAACAACCTACAGAAGTGAATGCCACAACCTGGCACTGCTCAGCAACGTCCACACTATACGATATGAAAGGGTAACATTCAAATATTTCAGTAAATGGGCCTACCCCAACAGATTAAGCTCATGCTTCCCTATCAGCCATAGAGGAGACATTTATACAGTGGGGTTTTTTTTCCCCCATCTCTCTTCTTGCCTTTGGGGTAATTTTACTTCCTGAAAAAAGATGACATTTGGAGTAGACAGAAGTGGAATGTCTCAGAGAACATTTAGGATGTTATCTGTTAAATTCTAAGTGTAAAAGCATATGAGTCCTGCAGGGAAGATTTCTGGTGGGATTCATGTTTGTTTTTTTTTTTCTCAGGAGAATATATGTGTTTTACAGATATATATATATATATATACACACAAATTTACTTATGTCTACAAGAATGCATAAGCAATATAGTTGTCCTGTTACAGTGGAGAAATATAAATCATTTTGATCAATACTGCACAGATGTTGAGTCTCGCCCTTCAGGCACCATCTAAAAAGTAAAACTTGGCAATGAACTGCCAGAATCAGAGCCTCGTCTTCTCTTTCCTTCTAGATTTCAACCTCTTTGATATGCAAACAAGGGTTGCATTATATTTCCTTCCACAGGAAAAATATAATAAATCATAGTGCAACAGAAACCCACATGATGTCTCTCTTACAAATTAACACTCCTAATATTCTTAAAATAGAAGCTTACTGCCGTGGCCTTTTTCACCTAAGCTTTTGCTTGGATATGAAGTTTTGAGATGCCTGAAATTGTCTAGTCTAAATTACTCTTTCAGATGCTCCAAAGAAACAGAACTTGTGTATATGTAATACTTGTGTTGAGTATAATCTCCCTTCAACTCAGGCCTCTCATATGTCCTTAGTCATAAATCTAAAACTTGAGTTAGTCACTGGATCTGTCCCAAAAACGTGGTTAAAATGTTTAGGGGCAAATTCAATAGTCAGACAAGCATTGTAAGTCACAAAATTCAAAGCATTTTCCGAAAAAAAAGAGCTGCTGAAAAAAAAGTTTGCTCAGGGCTGTGTTTGGGTGAGGATTCAATATCTCTGAGGCTGGAGATCACAGAATGGTTAGGGTTGGAACAGACCTCTGGAGATCATTACATCCAAAATTCCACAACCAAACTATGTACCTGTTTGTGAATCTGACTACATTTGTGGTGAAAATAAAAAATGTCCTAATATCTAATCAGAATTGCCCATGTTGCAGTTTGTGTCCATTGCCTGTCACTGCTGGCTCATGTCCCACTTGCTGTCCACCAGGTCCCCAGAGCTGCTTTGTACCCAGGCTGCCCCAGCCCCTACTTTTGGATGGGGTTATTCCGCTTCTGATGCAGGACCTAATCTGCGTGTAAAACGGAAAGAACTGACAGCCATAAAGGACAATTGTCACAAGTGATTAAATAGAGTACAAGGTGGAAAGCTAATAATAAAACATATTATTTCCACTGAATACCCACATTCAGCTTTTTTATGGCAGCCATTTGGCAGCTCGGTTCTTTGGAACTTAGGGTGCAAGTGCGGGACGGGAGAGGCATCAGATTATCAATTATCTGATGTAGCATGGCACCCAAGTAACAAATTGCAATTTATAATACAACTCTGTCACAGCTTACTACTGTTCTGTTTCTACATGGATAACTCACGACTCCTCAGCTGCCTTTAAATTTGGATATATGTGATGCAGGTAAGCACTTTGTGATAACAGAGCCCCTCTGTATGTAGTAAGGGAAGAAGAGAACAGAGAAGCCACACACAAACCACAACATGATTAACAGAATTAAAATCTGCCATTGATCAAACAAAGACATTCTGCCTATAGCTGCAAAAATAGGCCAGCAATTATTATGTCAGGTACCACAAGAGTAGAAGAGAAATGCTGAGCTGGATGGAAACAAAACCAAAAGCTTCAGTATACAGTCTAAACTTAACCGATTCAAAAGTCTTTATCTCAATATCAGAAAATACTGTATTATATATCAGTATTGATACGGTCAAGCAATTCAACTAGTGAAAAAAATCAGGCCCTTATCTTTTTTCTTTCAAGAACCCATCTTTTTTATATGTGTGGATGTAAGCAAAGATTGCCTTTACATGAAGAAACTCATACTTGAGGCTGAACAGATACACTCACTCAGCTGAAGTTTTGACCTGACATATCCAAAATAAAAAAGGATTAATAAGCCTAAATTTTGCTTAACTATTTAAAACCAGAGAAGTTGCAGTGAAATCAAGAACTAGTAGTATATAGCATTCTGAACCTACTTTCCAAATACTATTAAACCAAATTATCAATAATTAAAATGATGAGTGGTCTTTGATTAGATTATATTGACTAGTCACAAACATGACGAGAGAAGCAGGTAAGTTGTGAAAGATGTAATATTTTGTTACGTTACATACAAATTTTACCTCCAGGTGGCCATTAAGAAGAATACATAATCAGCTATTCTATTAAAATAAATAATGTTAGTTAGGAGAACTAAAATATTTTTAAAAGAAACCATAAGTAATGCTTTGCAAGATACTATATGCTTGTTGCAGTGTTTTACCACATAATTCAAGCACCATTTGCCTTGCAAATTAGTGGTACCCAAAGGGCATTGCCTTGGAGCAAGGAAGTCACCAGATAGAAGAGCTGTAACTGTACAGCCTGGAGAAGAGAAGGCTCAGGGGGAATCCCATCACCGTGTATAAATACTTCAAGAGAGGGAGCAAAGAAGATGGAGCCAGGCTCTTTTCAGTGGTGCCCAGGGACAGAACAAGAGCCAATGGGCACAAACTGAAACACAGGAGGTGCTGTATGAACATCAGAAAAGACTTTTTCACCGTGAGAGTGACTGAGCTCCGGCACAGGTTGCTCAGAGAAGTTGTGAGTGTCTGTCCTTAGAGATATCAGAAAACACGTGAACATTGTTATGAGCAAGTGGCTCTAGGTGGCCCTGCTTGGGAAGTCCCTTTCAACTTCAATCATTCTGTGCTATCAGGAAGGCAGAAGGATAACTTGCACATCATACAGCATCAGTGTCACAGTACCAAAACCAAACGCCCTATACTAACCGTAGGGCACTGATAACGATATGTATCTAACAAAATATTTGAAGACATTGTCCAACCTATAAAGCATCATTTCTCTATAACAGTTACTTCTGTAGCTTTGCAGGGCATTATGGACATTAGTTTCAATAACATTTGGGTCATAAATTAATTACTTTTTCTGCAAACAGACACTGTATTAGCAAGAATGGTAATTACTGGAGTGTTTTATGTACTACTGATATTCCACAAGTATATAATTTATCTAACTATGAATTTTTATAATAGTACCAGTCTCTGACAATGCTTTTGTGTTACTGCTGGGGATTTTCTTAGGAATCATACTGATATGATTTCCTATTTTTATTTAGAAAAATGAGGACAGCCCCTAATTTAAAGGACATTTTCAGAAGCTACATGATCACATTTCTTTATATAAAAGAAACATCAAGAGACAGGTTGAAGGTAAAACTGTTGACTAGGAGAATAAAATGGACTCTCTCTTTTACTGCCAGTTTATTCCCAACAGGTGCTACCTCACTGATCTTTGCTAATATACATTCATGGTTTTCCATCTTGTACTTAAACTAGGACTGCCTCACACAACGCATAAAGTTCAAGTAATGATTGTTTTGTCCTATATAAGCTCAGAGGGAATATTGTTCTTTCTAACTTGTTTGCTTGTTTTTAAAAATACAGATGTCAATAGTTTGGGGTTTAAAGGTTTAAAGACAGCCGTACTTTCATCATCTATGAAGAGGTCAATAATAATGGTTTAGCTATTGAAATGACTAACACATATGAAAGAAGACAAAAAATGTTATCCTTAAGAAAACTTTCTTAGCGCAACCTATTACTTACCTTAAGCTGACAAAATTTCCTATTTTAGAAACCCAGCATGGATGCCAGGATTCAACACAGCTCTTGACTGTTCTGTAAACTCTATGTCCCCATGCAGGCTGCTCTGGAATCTCTGCATCCTCCAGTGTCACGACTCAAATGCAGCCAGGCAGAATCAGTTCCTCCTAACTGTCTGTTAACCACAAGAGTTTCCTTAAAAAGAGATCAGTTGCTGTGGAGACATCCACAGAGAAGGAAAATCCATCAAAATTTTGTCACTTTTACATCACTATTATCAGGCTAACAGGCAGTGGTACATTTTGTACTATTTATCCCTATCCTCTTCTCTGGCACTTCTCACAAGTGAGCTCAGCAGTTATAATAAAGATGAAAAAGATGTGCTCCTAGAAATTCAAAGATGAAAGTGTCTGTTAGAAAAAGAAGAAATTTTCTTTAATTTCTGATGTTAACCCATTGTAATATACTACTTGAGGTCAACTCACTTCCATAGAACATCTGGGAGGCATGTTCCACAGTTAGGAACCTTTCACAGACAAGTTTCCACAGGCTTGCCACCTTTAATGACAAGCTTTAAGCTTAAGAGCTTATGTTATCCACAGCTGCGATAAGGATAAAAGCAAACTTTCTAACGGCAAGGTACCAGTCCTCTTTGATACTGGCATATTTTTTTCCTGGGGCCTCATTCGAAAAAAGATCTGAGCCTGTCTCAGACAAGGTTGTTAACTGAAAGTCAAAAAAGAAAACCTCAAAGGGGAGGACTGAAAACATTTTCAGAAACATGAATGAGGCCCATTTTTCTGCAACTTGTGCCTCCATCTTCCAGGACAGAGAGAAGGGTTTGCCATGGATGGGGAAATTATTTTAATGTATAAATGTATTTTCAGTTTTTTTTTCTCTACAGATATTTCATCCTGTTTCCCTACAGTGCTAATGTAGGATGTGAATTTTCAGGAAAATATATGTGTCCAGATTTGTTGAGCTTAAACTATGATTGTGAAACAGAAAGGAAATTACAATTGCAGTGTGGCTGGGTATTAGGTTTCTGCCTGTGTGCAAACCCAGGGCTTTAGTTGTCATCTCCCTGGGTGGACCAGGAACTGCCAGGCTTGGACAAACTCAACTGAGTTGAGCCAGTGGACTAACTGATCTGCAAGCTGCCTATTTTCTAACAAACATACTGTCCATGAGCGTCTGTGTAACAAGTATATCTAGATAATCAGATAACTCTGGAATCAAGAAAGCACATTTCTCAGGGTGAAAACTGCTGTTTTCCTTCCCTGTCCCACCTTCCTGAAGAGCAGAAAGACATTTACATTAATGAACAGAGATGCATTAGTATTTTTGTAGACTCACAGAATGGTTTGGGTTGGAGGGGACTATAGAGATCAGCTAGTTCTGAACCCCCTGCCATGGGCAGGGACACCTCCCACTAGACCAGGTTGCTCAAAGCCCCATCCAGCCTGGCCTTGAACACTGCCAGGGGTGGGGCATCCACAACTTCTCTGGACAACCTGCTCCAGTGCCTCACCACCCTCATGGTGAAGAATTTCATGCTTATATCTAATTCAAATCTACCCTCTTTCAGTTTAAAGCCATTACCCCTTGTCCTATCACTACGTGCCCTTGTAGAAAGTCCCTCTCCAGCTTTCTTGTAGGTCCCCTTTGAGTACTGGAAGGCTGCTATAGGGTCTTCCCAGAGCCTTCTCTTCTCCAGGCTGAACAACCCCAGATCTCTCAGCCTGTCTTTGTAGGAGACATGTTCCAGCCCTCTGATAGTCTGGCCATGATCCTTTTGATGCAGCCCAGGATACGGCTGGCTTTCTGGACTGCGCGCGCACATTGCCAGGTCACGTTGAACATCTCATCAACCAGCTCCCCCAAGTCCCCCTCAGGGCTGCCATCAATCTGACCTCCACCCAGCCTGTATTCATGCTTGAGATTGCCCCAACCCATATGCCGGACCTTGCACTTGGCCTTGTCAAACTTCATGAAGTTCACATGGGCCGAGCTCTCAAGCCCATCAAGGTCCCTCTGGATGTCCAGATATGATGGTTTCAGCCAATATGGTTTGTCTCAACTTACCGCTACACTATGTACAGAAAACACATATTTCTCAGATGAAAGGACTGGCCAGAGTATTGCTGAGAGAGCCTTCTGACTACTCAGGAAGACCTCAAAACATTGTGTGGAAGTGACCTTTTAATTTACCAGAAGGAAAGAGATCAATTGAAAGATACATCGTAATCACATCAACAGGTTGATTTTGACAAAACCACAGAACACTGATTATAACCTGTGTTTATCTATGACTTCAACTGTCTGTAAGTCCAATGCAGACTCACATCCTTAAATTTAAATTGAGAGTCAAGGTAGCATCAAGAACAGTTGTTTTTTGCTGAGCAAGTGGAAAGTGAGCTGGTCACTTCAGGTACAAGAAACCCATAGCAAGAGGCTGTCAAAGTAGAAGCTAAGGATCTAAGTGAAGAGGCCAAAGCTATCATTTCTTTAAAAGGGATTGTTCAATCAAGGAAATATTAGGTGGAAGATGAGACCTAAATCAACAGGAAATTCAAAAAACAGCAAATAACAGTTGTACACATTTTGTCTAGAAGGACTAGTTGAACTAATAAGGCTGTTTGGCAGGTCAGATCTATCACCAGACTGACCACAAAATCAATGGAGAAATAAAATCCCAAAATAACCATTAACCAGAAGGGGTTAAAAGACTCTTCAGACTTCATACTCTTTCCTAGATGCAACTAAAGCTGTGTTTGTAACACTATTAGGTATTAACCTATGGAGATGAAAGGTCTCATAGTAGATCCTCATTTAAATCATCCTCCACTGTGCCAGGAGCTATTACATGTTGCATGTCTTTAAGAGGTATTGTATTCACATAAATAATCTTTTTTTTTTTTTTTTTCCCTGAAACACTAAAAGGGCACATATATAATTACCTATAGTGTACCTATAATGAAACAGCTTTCTTAAAAAAAACACTTCAATTTCAATTTCTAGTAAGCCATTTTTATTACGAAATTTATGAGTAGGAGCTTCACCCTTTACTACTTACACATCATCCTGGCTCATGAGATGCTTCTATTGTTTATTAGACATCGGTTGACCTTGGGATAACACCCACCTCAGAAATAATTTCAGTGAATGGAAATATGTTTAGCAATACATGAAAGACCTAGACAGTTCTGATGAGAGAGAGTATACAGATTAATAGAGGTCTAGGTTTGGGGAATTGCATTACCGCTTGCATCAGCTTAAACGATCCTACAACAACCATCTCACATTGACACAGCTTGCAGATTTATGCACTGTAGCAAAGAGCCAGTCTTATCACAGCTCATCCACTATCAAGTGTTTGGAAAAGATAAGAATTCATTTGCATTTTTAATGATGGTTCGATGTCTTGACTTCTTTGCAGATGCTACATTGACAAATACTAATTATAGCTTCAAACGTTCACTTCCTCGAGGCTTACTACATATATTTTAGGGATATATTTCTTCAGTAAAGAACAAGTACTTGCATGGAACCAATTGACACAGGTGAGTAACTACACAGTAAAGTTATATTAGTTCTTTGATGGGGTATTTTAATATATCCTACAACCTCCTGGGTCAGACGATTACAAGATACACTTGTATTCCAAGTCCATCCTTTCAGTAAGATGGATCACCAAAAAAGGTTGTCAATTGATATTTGACAACATGGAAATTCATTTTCCCCCTCCCTTCTTTTCCTCCTTGTTCTGCCCTCATCAGGAAAATATGCATGGAAGAATGCAGCAGACCACATTCATTTACTAAATTATAATACCTAGCTCTTAATTATAGCCACTGGGCAGACTTTTATAGGGCTATGTGCTTCATTTAGTTATAACAGACACCCATCATTTGACCACATGTCCTTGTTCAAAAAAATGTAATAAAAAGAACATGACACCCTGATAGGAAAACATTCACAAAAATACAATCTAAGATGCTGTGAATGACCTACACACTAAATATTTCCCTTTAATATCTCATATATAAATATCAGAATGTTACTTTCTTACTACAAAAGTACCTTAAAAAAGTGATGTGAATCTCCTGAGAAGCTAGGCTGAGATGAAGAACAATTAGCAAACATAAGGGACTTTTGAGTCATTTTGTATTAATTAAGCATTTAGTTCTGACACATTTCTAGGAATGTACACCAAGTTTATATGTACTCATAGTTGCATACATTCTGAATTAAACACTAGTTACTCACTTCAAAGTTGTCAACATCTTACACTGCGTGACTATGGAATGTTAAACATCTCTGCTCAAATCTCAATTGATTATCAAGGCAGCACACCTTTTGAAGGATTTGTTAAAGCATGGTAGATAAAGGCATTTATCTAAATTCTGACATACACAGTATGCAACTTCACTGAAGGATTTGTATTTAAATCAGCTCAAATATCATCTGCATTGTACAACACCTATTTCAGAAGTGTAACAGCAAATTCCTGGAGGAGCTTCCATGGAATACATCAGCAGCAGGAGAGGGAGGTTGTACAGCACTCCTTCCACACGGGTAACTTATTTGCAATTCTGTTATACGCTAGAGTTTGTTGTGCTATACTGACAGTTGTATGTACTTCCCACTCACACTAATGCTTTGGTTTTATACCAAAGAGATAAAAAGTGGAAGTAATTTGCTCTTGACATAATATACTGTAGGAGACAAGACTATGTTTTGCAATAATAAAAACTAAGAGCTGAATGTGATTTGTGAAATTTAAGAAACTTTCACAAGATGTGTCTGAAAATAGAGGCACAAATTAGGTTGCAATAATTTATTACAGTATAAAACTTGCCTCAATATTACCTACTCTATTATTAAACAGAACACTTAAAGCAGTAAGACAGTGCTGTTTCACAAACCTGTAGAAAAATGGAAAACCTGGTAATATCCAGATAGGCTATTTAATGAGCGTCTATCGAGAGCTGATAAAAACAATTATGTATTTGTTGGGCTGTACATATAGTATCTGCTAACAACACATTTGTTAGAAAATGACGTATTTGTTTCCTTAGACTTTTATCTCTCAATTTCTAGATTTTTCCTCAGAAGTGAAATCTGCCTTCTGTTTTATATCCCTTCCTCCTACTTATAAAATGCAGTCAGAGAAGTCTCAATGTTTGCTGTCAATATCTTGTACTTTTAGTAAGATATAGGTATAGTCATTCATGTCCAATTATCTGTCTTGAAAGACAACAAAATTATGTGTATCTCTGGTGTCCCAGTGACCCTCCAGGGCAGTGAGGAAGGTTGCCTTTGTTCAGAGAAAACCAGAACAGCATTGCTGAAGCCTCTACTTCCACCACTTAGTTAATCAATAGGTTTAAATAACATTGGTCCTTACACTCAATAATTTCATCTTTATGATGGAGAGCATTAGTAAGTCTGTGGGGGGTGAAACAAGGCACTAGGATTGTTCTTTAACCATTGTTATCTTTTAAATTGATTTTAGATAGTCAACCTTAAGACTGCAGTAGTGCATCTTTTTGCATTCGAATGCAAGTATTGTACACAAGCACTGACTAACTACATTGATAGAAAAGGATAAAATTAGACAGTTGGGAAAGTAGGAACTGCTATTAAATCAAATTTTTAGAGTGGCATAAAATTCTGACTTTAATAGAAGGAATAAATCAACTAGTGTATATTCTGATATTTAATTGTGTGCCCTGCCACACAGCATCTGTGTACAAACTAGAATGTTACTAGAAAACAAGGAACAATTTTCAGTAAACTCAAGTAGTTAGAAATATGAAAATGACTTCTAGAGAAAGGAATTATACACATTCTGGAAGTGTTAAAGAGCTGGTAGGAATTAAGTTTCCCAAGTAGTTCTTAACAGTTGTGTTGACTGAGACAGTTTCAGTTCAGTAAATCCAATGGCAGATGTATGGAAGACAACTCTCTCTCACACACACAAATGGGAGTCAGGAACATTTTCAAATTCCTGGAAACAATTTCATCGTTTTTTCTTGTCACAGCATCTTCCTCTATTCCCTGAAATTATAGTTCGGTATTTCAGAATTTCAACTGAGACTTAAAATATATATCTACTGTTCACTTATGTTTCACTCATTTAGGTCCTGTAGAAGAAGAGTAAAAATTTTACTGAGATAATGTCAAAACAATGCAAGGGAAAAAATAACGAAGTAACGGGACAATAAACAGCTTCAATCACTTTCCTTGTGTGTTGTTTACAGTGTTTAAAAATTTGAGCTAGCTTAAGGCTCCACACTAGGATTAGCAGTTTTATTTTTTACTGGTGGGGTGTCCTTCAGATCCTCAGAAGGAAGGTGTTTGTTATGCTGCAAGGTGTGTTTTTCAAATAAAAATCCTGCCAGACTGGGATTTCACGCTGAGCACACACACATCAATGATGAAGTTTTGATTAAGTGATCCAGGATAGAGCTCCTAAGGAGGTCAAGATACCTCCCTGTCTCATGGATTTACTTGAGGGCTATAGACTCGATGGCCATCAACACATTTAATGTCAATATTTCAGTGTTTTGGAACAGTGTCCCAAATTTACTGCTGTCAGACACAGCTATAACTTCAGTGAAATCCACAGACTTACATGCAATTTTCAGTAGCTAATTTGTCACCTTGACAGACAGTGCCTGTTGAAACATGACTGAGTTTTGTAATGTCCACCATTAATGACATTTACAAGCCAGGAAAACCAGAAAATGGGGTTACACTGTAAATAACATCACAAAAAACTAAATACTGCTCATGGTAAGGAAACTCTGTGTACAGACAAAAATGACAAACAAGTCAAACAGCCATGCATGAAATTTATTATAGCTAATTCTGCAGAAATGTAGGGTTTTCTGTTTTCTCTTCAACATAAACCCACTGCTCCCATTATGGTCCACACTCACACATTACATTTCCCTTCTCTTGAGAACGCACAGTAAGAAAGTGTTCTTGAATTATTTTTTTATCTCAAAAACCGGATTTAAAAATCCTCAGTCTTAAATCCATGACACTTCTGGAAGTCACTATTGGCAAATAAATTGTTTATTCCCCGTGAGGTATGTGGGTTGAAGACCACATCTTTGACTTGGCAGCTGTAGACTCAAGACTGATGACTGAGTTTCAACTTTTGTTTGATTGTAATTGCAGGGTTAAGCCAGGAAAATTCCAGTGCAGAAATGGCACTCAAAGATATGCTTAACTTGAAACAGAAGCTATTAGCTCTTATCTTCAATTGAGGCCTTACTGCTCCTGTCCTGAATTACAGAAAGGATTAAATTCAAATCCTTTTGTTGCATCTAAATTTCTGAAATGTTTCTTGTCGATTATTGGTCACAAAAATAAAATTAACAGCAGATCATCTTTACAGAAAGAAAAGTTTGACAAAACTAAAGGTGTTCTCCATACATACTCATTTCTATTTCTCTTTCTTTATTGTGGAAGCACTTCAAGTTGTGTGCATTTGGAAGTTACTCAACTCATTTATCACATCACTGTCATGCTGAAAGAAACAGACTGTTATAGGAATCATAATTTTATTTTTTTTCTGTGAGATTGTAGCCATTCTCAGATTTTTCTCCTGCCGACCCCCAACATATAATTGGAGTAGTCATCAATGAATACTATAGCTATCTGTTCAAACATAAAATACAGACATACACTATTATCATGGATAACCATTTGTTCGAAGAAGAGCAGCATTAAATAAGTTTGTCACACCTTTCCAAATCTGGTCACTAAATTGCAAACATTCAAATCAACAACTATTTGCCAAGGGATTTAATCTCCCCCAGAGGATGCTGTCACTGTAGAAGACAAGGATGCTGTTCTTGAAAAAAAAATAAAAAAGAAACTGTTTAGTTAATAAAGCAGGACAAGGAGAGAAAACTGGGTAAAAGTGGCCTAGAAATCCGAGCTATTCAGTTCAAAGCCCAAGGGTTTCCAAACTGGTATGTACAGTGGGGGCAAGGTGAATTTCTTCTGTATATTTTGAATCCCATTTTTTGGGATCTGGTTTAGTTTCAGAAATCACTTCAAAAAATCTGAGCTCAAATTTTTAAAACACATTTGATGACCTCAGGGAGTAAAGTGCCATCTTAGTTTCTATTTTGCCACTTTAAAAGATCTAGATACAGCCCCAAATTTATAGTTAATTGACAATATCAAATAGCTGTTAAAAAAATCCTTTTGACATATCACTTCTAGACTTGTTTCAACTATATAGCTATATGGGATTTCTCTTCAACTCAAGAAATCCTTTCTCTTGTACCTTGTTTTTGAATGAGCTGGCATTACCTTATCTTCAGTAAGGCATTGTAAACTAAATGCAAAAAAAGGCCATTGATTTCTATTCTGTTTTATAGTCTACTCTTTTGCTCAAGATTTTACACACACAATGGCTTACTTTGACAAAGCAAAGAAAAACATTCCTGAAAAATTCTAAAATAAATTTTAAGATACAATTTTCTTACAGTTTTCTACTTGATTTTGTTCTCCTTTCTTTGCCCATTATGCTGCACTTATGGAGTTCAGCTGAACCTTCTTTATGGAAAATGAAGTCCATGCAATTCTATTTTTTGCTTTGTCTCCTAGTGTTATCAATGGTAAAGGCAATGTATGTAGCCCTTGAAATTTCATAGTTTAAACACCACTGATGTGAATCACAATAAATTTCTTAAGAGCTGGGAAAGATAAATTTTAAAACGCTTAATTAACATCAACCCAAAATAGATCACTGCATCACTTATTATTTTGAAGAGCTAAATAATTTCTTGTTCAGAGTATATAAGAAACTGAACAAATTATTCAGTTACTGTCAGGATCTAGAGATAGAGTCTGCAAGCAAGAACAGAAACAAAGGAAACATTCAGGGAGTCCAGGTCTACAGTGTAGTTTTAAAACATGCTTAAAATGAATTATGTGCTAAACATTAAAGTTTTGCTTCAGCAGTGAACCTATGTTTGTTTATTTTTATATGCAATAACATGTAAATAGCATCATGTTTCAGAGTTAAAAACAATCTTTTAAGCAATTTCTTCTAAGTTCTGCTTTCTAAACATTCGGGGAGTGGAGGTTATTGACAAGGAGTAAGATAGTAGAAAAAAGTTATGATTAAAGGGCTTGTATTTTATTTTTTAAAAAGTCTATTTGAATATGAAGTTTGTTAACAGCAGAGAAATATTTTCTCTATCTATTTAAGGTTTTCTAAAGTTAAAAGAACATTGCCAAAATAACAATTTGAAAATCTGCAGACAGACGGGGATACAGTCACTTTGCTCACAGCCAAATTGCAAAGTAATAGGGGTAAAAAAAACCCAACAGCAAAGCATAAAGGTATGCAACTTGAACTATTTCTACCAATTATTTACTGGATAGGTATTTGACAAATTCATCTTACTCAACTTGTAAAGAAGTACAAAAAATTCGAATTGTAAAGCCAGTGCCAGCTTTTTAGTGAAAATACTCTCAAGCCACAGTACTGACAGCCGCTCAACTCACTCCTGCCTGGTGTAGCAAGACTCTCTAAAAAGTCATGCAAGCAGCCATTTAGCACAGGGCACCTTTTCTCGTCTCCCTGCACTAGCAGATTTCTGCACCGCACAAACCTTTATTAGCAGACATGGTGCAACACCACGGAGAGGGCAACCATGGAGAAAAGCTGCCAGAGTGGCTTTGAGCAGCTGAGGAAAACCTCTGCCACCATAATCTTGTGCTCAGAATTGGGAATTTTCCTCCCTCTTTATTGTCACCAGAGAAGCAGTGTGAAATTACACAAAAACTAGGGTAGCTTGCTCAAACGAAGAAATAGCAGCTTCATAAAGTACCAGTTACCAGCAAACCCCTATCACGCTTTGATTGTCTAGCACTAACAGTAAGCCTTTAAATTCAGGAATAATTAAGGCTGCAGCCTGTTATTCCTGAAGTCAAGGGCAGCTTTGTTTTGCCTCAGACTGAACTGTGATTTAGCAATTGCTGGAAAGCAACAAGCAGCTGCATGCCAAGAAATGCAGCGTCTGTTGGGACAAACGACCACCATGTACCTCTGCAAAGTCTGGAGTCTCCGGGGTAGCCTGAGGTCCCTGAAGGGGCCAGGCTGGGCAGGTACTGGGGGCTGTGGCTGAGGTCTGGAGGTTGTGCCTCCCCACT